>NC_071466.1:30056505-30359535 GCF_028500815.1 Rissa tridactyla
AACAGAAAAAATCTATTTCCGAAGGTGCTGAAACTATTTGCATCTTGCTTTAGCAAATATGTTGTTACACACACTTAGTCCCACTTGGTGTCCCCTTACATGGGCACAATTCAAACTAGCTGGTAATATTGATTATTGCTCCAGCTAAAGAAAGCAGGAGACTTGCTGGAGTCCATGTACAATACTACCTGTGTGTGGTCCATCAGGACACAGACACTGCTCTAGAAAGTAAGTTATATGCTACCTGAACTACTGAGGAGTGTGAGAAATATGCTTCACAGTCTTATAATATCTTAATAAAACACCTATAGATACATAAACACATACCTTAAAATTTTCTTCTGTCAGTCCTTCCTCAGTTTTGGCATCTCTTATCATTGCTGCAACATATCTCTTAACCAGATTTCTCATAACTTCCTAAAAATATAAAATATTGTGTTAGCTTTCTTGGTATTAGTTACTAAATCTACACTCACTGGGCCTGCTTGGATGTCTTTGTGCTTTAGGAACGTGACAAAAAATGTACAAACCTTAGATCTGGTTGAAAATTTATTCTGCTTTTGAATGGGAAGTGCTGATATTAATTATCCTGAGAAGGGCTGTATTGGGTTTGACCAAAGATATTTCTCATGCCACTAACACGCAGTCTGACAGTGAGCAGTTGCTGATGTCTCATGAGGAGTTTAAGTCTAGTGCAGTTGTTTAATGTTATTTCCAGCTATACCCTCCCAAGCCTCCTGTGATGTGAGATTCAGAGACTTTCCGAATCAGAAACGACAGCTCTAGGTTTAATGGGCTGTGACAGGTTTTCCTATGTGTTTTGAACTCATGTAAATTTTCAGCATCCACAAATCCTCTGCCAGTGAATTCCACAGTATACCTGGAATAAGGTTCCACTTGGGGTTTTATTTTTAACCTGCTCTCTGATAATATCCATTGTAGCCGTCTACTTCTAAGAATCCTAAAATTATTTAGGTTGGAAGAGATACCTGGAGGCTGCTTAATCCAGCTCAGGGCCATGTCCAGTCAAGTGCTGAATGGTGAAGGGCCAAGGGCGAAGATGCTGCAGCCTCCCTGAACAACTTTTTCCAATTGTTTACTGCCCTCACTGTGATGATGATTTTCCTTGCAGAATTTCCCTTCCTGCAACTTGTGTCCTTTGACTCCTGTTCTTTTGCTCTGCACCTCCTAGAAAAATCTGGCTCCTTCTTCTTTCTAACCACCCACTATGTTATAGAAGATAGCAATTAGATCCCCCTTAACCTACTCCAGGCTGATATTTGAGCTTCTCCTTTTATGTCAGCCCTCTAACCATCTTGGTGGCCCTTTGCCGGATTCCTTCCAGTTTGTTAATATCTCTCATGTAGTGGGGGGCCCAAAACAGGACACACTGCTCCAGATACAGTCTTACAAGTGTGGGCTGGAGGACAACAATCACTTCTCTCAAAGTGCTGCCTACAGCCTTACTAATGCAGCCTAGTACGTGTCTGGTATTTAGTTTGTGGATAGATGGTAAACAGCTGCTCTGTGTTCACCTTCACCATGATTTTATAGATCCCTGTTGTACTTTCCACATCTGTCTTCAGGTTGGAAAAGTCCTAGTTTACCTAGTCCATTAACTACTAAATCCGTTAACTACTAAACCTACAAGTGTACAGCCCACACCTTTTTTAAGTTGCAGCCCTTTTAACACAACAAAAGTTGAAAATAAACCTGAAAATTATTCCTTGTGCTACCATAATCTCAAAAAATCAGATGCTGAAGCACAAAGGATGGAGAAGAACAACAGATTACAGGGGATCTAGGCAGAGGGGTTATTAAGGGACAGGAAGTTGTATATGGGGGACCAGAGCTGGAGAGATGGAGAGCGGGTTCTGATGGAGCATGTCAGTGAGCTGCACATATGATCCTGATGAATCCCAGCATGGAGGTGGGATTGTGTGTCTGCTTTTTTAAAGGCAATCTATGTTACAGTGGGCAAAATACTGGTCAGCATGTAATTGTTCTAGGAAATATCCTTTTGCACCACAAAAGTAGACAACCCTACTTCTCAAATGCTGTTGTTTGAACACCAAAAATACTACGCTTATCTGCTGAGGATGAAATAAGTATCCATTTATTTTTTTTTCTTTTCTTTTTCCCTACTATCTCATGAAATCTTCCTTTTTTTTTTCCCTCATGAAGACCTTTTGGAGGCATAGAAAAATAATTGCCAAAAAACTAAACATGCATCTGTACCTGATATTGATGATGTCTTCTCAGATTGTCAGCTGCACGTCTCTGAAAAAAAAGAAAAGAAAAGAAAAGAAAAGAACAAAAAGCCATGAATGCCTGTCTGGTAGTAAAATACTTACAGCATAGCAAAACAGCAGGTCTGTGCAATATGTGGTATCTAGCAAGCTGAGAGAGATGGTTGAAAGTCTGTTGAAAAATGGCAGTGTTGAAGCAGTCTGTCATTAGCTTTACTGAAAGGCGAATGTTGTTATTGGGAAGGCAAAGTGGATTCGAAGCTGGTGAAGGGCCTGGAAAATAAATCTTATGAGGAGCGATTGAAGGAGCTGGGACTGTTTAGTTTGAGGAAGAGGAGGCTGAGGGGAGACCTCATCGCTCTCTACAACTACTTGAAAGGACATTGTAGAGAGATTGGTGCTGGTCTCTTCTCACAGGTAATTAGGGATAGAACAAGAGGGAATGGGTTCAAGCTGCAGCAGGGTAGGTTTAGGCTGGACATTAGGAAACAATTCTTCACAGAAAGAATGGTCAGACACTGGAACAGGCTGCCCAGGGAGGTGGTGGAGTCAGGTAAATACGGAATGTGTTTAATACTCATTTAGATGTGGTGTTGGGGGATATGGTGTAAGGGTGAACTTTGTAGAGTGGAGTTGATGGTTGGACTCAAGGATCCCAAGGGTCTTTTCCAACCTAAATGATTCTATGATTCTATGATTTTCTATATTTTCATCAACGTGCTGCAATTCCAGCATTGGTATGGAAGTGGTGGGGCAGCCAGGTCTCTACCTGCAGAGGCCCAAAGTCACTGATCTGAGATAGCGGAACAATGTGACCATGACACTTGCACAGACTGAAGCATATTTTACCATAAGCATGGTGTTAGCAAGACACTTGCTATGGCTCCTAAAGTTTCATTTAAGATGCAGCTAACCAAAACCTGCACTATAAAACTACTTTAAAGAGAAAATTTCCTGCTCAGTTCCCAGTCAAAAACAGTTGGGCACAGAGAGCGATACGGAAGAAAGAAACTTAGCTTACAATGCAGAGTCTGGAGTTGGTAAGGAGGGAGGGTAAGCGGGATAGTAACTCTGAAGAGGAACGGCAAAAAGCAGTGTGGTAGGTTGAAAGCATGGTATAGGCTTCAAGCAAGTGTTACATTAGATTATACTGCCATATCTAAGGGGCTGTCCAGAAGAAGATGGGGGAAATAAAAGGCCTGAATTACTTAGTCCTTTGACCCTTGTCCTCAATAGCATCCTGAGTCACATCTCCCTATTACCTTAATTATCCCTGAGTGGTGAAAGATAGACTTACAATTTTAACTTGGGTTCTTCTATCTGCTGCTAGTGAGAAAATAGGGTGTCTGATGACTGATTGTACTTTTACAAAACAGAACACTTAACAACATTGTAAAGCAGGATAAAAGGACATCCAAGGGACTTGTTAAAATTGATCTCAGTTGTATAATGAGGCAGGCACAGTAAGGGATTTTGTCATCTTCTTCTACTTGAAAGTGATTGTCAATGTATGATTAACAATTTCCCTGTACTCAGAATCAGTTTACACTTTAGGGCTCATTTCTTGTTTGTAATTGATCTGAGGTATGCAGTAGCTGTGTGGTTGGGCTTGGCAAAAAATACTAGGAAGTAGAAAATCATTATTTAGTAATTACTCTGAACAGCCGCTGTGGGGTAGGGCTTACACACAAGCATCTTGTTGTCAGTATTTTTCCAGATCGTGTTTCTGTATCTATGCCTCATCCAAACAGAAGATGGAAATTCCCTGTGTTTAAGGGTGGAGGGACAGGTGACCCTGCTCACCACCGGGGCCGATGATACCCTCCCACCACCCGCCTTTATTAGCTGGGTTTTAGAAAAAAAAATCTGATTTCTCGCAGTTGACCACACGATGGAGATGTTTCATTCCTGCTGAGAGAGCACTAAGGGACTCCGTGGCTAAAAGATCTCTCAACAACGTGACTCACAGGTAAAGAGAAAAGCACTTTAAGGTGTAATTGAAATGCACTTCAGTTCAGAAAAAGCCAATAACTCCTATAAATAAAACAAATGCTGATTCTTGACTTGCAGAATACTTTCTGTAGTTGCTGTCTCCTCTGCTTTATTTTACAGTGAAATGTGAAATAAATGCTCTGTTTAATTCTGTACCCATAACAAGAAATAGCTAAATCAGGTTTAACCTTTTTTTGCAACCAATTCTGAAACTCGCAGAAACAGAGGCTGTGGCTTTTCCGCTCAACGCAATGTCAACAAGTGCAATTTGGGATGACTATGTAAACAAATTCATTTGTGTAGTAACCTGTCCAGAACAGTTCTACTGCACTTAACAATTGTTTTCAATCCATACCCTTGAGAAGCTGAAAGAGAATGCATTTAATGGTATGTTTTCATACACAGACACATACATACTGCACAGGGAATGATGCCTATCAAAGTTATTACCCCCATCAGTTCTCTGTCTCCTGTTTAAATGTTCAGACTCAGTCTCCAGTTCATAATTGCCTTTTCATTCCTTCTGAAAGCAGAATGAATCTTTGCTTAAACACATCTGAAAATCAAGCTATTCACTATAAAGAAGATGACATTAGCACTCATATTGTCCTTATTTAGTTCCCAGCCAGCCTGCTTTTCTCTTCGTGGTAATAGTCTAATTTGTGGTTGTTCAAAACTTGTTTCAAGTAACCGCTGTGCTATGTGCATGAAGAAGTGTTGAAAACTATGGCTGGCAAAGGGATAAAAGTTAAATCTGTCTAAAAATAGCAACAGAGGAAGAAACAGTCTTCTGTTGACAATGTTGTATGAGATCATGAAACTGAAGGAGATACTTCTATCACTTTCCAAAAGGAGCACCAATATCCTTTAGGAAGCTTTAATTGTTGTTCTACTAGTAGTGATAATTATTTTGGTCTTCCTGCTTACGCCATTCCTAGTAATTTGCATTGTTTGGAAGAAAAAATCTCTTTAGCAGTCAAAAATTTGATAATGTTAAATTACTTCTTTTGAAGTGTTTTATCAAAATTATATTTTTATAAAGCAGGAATTCCTATTTAATGTCTGCATTTGACCTCAAACTGCTTAGTGATAAAGGTCCAGAAAATGTAAAGATTGTCTGAAGTCATGGGATATATTCCTCATCTTAAACAGAAGCATCCCATAGAAAGGGAAAGAACTTCTCTGTGTTGACAAAGAGATTTCCCCATGAGATGGTCCTCGGCTATACAACAAACACTCCAGATTACTGATTTCCATTCCAGGTGGAAGGTGTTATTTCTTCACTCAACTTTCAATAACATGTATTACAGGGAAAATACAAGATACTTATATTGACTTAGGAGTTGTATCATTTTCCACTTGGAGAACAATGAACAGGAGAAGGGGATAGCAGATTTTCTCTGACAAATGACAATAATTATCCTGTAGGTTGCTTGGAAAAATGGTATAAAAAGCTGGATAGCTAGAAAAGAGGTAAACTTCAGATGAACAAAACAACAACAACAACAAAAATTAATGAAGACATCCCTGACAATCCTTTCCATTTTCTCCTCTGAAATACTTAAAATTATAGGTAAAGCACTTTTTGGCGACTGATCAGACATAAAGTGGAATGTAATTTGAAGAAAATAGTACAATTTATTCCAGTGGGATTAGGGTTTCTCTTTTTACATCTCTTCTTTTTTTTGAAATAGCAATGGATTTCAGACGGCCAGCAGGAGTAGCCTTGAGACATCCAAAGGCCTTGGGCAGTCAGGAAAACTTCAGCCTAATGAATAGAATTACATTACTAATGCAGCTTTTGCAAAGGTGAGCTGCCAAAGTTAGCAGAATTGCTATATATATATATATGTGTATATATATATATATAAAAAAGGCAGCACACACTGTTATTTTAGAGTTTTAAGTGTAGGAGATACTTTGTGATAATAGCTAAAGAGAATGCTGCATACCTGGGATATGTCAAAATGTCAGAAAATAAAAATGTGCTGAAATCTGAAAGGTAGAAGATCTCTGTCTGATTAATAGCAGAGCTGAAGTACTAGTAAATCACATGTAAGCATCCTGGCCTTTCTTCAGCTGTAGCTGTGGCTAGAGAATCTGCGGTCAGCATGGCTGGGCAGTGTGCTGCTTTGGAGAAAAAACCTGTCCCTTGAAAAAGCTCCCCTTGACTCTACCACCCACTGCTTCAGCTTAGCTGTCCCAGTACAACAAAGGACAGCAGAACCATGGAACTGACATCCCAGGAGAAGCAAATTAATCAGCTCTCTTCAGAGCACCTCACTTCCCTGCACACCCTGTTCTTTCCCATCATAGCTTGCTTATAAGCAGCACTAGAGATGGTCCTCCCAAGCAACCATGCCATACTTATTTCTACTGACATTTTTCTTCTTCATATAAGCCAGACAAATCCTTTCACTAGCATGTCTGCTGTAAAATATCCTGACCTTGAGCCCTTTCTTTATGAGTTCTGCCTGCGTATAATGAACTTTGAAGTGTACATGTATATATTTTTACAGTGGATTGTTGGTGACACATTTAATTAATTCCTAGCTCATGATTCCTGGCTTTTTGCTACTAAAGTTTCTTATGCAGATATCATGCCTGATGCTTGAAAAATGCTGGCTTTGACAAGCCAGTTCCATCCTGTCTATCATCTGTTTTGTATCTTCTAGCATTGACTCAGCCCTTGGATGCCCACTATTCCTTTTTCTACTGGAAAACACCATAGTATGTCACTGCTGATTAGAGCTTCCTAATAGGAAAGTTAGCATTTAGAATTTTCAGAACAAAATGTTTTGAAATCTAAATTCTGCCTTACAGAAAATATGGCATCCATACATCCATATAAGAAATACAAGAAAATGAGCCTGAAATTGGGTCTATAGTGTTTTTTCTCCAGTACTGGTCATAGGGAAGGAATCCGAGTTCATAATGAAAAGTAGTAGGTTCCAACAAAGCTTATCTTGTAGCTCTGAGGCCAGAGTTATTACAAGGGAGATTCCAGTGAGCTGGAGTCAGAGAGCTGTCATTTGAGATCCCTGAACAAAAGGCCAGAGAAAACTCTTCATTTCCCTTCGGTTAAAAGTACATAGAGGTCCTAAATTTCATTTATGATGCAGTTTGTTGGGACAATTGAAGACATTCTGGGAACCCAAGGCTGAGCTGTGGATGATGGGAATAACTTTTTCAAAACCAGAAAGCAGCGCATTCCCCCAGGACAAACTGTGAGATCACCATGGTGTGCCCACTCATTCTCCGATGACCTAACCTCTTGGGGAAAATCCAGTTAACGGCATCTGGTTTACATCTACCCAAACTGTGTGTAGACCTGACCGCTGGAGTGAATAGTGGCTCTCGCACTCTGATGGGGTGTGGAACCACCTAATGTGGAAATCAGAGAGCATAGTGCATACCCACATCTTATCCCATTTTGGAGCTTGGGTGCATAACCGGGCCTAGAAATTGCAAAATGTTCTAAATTGAGATAACCCCAATGGGGCTTCTGTTATAGCTGAGGAGTTATGCAGAACAACTTTGTAGTTTTATGAGATGCCCAGATATGTGGACTGAATTTGCCTGGTCAGACACTCACTTTTTGCAGGTATTGGGAAGTCTTGTTGCCATGATAGCTCTGCTGGTGAGCTCTCTGCTTCAGAGGGGTTTCAGCTACACTTGCATCTAAGTACTTATTCTGTAGTGGAAACTAGCAATGGATATGGCCTAATTGTTTCACAGACTTTGGGATTTCCACTTTCTCTTATCAAACATTTTTTTTTTAAATTTACTTTACAAAAATGAATCAAAAATGTCCTGTATCTCTCCCTCACCTTTGTCCTCCACTCCCAAACAGTTCAATAACTAGTGGTTCACATTCAAATCATAATGAAGCCAGGTTCAGCTCCTTCTCTTCTATTCTCCCAAGAGAGCACCTTTTCCTCTGGGGTCTTAATGATTTTGAGATGTAAATCTCTCCTGTCAGAACTATTCTGCTTGGGGTAAATAATTAAATATCCACTGGAGAACAGAAGTGAACCTGGGTCTCCCTTAGCCCAAGCTATTTGCTTTACTTGGCACCTGCTTCTTCTGTCTCCAAACAAAAATTCAATCCTGAAGCTGAAAAGTCCCAACAAAAGCTTCTTTGAAACTGGTATATATTAATGAAAAAGTTTGAGGTTCAAGGATTTTGTATTTATTTTTTTTTTCATTAAAAAACTCCAAAATTCTATTTGGAAAAATTTGTATCCAGCTCTGTGTATAGACTCCCTGCCCTTTGACTGTTTGCTGCACCAGTTTTTCAAACCCCAAACTTCTACTTGATAAAAGGTGGTGTTTATGTACCCCAGCAGGAGGTAGCTGCAAGAACCAGGACTTTCTGAACGCCCTTCCTCGCCATGCCATTCAGCACGGGGATGAAAGCACCCTGTCTCTTTCTTTATTATTCCACAGAGCCAGGAATGACTTTACTTCCAGAGCTTCAGTTTGAGAGGGGAAAAAAAGGGAAAAAAATCCCTTATCCTGAATGGAAAGTCTGACAGAAGATATTGCCCTGAATGCTTTGCTGAGATGTATAAGGATATTCTGTATCTGCCTCAGTCAAACAGGGTTATTGCGTTTAACAATCCTAGATCCTCAGCTGCTATACACTGGCATCACTCCATTAATTTTAATATCACTCTATCAGTTTACACTAGCTAATCATCCCTACCAAATGTTTAATAAATGCCTAGAAGTATTGCCCACTCTTCCCCCCACACAAGTATATCACTCTCTTGATTTTCTCTTTCTAATAAAATCTCAGTTTTTCCTCCTGTTGGTCTCTGCATTTACTTCTTTCCCTTGCTGGGTTACACAGTGATGTTTTATTCTTGAAATTCACCATTCATGCTAGTTCATGTCATTTATTTTTATTTCTGTCTGAATCACTTTTTGTCTCTCTCCACTGCTTTTCTAATATTAATTTTAATGTGTTTTTTTCAGTGTTTCTTTCTTATGGTCTATTATTGGCTTGTTTCAATGTCATCCTCATACTTATAAGCTTCCTTTTCTGGCTATTTCTTTCCTATCTACAAGTATGACAGCTAAGTGAAGCATATTTTGCTTTCACAATGCAGATACTGGCCAACAAGATCAGGATATTGCAATAAGCCTGATTAGAAACTTTCCACAAAGAGGATAAGATCCACTCATCAGCTTAGGAATTTTGAATTTATTTTATATGTCACTCTTGTTTTTTATTCTATATCTGTACACCCCTGTGAACTTGTTCCTCCAAGTGTATGTGGCAATTAAACTGAATGCCAGGATATGACAAGTGAATATGGAGGAAAAGCCTATCCTTATTACTTAGTTCTCAAGAAACTGGGAAGAAATACAAACAAAAGGTCGATAGATTAATGGTCCAGCAAAGAATTGTATCATATTCCCTGGTTTCTTTTAAATGAATGGAAGTTTTGCTACCAGGGTCAACAGCACGAGGACTATAACCCTCCCTTCTTCCCCTTACCCACACATGACACTCCCATACTGTCATTTAACACTCCTCTATCTGAGTTCCTAACAGACTTGAATACATGTGCATTCACCAAATCCCTATGGCATAGGGAAAGTGCCATTATCCACTTTTTACTCACCATAATTTTCTTTACGTTGGAGTTGGCTAAATGCAGTCTAGTTACTGAGGTACTGACTCACTTGCTATGGGAAATGCAGAAAACATAACTAGAGAGATTTAGTTGTTGGTGGGTTAGGTTGTTGCCTGGTTCTTTCCTCTGACAGTATAGACAAGCTGTGCTGCTGACAGGTATCTCAACTGGTTAAAGCTAGGAGGGACAAATTCAAATCTGGTTTACCCATTGCAGCTACCAGAGAAAGTCTGTGGCTGAGATATTACACAGGCATCTGCTGAATCCAGGTGCAGGGCTATTCTTCCTCCCCTTGTGTGTCTTTTCGCCTCTTTTTTTCTAGAAATTTCACTGCTAATCACCACGATTTGAATAGGGTACCAAGGCGACTCTGAAATAACTCTACCTGTAAATTCAAGTAAGTAATTCCAAGTAAATGTTGTTACCTTTCAAAATGTTTTCTTTAATGAGAACGGCTTTTGGTGAGAATGCTTTTATGGTAATCCCCTTTCATTACATGGAGACAGAGAGAGAGAGAGAATATCCCATGACAAATACTTTAAACATGAGTCTGTGGTTCATGGTACGTCAATGATAGTTGAACTGTGACACTTGAGCTAGAGATCATCAACCACACCTCTGGGACTGGTAGACAAGTATGCACATTTGAACTCTCATACATGTATTGCTTTTAATCTTTCTTGCATTATCTCTAGATGGGGCACAGGTTCATATGGTTCATATTGTCATTGCACAGGAATATGATGATGCTTTCTCTTCATTCAAATACATTGACACGAATGTAAGAAATAAACGTTCTCTGCTAGAATTGTTCTCTAACTCATATGCACAATATTTGACAGTTTGGATGCTCTGTAAGGCTAAGACTCCTTTATATAGCAAAGAGGAGGACTATTGACAGAGTAAAACACAGGACTCACCCCTATTGTTCCAAAACTTTCAGGCTTTCTTCTGATTTTTTTCTTGCAAAGGTGTCTCCATAACCATTTGATAAGATACCACAGAGACTTTGGACTTGGTATGACATTAAAAGGAGTGGGCAGAGTTCCTCCTTCTTCAAAGTAACTCATCCAGAGTTTTGTTCGAGCAAACTTCCACTCGATGTCTGCATGATCCTGCACGTAAGAAACACAACACCAGCACAGATGTTGCTGTAATTACGGAGGTGAAACAAACCTCTATAAAAAACTGAAAACCTAAAACTACAACAACCTTGAAATACTAATGAATTTTCTTGTTAAAATACTGGCATCTTCTTTTGACAGAAAGACTTTAACACAAAGCAAAGCTAAGCTCCTTTACTTCAGTAAAGAGATGTTAGATATATACAGTATATATCCACTTTTAACCTTCTTTCCTTGCTACAGGCTTTTAAATAATTAAGTCACTCAAACAACAAAGGATAATTACAAGGAGAAAAATGCTACATTTCTGGAAGAGGTGTTTTGTTAGCAGCTCATCATCATTCCACACAGATCACTCCAATTGCTCTGCTGTGTAGCAGCTTCAACAAATCTGTAAGTCTCACGCACTCTCTCAGTAATTGACAGCCCCAGAAATTCACAAATAGATTATCCAACAGATCATGAGGCTACTTAAAAGTGTTGAGTCAAGTATCTTTTTTTCCTCCTATTTTGGAATTATATATTTGGAATAGGTTGTGGGGGTTTTAATTAATTTTTATTAGAAATTTTATTTCTTTTGGATTCTATATAATATTGTATAATGTTGAAAAGTTTGAAAAAAAAAATATCAAAACTAAAGTCCATGGAGAGATTGCTAAATCCTAGCAGCTGAAGAAGAAGTTTAAATCACTAATATTAGGTTTGGACAACAAACATAGCAGGCAAGAACTTAAGCTACAGGTCTAGCTCTAGCCTTTAATATTTAGCCAGATATTCAGTAATCAAAACAGTAACTTAGAAGTCGTAGTAGGAAAAGTATTCTACTTGCATCTGAGTTTTGATGAATGCTAGTACGTTGTGATATTGTGTACCAGACTTTGCCAACTATCATTATATAAACACATGTAGTCAGTATTTCTTTCATGGAAAAACCTTGGATTTTCCAGATTAGAAAAAAGGCACATTTTAAAATCTTAAGACTGTGAAGCTTTCTTTTATTTGTTTGCTTTCTGCATGATCATATTTGAATTATCATTTGATGAATCAGTGTTTATTTTCATTAGTCTCCCTAATAGACAGCTGAGAAATAAAAATAAGCCAATGGCTCTGATAAGGATAAAGACAGTTTTCATTAAAGGAGAAAACAGGACACTGCTGAATAAGAATTCAAGACCTTTTGTTTGAATTGCTGATGGGTACAAAACTGTCCATGAAACATGGGCATCCAATTTCTATTAACTGTATATTCACGCTTTAAAATGTTAATAAATATAATGTAATAAAAATGAAGCAGAGACAGAGCAATTTTTGGCAGCATCTCTTTCTCAGGAGCGAGCCTGCACAGTGCAGCTTGGGCAGGGCTGTAGCCCATGTCACTTGCCAGCAGCTTCAGGACACCCTTCTCAACCCACGACCTGGCTTCTGCAGGAGGACCACCTTCCCCATTCAGAGTTGTGGCGAAATTCCCCTCTTCCCAATCCAGCCAGGATCTGGTTTCTGTGTCCTTCCAGAACAGTGCAAAAGAATTAGAACAAATCAGAGAATTTGTCCCAATATCCCATCTGTAAAAAAGATTTACTGCCAGGAAAATGGGATGTAGGAACAAAGAGAAGGAATATATGATAAATGATCTAAGGAGAGGGAACAACTTACAGCAATAAGTTGGTAAGAATTATTCATCATGGCAATTAGCATGTTGAGTAGAACAACCAGAGAGATTACATTATAGGTACCAAACATGGTGGCCCCAACAAATTCAGTAAATTCATGCCTTGCTTTCACATTGGTCACATAGAGATTGATGAGTCCAAATATAGACCAGAATAATGACTGCAGCGTTTCAAATAATCTGAAAAACAAAATCCAAAAGGAATAGCTGTATAATAACAATACACGTACTTTTCAGATTGTTCAGTTTTTCCTCAAACACACAGAAGTCCTTGACTTGATTGAGATGAATGATACTTATCACACTATAGGCAACATATATGGAATATCTTTCTAGGGAAACAATGGCTTAATGTTTCAAATCTGAGCCTCTAGATATGCAATACTGAATCTATAAATAAGCCTGTGAGTAAAATAAAAAAGCTGATTTTGTTCAAACTTCTGAGGGATAAATAGAGTTTTAAATATCTTATTTTGGACACCTGCCTCGAAGTATTTTGACCCTTTGCCTTGACTGTAGAGGTAGAACGAGGATCCAAAAGTAACTCAATGACGGTGTTTCACCAAGATGTTAAAACAATTATGGTAACCTTATACCTACTTGGTATTGTCAGTTTACGCAATTTCTACTTTGTGTTGAGAGCCATTGAGATGAAAGGAGTTGTATAATTAGAAGGACATTATTATCATTAGCATATGTTTTGTTTTTCAAAGAATGGAGTAATTAAAAAGACAAAATGCTGCTCTCAAATGAAATTTATGCTTTTATAACTAAATGATATGATATTCCCTTAGAGAAGTTTGGGACAACAGCTAGGCAGCGAAATAACAATAACCAACTTCTTTAAAAAAAAATCCTCTGTGACTAGATAGCTCAACATATTTCACTTTTGTACAATGTTCATCTACACTATAGTGTCATAAGCATGGGCCCTGGTTACCCAGTTGCTCCTGAAAAGTTTGGGGCAAAATTTTCTGCTTGTCTTGTCCAATATCTGAGATGAATTGGAGTGAGTTTTCCCCATGGCCTCTCTCTTGCTCCTTCGCCCTGGCACCAGAAGCAGCTTACCCAGACAGGACGTGTGGGCCACCAGTGCTGTCCCCACTGCACCCGGAGCAGGGAGGCTGCTGAACTGCAGGGACTTGTATCACCCTGGGACGTCCTGCACACTGGGACCGGTTGTTCAGAATTGGGCAAAACTTAACCCTTCAATCCCTTTCCTACCATCATGCAGTACCATCTGTGAAACATAACTTTCTCATGCAACCCAGTGCAGTGCTGGCTGACAGAGATACCTGAGAGGGCTGTATTTTTTTACTTATAGAAACTCTAGGTCCCATCTCTCCACTGCTGTAATACAGTGTCTATGAGTGGTAAAGTACTGCTCTGGAGTCTCTTGTATGGTTTAGAGTTGTCTGAGCACAAATGGAACAACCACTGTTCTCCCCTGCTCACAGCTGCAGAAAAGGCTCATAAGGCATCGCAGTTTGCCTTGTCCAAAGCAAAAAAAGCTGGCACTAGTATCAATAGTCCTCACTATTTTACAGGTGAATAATATTGCTTCCCTCAGTTTTCAGTTCTGAAAAATTTCCCTGTGCTTTTCTTTTCTGATCACACAAAGTTTAGACCTACATAAGATGTTATTAATATACAAAATAAATATGCTGTGCCTGAGCAAGGTTACTTGATTAAGGTAATATAAAAAGTGCTATTTTTATAAAATTATTTGACAAGGAAGCCATTGGTAATAAATATATTACAAAAACAGCCTTGATACGATTCATAGAAAGTAATAGGGAAAAAAGTATTTATAGCAGGAGTTTGATTCAGATTGGAAGTTGAAAGATGAGACAGAGAATTAGTGTTCATTTGGTAGTGTTTTGGTACTATAGATGAACTACAGCACAGAGTAAAGTAAAATTGATTTTTAAGTGAAAGAAAAATAAATAAACTTTGAAACAGAAATTAGAATACAGCATTTGATTATGTGGAGTACTCAGGGTCAGTAGAAGCCTGGACTGAATGTTTTTCCCTGCCTCAGTTTATCACATTTACAAGGAATCTTCATGTTTTACAACACCAAACTTGATTAATGCCCACAAGTAGACACAGAAGAAATGCAGAGCAACAGCTGCCTGGATAAACAAGATCTGATCTGGTGACCTTTGTTCCCTTAATTCTAAATATGTACTTTCTAATCTCATATTATTTCCCCTTCCTCTTTATTTTATCCTTTTATCGTACAGATTTCATTGTGGTATGGGATGAGGATTATTAGAGATTAGAGAGTGATGTTGTGTTTTTTTTTATTAAGGTGACTTCAGATATGTCTGTCAGGACACCACTGCAATACCAATAGAAAACAGACAATCTCTTTCCTGTAAACAACATCTAAGTTATTAAAATACTGGGGGCACAGGGGGAGAATAGAAATAGATCATCCACTTACGTTGAGAATGCATTATTCTGCTTTTCACATCGTATTCCTTTGCAGTTGCCAGGTTCATTTGTGTCATAGTAGAAGTACAGCTGGTTCAATCCATTTGCAAAAGCTAGCAGCACAAGGCAGTATATAAAGAGAAACTTCAAAATGTCCAGCAACATTCTTCCTAGAGATATCTGCAGAGGTCCCAGGTGAGAATTTGCAGTGAATAATGAGATCAAGCGTAGGGAGCTAAAGATGTTTGCGATTGCAAACAGGGCCTCAGCCACCAGGGTTGGATGCCACATGTCCCAGCTCTCCCGTGGAACTGACCCACTATACTGAAAACAAGCAGAAGGGAAGAAATTACTCCTTGTTTACTGCATAAACAAGTATGTCAGTTTCTTTACAAGCTGTTCAATTAATTTTCAGGTAGCACAATGCAACTAAAAATCATTTGGAAAGCAACATGTCTTCAGGAGAGTTTTTTATTTTAGCAAAACCCATGTAATTGTCCTTCATCCCTATCTGCAGAATGGTCTATGCTTTCTAATTGTCTGTGTTCCGCATTTGGTTATAATTTTCACAGTAGCAAAAGCAAGTCTAACAATTCTGACAGAGTAAAGGGAACAGTTTTTGAACACCTGGGTTTTAGAATTATTGGAACTTTCAGCGGTAAAATCAGGTAAATTAGTTCTTTGGAGAACAGTGCAGATATGAAAATGATGGATAGGAACCCACAAGAACTTTGGCAAGTTGGAAGAAAACATTTAATCAAGGAATAAGTATATCACTTAATCACTAACACTGGACCAATGATGAAAAGGCTGTTTATTAATGAACCATGGCAAACTGCTTGTGTGCTTCATTATCAAAGAATCTGATCCCTGTAACTGTGACGCTACTGTTCAAGCTCTACCAAAAATTTTCTTGAAGATGAAAGATGATAATTTGAGGCTTAGCTACTGTGACAGATTCATTATTATTTATTCAATCTCATTAATCTGTTTTACAGAACATATCAGAGGACAGAATCTATGCTATGAAGCACCATGGGATAATATATCAAGTAGCTTTCAAACAGGGACTATGGCGCAGTCTGTATTTACCTACTCTAGCCAGATGCATCCTTCAGAGCTGCTAAGCATGCCCTCAGTAATAAGGAAAGGGATTCTTCGTGTAATTGAGGCCAGACACAAAAAACATAGCCAAGCATCACAACATTTCCGCACCTCGCTCACCCTCCAAAGAAGGGTGGTTTGGGACTACCTGAACATACATAAGTCTGTGGAACCCAAAGAGATGCATCCCAGAGTCCTGAGGGAATTGGCTGATGTAGTTGCCAAGCCACTCTCCATGATATTTGAAAAGTCACAGCAGTCCAGTGAAGTTCCCAGTGACTGGAAAAAGGGAAACATTGCACCCATTTTTAAAAAGGATACAAGGGAGGACTATGGGAACTACTGACTTGTCAGCCTCACCTCTCTGCCTGGGAAGATCATGGAACAGATCCCCCTAGAAGCTATGCTAAGGCAAATAGAGGACAGGAAGGTGATTAGAGACAGCCGTCATGGCTTTCCCAAGGGCAAGTCCTGCCTGACCAGCCTAGTGGCCTTCTATGATGGAGTGATTACATCAGTGGAGAAGGAAAGAGAAACAGATGTCACCTTGCTGGACTTCTGTAAGGCATTTGGCATAGTCCTCCACAACATCCTCCTTTCTAAATTGGACAGGTATGGATTTTATGGGTGAACTGTTCAGTGGATGAGGAATTGGTTGGATGGTCACATCCAGACAGTAGTGGTCAATGGCTCAATGTCTGAATGAAGATCAATGATGAGTGGTGTCCCTCAGGGGTCTGTATTAGGACCAGTGCTGTTTAATATGTTCATCAATGACAAAGACAGCGTGACTGAGTGCACCATCATCAAGTTTGCAAATGACACCAAGCTCAGTGAGGGTGAGACACCTGAGAGATGGGATGCCATCCAGAGGGACCTGGATAAGCTTGAGAAGTGGGCCCATGCTAACCTCAAGAGACCAAGTGCAAGGGTCCCCAGTATCAATACAGGCTGGGGGATGAGGGGATTATAAGCAGCCCTGCCAAAAAGCACTTGGGGGTACTGGTGGATGAAAAGCCAAACATGAGCCAACAATGTGCTTACAGTTCAGAAAGCCAACTGCATCCTGGGCTGCATCAAAGGAAACGTGGTCAGCAGGTTTAGGGAAGTAATTCTGCCCCTCTACTCTGCTCTGGTGAGACCCCACCTGGAGTACTGCGTCCAGCTCTGGAGCCCTCAGCACACGAAAGGCATGGACCTGTTGGAGCGAGTCCAGAGGAGGGCCACAAAAATGATCAAAGGGCTGGAGCACCTCTCCTGTGAAGAAAGGCTGAGAGGGTTGAGGTTGTTTAGTGTGGAGAAAAGGGAGACCCTATTGCAGCCTTTCAGTACCTAAAGGGGGCTTATAAGAAAGAGGGGGACAGACGTTTTGATAGGGTCTATACAGATAGGACAAGGGGTAACGGTTTTAAACTAAAAAAGGGAATATTCAGACTAGATATAAGGAAGAAATTTTTTACAATGAGGGTGGAGAAACACTGGAAGTGGTTTCCCAGAGAGGTGGTAGATGCACCATCCTTGGAAACATTCAAGGTCAGGCTGGATGGAGCTCTGAGCAATCTGATCTAGTTGAAGATGTCCCTGCTCCTTTCAGCGGGGGGTTGGACTCAACCTTCTTGAAAGGCCCCTTCAAACCCAAACCATTTTATGATTCTGTGATTCTACAATTCAAATTGCAGATGGGAACTGGGCATTGTTTTGGACAGTGCTAGTTGGCACAGGACCCCACCATGCCAGGCTTGCTCTAACCAACTGATAACACAGGTGATACAGTCCCAGTGTCTGACAGCAGTCCCTGGCACAGTTTTATTTTCTCATATACAAGCAGCAATAGCATCTGACATTCTTGTGGTTTTGGCAATGAGAACTGCAAAACTGGAGAACAGTAGTCCATTGAAGAGTTAAGAATTACTCATCCTTACATTTCAACCACCAGTGATATTTGTTCTCTACAGAGCAGGGAATTAAATCCAGACCTGCTGGAGTCACAGGTCAGTACTCTCTTCATTAGACTATCTTCTCCCCTAATGATTATGCTGTAAAATCAAATCTTACTGCATTTGACATTGTAGCTCCAAAAGAGATGCTGTTCTCCCTCACCTAGTATTGCCCTTCAGTCCAACTCCGATTAACTGAAAATCAGTGATGAAGTAACAGGCAGTAGAAAACATAACTGAGTTACCAGCTAAGAAATAAAAGGAAGAAGAAAATGAAGAAGAAAATTTTTTCAGTGTTTATTGAGAAAAGAGAGGTGAGAATTCCTCAGCATGTTTTCTATAATGTCTTATTTTGAATAATGTTATACAGTATATTACTGTGAATTCTGATGGTGCTTTACAACCCTGGTATGTGAAAACTTTGCACCTATTAAATAACTAGGAAGAGCTGTCAGTACAAGCAAAGATTATGTACTGAACAGTGCAGTAGATACTCAGATTAGGGAAAAGTACACAAGGCCTGTTGTGGGAATAAGGTAAAATATATTAATGAAAAAAATTAAAGAAGATATTTGAAACTAGGAAGAGACAGTTTTTGGTAGGCAATCAAAAGCATCCAACTGCGGACATATTTTAGGTGAAGGCAAGTGGTGACATATTCCAAGGACGTTAAACAAGTAGGGGGAGGGGAGAAAATCTAAGGATATACCCTTCTGAGAAAAACACAAAACTACAGGACAATGAATAAGGACAGCATAGGATATAGTAAGAAAGCAAGGATCAAGTTAAACCAATCAGGTGCGGCCAGACACATCTGTGCCTTCTGTCACCTCCTTTTACAGTCAGCAAAGAAAAATGGGCATTTCTAGAGTCGTAGGAAAGCAGATATCCCAAACAGGTCAGATGAGCTGCTCTTTAACTTCCTCTGTTTCTCTTCATTGATTATTGGGGTAGAGGAGAGTGTATCTTAGAGCTGCCGTCTGACAAGATGAATCCAATGTCACCTTTTCTAGAAGAGATGATGTTAAGAATCAAGGTGAGAAGAAAGGACTTTACCTATGATCTTCTGAATTGACACAAAACTGGTGTGTTAAAACAGTCAGAAAAGATCTAATGACCTCCTAGTTGTAAAAGGGAAATCAAAGGCACAACTGTATTATTTCAGCTTAACTGATTGCCTTCCTTGGGCCCAAGTGCTTCCTGCACATGTGGATACGATGCAAAAGGTCTCATGGCTGTAAGCAGAGAGTGAGGGCTTTCATTTCAGTTTTGAAGAGACATGATTTAGGAGACTGATTTGTCTGAAAAAATAGTGAGAAAGATGAAGGCCTGAGAAGTAAGTTTGGAAATGATCTGTGAAATATACTAGCTGAAAGAAGACAGCAAATAATATAAAGAAAATCATGAGTATAAAAGGGCTCTGACAACAAAACCCTATTCTTTCCACTAGCTAGAGGACGCTGAAAAGAAGTCCAGAAATATCAAAGAAGAAACAGGAGAACAAAGAAGCACATATGTGAAAAGGAAAAGAAAGCAGAGGAGCAAAATGACTAGGCATATTAAAACAGCAAAAATATGAAAAAAAGAAAAACTGTATTTTAGGACTAAACAACACAAAGCATGAAGAATTGAAGTATTTCTTCTGTCACTCATGCTTGTTGATGTCCTTCTGTTCTATATAGAATAAATAAATGGTTATTGTTCTAGGGAATGGAAAACGGTAACAGCAAATACAGCAACGCTGAGCTTGTTGTAAATCATGATGTTGATTCTTTGCAATCTTTCTTTCATTATTTTGTGACCCTGATGAATTTCTGTCCCCAGTCCAAAGGCAAACACAACCTTTTGACATGTAACAAAGCCAACCATCATTTAATATGTTTAAATAATGCCTATCATTGGCTCGTTGGCTGAAGGAAATGTACACAGCACATCAATGGAAAATTAAGAAGAGCAGAAAACAAATTTAGCAGCATATAAACAGTAGAGTTTCAAGGCAAATATATGATGATTATGCGATGTCGCCCAGGGAATACAAGACAATAATTCTTGATCCTTAAAGGAATTCAAATGCAAATCTGCTATCAGAACCATTTGTGAGGAAAAAGCTGAGTGATCACAGTTGTCCCATGAGGACAAAAATAATGAACTGTAGATCTCATGAAATCACCAGAAGAGATCAAATAGACATATAGATTGGGCTACCTGAATGTTTAATGGGTGGTTGGATCTTCATCAAATGTGACCCCCTTGTTTCTGATAATAAAAAGAAAGGTTAAATAATATCCACTTCAAGAAAAGAACTTTTAATCCTTTTCTGAAAGGTCATATGCGAATGTGAACCCTTCCTATTTTAAAATGTATGTCCCAATCTTTGCATTCATTATGCCGAATTTCAGAGCAGCAGCAAGAAGAGTGGGGGGAGTGCAAAGAGTTTTAAATCAGTGATTGCATTGAGGAATTGAACCTATAATTATTCAGGGGGAAGAGGGGATAATACTCCTGTGTAAATGGACATTTGGTTTGTGAATCTGGTGAAACATCAATCAAAACCATTTTAGAATGCAAATATATGAAGACGTTAGCTTCTGCAGAACTGGCAGCAGAAAGAAATATCTTATTTACTACTAAACAGAACAGATCTGACACAATGATCATTAAGCCAGTAAATATGGACATAAATAATGTCTTTTTAGTTACTTTTCAGAGTTCTTGCCTTGAATAGGAACCTGTTTCCCTACTAGCTTTTCATGCCAGTGGCTGAGACACGTAAACAGTAAGGTGAACTTGCGTGCAATCCCTAGCAGAGTTGGAAACAAGTAGCACCAGGTTCAATGCTCAGGTTTAACAACCATTTAAGATAAAGCAAGCAGGATCTGTACATAAACTGGCATTGCACCTACCTTTATGCAACAGTACAAAATAAATTATCTTCCCAAAACGTAAAAAGAAACATTTTTTCATAGAGCACAGTGACTTCTACTTATTTTTACAACCCTCCATCAAAACAGATGTGTTGCTTAAAATCAGTCATCTATAGAATATGTGACAATTCACTATTTGTAATCACATTATTTATTGGGGAGACAGCATCTTCAGTGGATATACTAGATAGTTTAAAAAGGCCTTGTGTTGATATACAATCAGAGACAAAAAGCACAATGCTTTGAAAAATATGAGAAGTATTCTTTTTATTTGAATACTGGCAATGAAATAGATAACTTGGAGTTATCTTAGCAGTTCTCTCATCCTGAAATTACACTCTTTGGTGTATTTTACACTATTCCATCAGGTGCTGTAAATACCCATTTGCTTAACTACAGTGTCAGTCAGAGAGCCCCAAATGGGCAATAAACACTACGTTTTTCTCTGGGAACATCTATCACACGGGACAGCAGTACGAGGGCAACTCTTATATTTTTATTCAAGGGAGTTCATTAAAATATTTTACGAATACATCTAAGAAAACTGGGCTATAGATTTGATTCAATAAATACAGAAAATCTGTATTTTAGAAAAACCTGCCTTGTAAGGTTTAGGAAATGAAAATAAAGGCTTTACATCAAAACACACTGGTTACTTTTGGTATCCTTTTAATCTCATCTGGCACAGAGGTGGGGAACTCTGTTGTAGATATTTGAAGGAAGCATGGCTGGGTATTAAGCTACACTTGCATTACTTCGTTCATTACATCATCATGCGTTTCTATTGCCTACCACAACTGAGGATCTTTTAAGGAACAAAAAGTATTTGGGTGCAACACTGCACATGCAGTAAGAAAACCAATAGCCACAGAACCAAAGATAGTGCTTTATGCACTGTGTTGATTATGATTGGCACGCAAGCTCTAATTTGAAGAGTAATGGATGCACATTATCCCAGCTACTGTCACCTTGGAGTCTGATTACCGTAAGCAGATGCCGTCTGGGAGATGGAAGAATTATAATATCTTCTAATTAATATTACTCTAATGTGAATAACTGGTCATCTCCAATGCTTTGGAAACATGCATTTTCAATTAACTGCTCACTTTGTTACATGGACAGTGGAATGAGTATTTGTTTTCCAGTCACTTTATGGTAAGGCATCCTTTTTTGTAAAAAGGCTTTTCATCAGCTTTAAATGACAGCTCTCCTCACGCTTTCGAGCATCTTGTTCTTTTGGGCAACAGCTCTGAATTTCTTTGAGCGAGAAGACTTCCAAAGGTTTGCAGCCAGAGAGCCGACATGCCAGAAACCTTCCGTCACAGGAGATGGCTGGTGTGTCAAGAGATCACAGGTCTCTGCTAAGCCCTGCCCCTGATCGGCTGACCTGTAGACCCTTGTGAATAGACACAAGATGATATGAATTAGTGGTTCATATGTTCCTCTATACTTATGGCAGGGCTGCAGCAGGAAGATCTGCTGTTTGAGGATAGGGATCTGTAACCAGCTACTTGACTTGACTTGCCTCCTCTTCTTTTCCCAGTCAAAAGGATCTTGGCAGGGGAGAAACTCTCATTCCATGCATGCAGGGCAGCTGGTGGCAGGGAACTTGAAAGAGCTGAAACACAGTGCTGATCACAGCGGCCAGTAAAAACCGGCTTGTTATCTTTACTTGGATGTGATAAGAGCTCCAAGACAGATGCTAAGAAATGCTTTCATTTCAGTTCAGATGTGGTTTCCTTGCGTTTGAGACCATTTTTTGATGAAAATATTTCATTTCATGAGGAATTTCTATCATATTATGGATTAATGTAAAATACATACAAAATGCAACGGGTTCCATGGCTTTGGAAAGAAGGGCTGCTTTACTAGAAGATACTTCAAACAGTGGGAATATAAAAATCTTCGTAAGAAGTCCATTAAAAGGATGAGAAAATGAACATGCCCAGCCTCATGTGACCATTTTATCCCCTTCAGCTTTACTTTTTCAAGTTGCACTTATCATAAATTTAAAAAAAAAAAAATAAAAATCTTGCTCTCTAGCTTTCTTTTCTTCCCTAATTTTGACTAAATATTTTTCTTGTTGCCCCGTCTGTAAATTTTGCATGGCACATAAAATTGTATTAGGGGCAATAATTTCTTACTGAGAAATAGGCAAAGACTAACACAGAACATAATTTTGTGCAAACATTATTAAAAATTACCAGTGATTTTCATTTTCCACAAAAATGACAGTATGACTTTTCAGGATCAAGTAACAAAAGATTGCCTGGGCCAAGAAGAAAAAAAAAGTATAAATCACAATGTTTTGTTTGCTCTCATCCTGGTTTGGCTTATTGTCATAGATGCAGAAGATTCAATGAGCACATCATGTATTTCTTGTGTTGCTAAGCCTGAGAACCTCCAAATACAGAAGAAAGTTTGAAAAAGCTTGATTTCATTTATCTTACATATTTTTCTGAATTTTTAAAAAAGTTTACCTTTGAAAATGCAACAATTTTCAAAGAGACTGTTGCTAAGTACAAGGAGTTCATTACAAAATCCATGAGGTTCCACCAATCATGAATGTAGTCCTGTAGTCCACCATCCCACATCTGTTTAATTTCACCCCAGATAAAACCTGTAAATAGAACATATTTCATTAAGCATGAATATTAAATAAAAAAGGCTGTGACTATTCTAGACACTTATCTCACAACAGATCGATTCTCCTTATATTAACTATAAAGGGAAGGTGGATAAGTGCTCTAAATTACACATCTAGTTAGGTGAAATTTTATCTTCCCATTAATGTTTCCGGAATTACTTTGTTAAGCAAAACCAAAAAAAAAAATCATCTGCTGGTACAAGGGAAATTTCTTTGTCTTTCTTCAATCTCTTTTCCCATCATATCCTAATAAGTATAAAAAGGGTCTTAAAACCAGCCACCACTGCCAACTTTGTCCTTGGTATCTGCTGCAATATAATTCAAACTGGAAAATTCATGACTGCAGGAGTCAATCCAACATATTAATTTATTTCAGTTGGAACCCACACAATAAGGAAGAGAATTTCTATTGTTTTTGTTAATGCTGAACTAAAGTCTCCCTTTCCCATATCAATGAGTAGTGTCTCCAGCACAATATTTTTTGTTGATTCCTTCCTTTGGGACATGAAGGAATGGAAACTGTTTTCAGGTATGCAGAGCACACATTGCACTGGACACAAAGTGATACAAAAATATTCAATCCCAATAGGAAATTTTGCAAGTTGTCTGACATGACCTAAGTTTAACGTCTCCAGAGACAACTGTATGGAGACGATTTAAGGCTATAAATGTTAAAACTTCTCTGAAGAAGATACTCCACATTATCGTATAACATGGTACGATACAACAACACGGAACATTTAGATGTATATGTCATATTATTATCTACAGAGCTTTTTTGATAACAATACCAATAGAGCTTTTAATTTTTCATAGTTAATTATTTTCTTAAAGGACTTTCTTACTTTTGTGCTCATTAAAGTGACAAAATTCACCGCAAAAGAGACCAGTCTCTCACATATAGATGTCAAGATACAGTTCATCCAACATGGCTTTTCTCCACCCGATTATCATGTTTCTTTAGAAAATGTTGAATAGATTTTGTGCAAGGGACTACAGAGTCTTGCATGACTCTAATCTGGGCTTAATTCACCTTGAACCTTCACATTTTGTCTCAATGGTCTTCTAGTTGACTGCATGGAAAACTCATGTCATCTCTCAAACATGATCCCTAAGAAGTAATTCTTGGTCTATTCTTTGTGCCAGGTACATTTTTGAGTTATTTGGAAGGCAGGGGGGAGATGGATGAGAGGAGTACAATTTCATTTTGTAGTGTTTTGGCTTGAGTCTTCCTGACTCCTGATGGCTTTCAAAATGAAAGGTTCCCTTCCTCACTATCTTCTCCCCTCAAATCTCAGCCACATGTTCCCATCTTGTTTCTGTGTGTCATCATCAGAAAACATGAGCTTCAGGAGTATCTAAAACATCTGACTGGTCCAGCAACTTTGATTTTTGTAGAGTTCATTTTCAGCCATTCCACTGCCACTATTTCAACATTCTGCAGATCTGGGGGAACACATTCTAAGAAAAGACCATGGTGGGTGGGAACACGTAGACAGGAAAGTCGGATATGCCCATTTTAGTGTCTACAACAGCCTAGATAGGCTGATTGCAGCTCTCTCTTTAGGTTAGCAGGTAAAACTCATATACAAAATATAGCACTGTTAAGAAGCTAACATTTATTGTCGAGCTGCAATCAATTGTGATGAGTCACAGTGTGAAAACAGTTGAACATTATTGCATGGCAGGGTTCAATATCCACTAACAGGGTCCACTGTTGCTGCTAAATGCCCAAGAGCCATCACAAAGGGAACTCACCTTCACAGGGCTACTAGGCAGGCTCCTAAATGCCTGCCCATTTCAGCCTGTGAAATTAATTAACCACTTACTCTTCAAAGAGCTGGTCACTCCTGACACACAGTATGAACACGACGACAGCGGGTCTGGCTACCCCTTCCCTCCACAGTCCCCTCCAACCTTCAACACACCATTCATGTAACGGCAAATATCCCTGCTTGCTCTTCTGCTACCTTTTAGGCGCAACATGTTAAGCATGATCAGGTCATAAAAGCAGCTGTTTTGTGGGCTGCAATATACCCCACACTTTTCAGACACTGCTCTGAATCACCCCTGCTCCAACTGCAGAACGGCACATAAAAATAACCATTGTGTCGCAGGAGGGTGAGGAGACCTGGCTCCAGGCTGAGAGGAGATCTGGAGCCAAAGGCTGTGTGATACGGATACAGCCCCTAAGCCTTAGTGTTAAGAGAACAGTTCCTCAGTCTTCTTTTTTATTTAATAATACAGATGTAGCCCCAGGATCTTGACACTGGGAAGATGCTATGGCACAGAAAGCAAACAGCTGCACTGAAAAAAAATCCCCAAGTAAAAAGGCTTTATGGAAATCAATACACATTCATAGAATTAAGCAAACTCTTTTGTAATTCTTCACACTTAAGCATTCCCTTTAAAATACGCTTTAAAAGCAGAGCATAAATAGGTTGGGATGATTAATAAGATGAATGCTTAAGTGAGAGGCTGTAGGTTCATTAATGTCTTCTGCCAAGATATTCCATGATTCCCAACCAGCCAAAGACATGAACTGACACAAATGCAACAAGGCTGTTTTCTGTAAGACTATTGCTCAGCATCATATGCTTTAATAGCACTGCCTAAAATATAATAGAATTATGTACAGATTGAAAAAGAAATGCTGACTAATGCTGCTGCATTTGATTTGTTTTGTGAGTGAAAAGCCATACTGTTCTTTCAAGCACTTCCCGGGATTCAGAAAATGAAATGTAAAGTTGACACTAACAGAGAAATACTGACCTATTATAGCACAGTGGAAGAAAGTACATGGCTATTATAAATTTGATCATTTTGAATTAGAAACATGACTAACCCAAACTACCAGTAATGCTGATGTTGTTTGGCAGCTGAAAGTTCTGAGTATACTTTGACATTGTAATGCTTGCGCTTCTAAATTTTTTTCTTAGTTCAAGACAACTTTTATGTTCATCCTGATGCAGGGCTTGTTCTTTTCAAGCAAATAATTATGGAAAAATGGAAATACCACATTTTTGTTGGCTGTACTGGAGATGTGATAGTTTGGTCTTTCTTGCCAGCCAAAGAATCTAAGTGCAAAATCCTTATATAAATACAGTTACTGAGATCTTATGGGACTCCAGAGATCTTGGAGGTAGGCTGACCGATGGATGTTACGTTTGTGACAGACACACATTCCATGCATGCACAATAGAGCTTCCCAGACATATCTTTTTGAAGGCAAATCTTTGAAGGTACAAAATCCTAAGGTTGATTGATTGCCAAAATCCACAATTCCAGGGCAATCTCACCATGAAATCTGAGATCAGAGTCTTTGGAGGTACCAGGTCTCTATGGCTAGGTATCCTGAGGGGTGCTCAATTACAGCAATGAATGCTGGAATAACTGGGATCTCTGGAGTTTTGTTAATCCTCCCAAGTATGCCTGAAGGATTATCCAAGAAAAGCGTGCTCTGAAATCCCAGAGCCTTTCTGCAAAGTGGAAGATTTCTCTAAACTACTGGAGCTATTCTGAGCAACCAACCTCAGGGATTCCAGCTGTGCAGTTTAGGATTAATTTACAGTCACATAGCCAGAGGTCTTGAAATCTTGTTGTAGATCATAACTTCATCTTTTTGCAAAAACAAAGGGCAGGAGAAGTCAGTCAGCTCTTATCTTCACAGATCTAATACAATACACCCATTTTGTTCTGTTACATCCATTGGAAGAATTGGGAAAAGGTTAGGAAAATTTATATATAGTGTTAAAAAAAAAAAGAAAAAGACATCTAGAGATATCTTTTTCCCTTTTCTATTGTCCACTTCCCTTTTCTATTTAGAAGACTGGACACAACCTGACTTTATTGTGTAAGGAAACTTTTGGGCAATTCCAAAATATGGCCTGATGTGATAGAAGAGGAGAAGACATGCAGTGACAAGCCTGTTCAACAGGTGCATTGTTACAGGTAGGAAAGAGATACAGAGTCCAGGAATTGTCTGTCTATTAATGTGACAAAGCAGCAATGTTATCACATGTGACACAGCTCACGTCAGAGCTACGTGTTTAGCAGCTCTGAAAGAAGACAAGAAAGAGGACATCTCAACAAAGCAGAGGGGACATCACCAACCTGCACACAGGTACTGGGGAAAAACTGCTAAGAGGAACCAATGAAATACAGGGGTAGATCTAAAAGCAAGAGTCTTTAGACAGTCAGGTTGGAGACAAGTTCATTGCCCAAAGGTGTCTTTACCTCACTGTGAGGAAACAAGCATCTCCAAGGCAATAATCCTGTCATCTGCAGGTGGCTCGATCTTCCCATTGACTGAAAAGGGAGCCATGGAGGATTAGGCTGAATTAAAACACATTTCTAGCTTCCAGGTGCCTGC
The DNA here is from genome assembly GCF_028500815.1 of Rissa tridactyla. Taxonomy (NCBI): domain Eukaryota; kingdom Metazoa; phylum Chordata; class Aves; order Charadriiformes; family Laridae; genus Rissa; species Rissa tridactyla. Next base: position 30,084,608 of record NC_071466.1, read on the forward strand.
ATGTAGTTGGAATAATTCCACCCAGAGCAGATTTCACTGTTTTAGCTGGATAATCTTTGCTATATTCTGGTTGTCTCTTTTCTCCAACTGTGTCCTTCTTATCTCTTCACGTCAGCTAGATTTCACACCTGCCTCTTATAACCTCACCTATCCATTCCTCATCAACCTGCTTTTATCATTTATTGCCACTTGAAAGGAAATTATCAACATTATGCAGCTCTTCCACCTCATTAATCAAAGACTTAAATTGAAAAGTTGAAGGTGAGACTTTCAAGCATTTGTTGCATTGTTTATAACTAGACACTGGAGCAGTTAAAGAAAAATAACAGCATGGATGTTTTGAAACAGGCTGAGATGACAGAAATAAATTTCATTAAACAACCAGTGTTTTTAATGGGATCAAGTAAGACATAAATTCAGGGCAAGAATCCCACTGACCATGAGGCCCTAGGGATGACAGACATGATGGAGAGATTTTGTGTAGCACTGTGAAATAATATACATGCAAGCTGATCAATACAGCCATTTGACTGAAGTCCAGTTTGCCTGTTGCAAGAATGTAAGTAAACCAGATCAGATAAAATAAATTTGGAGGAAAAAAAAATGGAATCTGTGTGCTAGATATGTTTTCATTCTGAAGTAAACATTTATGAAAAAAATTATTTCTTCTAAATAAACCCTACATATTGTAAAAATAAATTTTATCCAAGCCAACAAAATGGATAGGAATTAAAATGTTTCTTACTGAAGAACAAAAGGCATTGAAATAAAAGAACTTTCTTAGAAAAATACCATCTGTCATTATAATTATCTCATTATAAGGCTTTCAAAAATCCTTAAGAACTGAGTAATGGATATCACATACTACATATGATCAATCTATAGAATTTTGTATATGTAGATACATCAATACATATACACTGATAAGTGAAACTGTGGACATATACACTGACAGTGAAGTTGTGGATGCCCCATCCCTGGAAGTGTTCAAGGCCAGGCTGGATGGGGCTTTGAGCAGCCTGGTCTAGTGGGAGGTGTCCCTGCCCATGGCAGGGGGGGTGGAACTAGATGATCTTTAAGGTCCCTTCCAACCCAACCCATTCTATGATTCTACGATAAGACTTTTATTTTATATATTTAGCTATAGACCTAGATTTTGAAGCTGTATTTCCAGTCTTGAAATCTTTGGATGTTAGACACTAAAATGCCTTTTAAAAAATGTGGACATACCTTTCTGTTCATAAAGTGAGACTCGGTTTGCATACTTTGCACACTCTGTTTGCACCTTGCAACTTTAAGCGGTTGCTTAGAGTTGCAGCTCAATGCTCTTATGAATGTTCTCTGTCCCTTTGGATAAAGCCTTAGGTTAGACACAGTATCTTTTTCTGCATGCTGGCAGATAACTTTCAGATGGTAAAAATTCTGGATCTATCTTGATTGATCTCGTTATCAATTCGCAGCTACCTAAACATGTGATTTTACTCCTAAGAACATGTTTCTTGTCCCCATGCAAAAGAAACCAACAAAAAACCCAAACCCCCTCCCCTACAAAATCCATTCAAAAGTGCATTAAGTCCTAAGGCAAAAAATCCTAGATATACCTTGCCTAAATTCCTTTCTTGTACTGAATCTTGAGCAACTACAAAAATCAAATACATTTTCCATCAACTGTAAAAATTCACAAAAATGTTATGCCATCTCCATGACACTGCTTTGTGTTGTTTATAAATATAATTATGGTTAAAGTCTCACAGTAAATAATGTCAAGATTTTTCAAAGAAAGATATGACAGGCAATATCCTGAACTATTTTTGGTTTTAATAAGATTTGTGGATCCCTAGCTAATTTTATCCTTACCTTTCCCACAAAAGGTTGGTTGCTCTGTGCTATTTTTGTTCCTTACCACTAAGTGATGGGAAGCAAGAGGTTCCTCAGGGTCAATCTCTGCATGCCAAGTTCAACAACAACCTTTTAGTATGTTTCCTGGAGAACGTATTTTCACTGGGCTGTGAAACCATTTAGCTGACAAACTCAACTTTGCTCTACTATGTGATCTAGAGTTTTTCACAGATACAAGAAGAAGTGAGACAAGCTGCTAATGATCTAAAGCTTTCTGAGGCAACGGACAGTCACCTCAAGGAATTTAGTGAGCATTGATAAGACTTGAAATATCTCTTTTGTTTTACACCTGGGCTGATGAACTGATCTCTGATGAAGCTATATGAAAGTAAGAAGAAGAACAGAGAGGCATCCTGGCATAGTTCAGGGGCTCCCAATCTCTGGGGCACATTTTGTTACCAGAATACAGCTATTTTAAAGGAACATGCACAAAATTGAAACCATACCTTCTGCTTTCCCCTGGGGACAGTGAAATGGGTGTTTGGGAGAGGAACAACTGTGCACAGCGTCTGCGTCCTCTGTCAGGTCAGGCAAAGAGCTGGGAATGACATGGCCAGGGGCACCATTTATGTCCAGGCTCTCTTCCCAGGACTGTTATATTCAAGAAACCTAAGTCTGGGAATTGCTGGTTTAAATTATCTGTGCACACAACTCAACACTGAGAATACTTAATATCTAACCTCAGTTCACTCTTTGTCTTCACTTTCTTATCTGTACAATTGAATTTAATTCCTTCCCCCACAGAAGCAGTGAGGATGAGTTTAGTAATGCCTCTGGAGTGCAGTGAAAAGGTAATGAACAATACAAGGATTATGGAGCATTTGAGCTTTTTGGATGAACTATACTCAAGCAGAGCTGAAAGCATTCAGTGCTGATTATGTACCAGCAGTGCATTTACTCTTGTGTTCAAGGAAAAGAGTAATTTCTAAGAAACAGTGATCAGCTGCAAATGAAACTGGTCTAGGCATGGTATTATGAAATATGGTGTTATATATATGTATCTCACCCATTATGGAATAGCAGGTGCAAATGTTTTGCACAATCACCATTGAACAGCTCCTCAAATATTTATGGCTTAGTTTCACCACCTAGTCCAATAGCATCAGATTGTTCAGTTGCTTGAGTACCCATGCAGTAAGGCATCCACAGAAGTGGGGCAGCTGTTCCCTTAACCTAGTATCTTTAGAAGGGACAGTAGCCAGTATCTTTAGACCACACACTTTCTTTCATAACTTGAATAGCAAGAAGTCTGACTTTCACAGTACTCCTATAAATGCCAAAAGCAAATACATGTAATTAGCAGTTAAATTCTTTTAAGCAGTCTTTTGAATTTCCTTTGCAAAATGTTCTGAAATGCAAATGAATTGTAGCTCATTAACATAGTGGAAGATTAAAGGAGATTTAACTTACTACATGTATCTTAACATTACTGGCCCTTTTTCTTCTCTTTTTTTTTTGCCTCTGTAAAACAGAGTTTTGGTAATGAACAGGGATATAAAGCAAGCAAAAATGTTTAATGCCCTGTAGTGTATGTAAAAATAAATTGTAACCCTAGATTAACTGTTATGTTCAATATGAGTTGGCTAGTGGGGTTAATAACGTCCAAATTAATCAAAGATGCTCATCCATACCATTTCAGGTTCATGCACCCAAGCTGTCCATACTAGTGGACTGTCGGTGATGGTGTAGTTGTCATGATCTAGAGAAACATGAAAGATACTGTATTTTTGGAATACATCATGTGCTTAAAGAGAAGTGTCTAGCACCATTTTAGACGCCCTACGTCTCCAAGCTGGCCACCCCATGCATTGCTAAAAAAGATGCAGGTTTCCTGTAGGGTATTTATCATAGATACAACCTCTCGGTGAGTATATCAGACTTCAAAAATGGGACCAGGTGCCTCTTTGTAGGCACCTGAGTTGCTTTCTTTATGTTTACTTTGATTTAATCTACTAATTTGTAACAACCAAACTTGCTAAATGCCTGAGTTTGGAGTAAGGGGCTTCGGACAGGTACCTAAATATGGGGATAGAGTACAGAAATTCTACACTTTTCTGCTTTGAACTCTGCTCTACAATAATGTTGTAAGCAGAAATTTAGCCATCCAAAAGTATTAGTCCATTCCCTCAGGCAACTCTGCACAGGAGTCTATAAATCTCTTTAAAGAAAAAGTATATCCTCATTTACTGCTTGTAAATCTCTATTAAGCTCATCAGGTTTACATGATGAGTGGAGCATGCATAATTTTACTCATTATCCTTTAATCTCCATGACTTCATTGAAACTGTTTGTGGCATGTATTTATCAAAATTGATTTAATACACAAAACAGTTTCTTGCTTTCACAAAAATATTGTGGAGAGCGTAAGGAGCAAGGCTTATATCCTAACTATTGCCATAGAAAGACTTAATTTATAAAGCAATATGTATCCAATGTGTATAGCACTGCCATCTAATATTCATTAAAGTGTTGTGTCTCCAAACACCTGCATGCTCCTTGCCTTTGCCAGCACTTACTACATTCTCTCAGTGTTGCTAGAATAATCATAGAATCATAGAATGGTTCGGGTTGGAAGGGACCTTAAAGATCATCTAGTTAGAACCCCCTGCCATGGGCAGGGACACCTCCCACTAGACCAGGCTGCTCAAAGCCCCATCCAGCCTGGCCTTGAACACTTCCAGGGATGGGGCATCCACAACTTCTCTGGGCAACCTGTTCCATTGCCTCACCACCCTCACAGTAAAGAATTTCTTCCTAATATCTAATCTAAATCTCCCCTCTTACAGTATAAAGCCGTTATCCCTCTTCCTATTGGTCCACTCCCTGATAAAGGGTCCCTCCCCGTCTCTCCTGTAGGTCCCCTTTAGGTACTGGAAGGCTGCTATAAGGTCTCTCTGGAGCCTTCTCTTCTCCAGGCTGAACAACCCCAACTCCCTAAGAAATACAATTTTCAAGCGTGCACAAGGCTTAGATTCACAAAGGGATACACGACCTGCAGGCAGAATAAATGAATGCGTAGCTTGCCTGTGAAACACAGAAAGGCCTTTACAGCATTGCTCAAAAGCTCTCAGAGTCCTGCACAGACCAGCTCAGCATCGTATGTGCAGCTCTAGGCGAGGCCCGAAGTGGATATTAGGGATGTAGGAAATTGCTCATCCTCGTCTCTCCTACTAACAGGCATGTAAGGATTTGAACATCTCGATACCGAGGATCTAAACTTCATACTTGTGAGCCCAGTCCCATGAAGGGCTTTAGTCACTGAAATATTCTGCAATTCAATGTCTAAATTAAGTACACAGTACTGAAAGTAAAATTCACCATGCAAGAGACCTAAATTCCCATAAGTTGCATTTTATGTTCACTTTGAGTTTCAAGCACCTAGCTGAAGTCCACAGCTTATGAATACTGAGTGCTAAGGCAGCCTGGACAAGAGGAACAGCAGGAACTGGAAAGAGGAATGAGTCTCAAACACTGTGTCTCACCAGCTCTTAGAAGCCTACCTTGGGGCTTCAGATAGATGTCTATGTAAGATGAGTTTTAGTGTCCAAAACATTTTCCTTTCTTGAAATGCTTAAAATATGCCTTCCAAGAGTAGTGTGAATGTTTAGCACTGCAGCTTTTTGGCTAAAATTTTTGCACAGGGAAGAGGAGACCTGCCTTTTCTCAGCCTGAACCTCTATTCCAGGAGAGTGCTAGGGCAGGAATAACGGTGTGGGGGTGACACATTCACCACTCCTGCTAAAAATTGGTGAAAGGGAAACTTAAGGAGAGAATTAAAGAAGACAAAACACCCAATAGGTGTCTTAAGCCCCCTTACTAAGGGCCCCTACCAGGAAGCAAAGGCATCCAAGCTAAGCTACGCATACACCACTGCAGGCCTTTTCTGTTTTCTTTATCCTCAAGCTATGTGATTGTAATGTTAAAATGTGAAACATCTGAATGCTAGAGGAGCAAGCAAATGGTACTCAACTGAAAGCAGGACTGATCCAAAGAGTAGCTCAGGATCCTGCCAAAACCTGTTTCCATCAGCAAAATATTCTGATTGCAAGAAAACATCTGATTGCACTGAATACTTGTCTATATATGATTATTTTATATTATCTTGTAAAAGCAGAGTCCTTGTTTGCAACTATAAGGCATTGCCAGGGGGAGGAAAGTTTTCCATAGCCAATAAAAGTGTATTTAAAATGAACATTCAGGCAGTAGTCATTAAGGAAGAGAACTCCCTTTATTTTTTGTACTCTTATTTAAACACTGTAAAATGCCATTAAAGATAGGCAAAGCACTGTTCCTTCTAGCCTAAACTGTGTCTGATCCTGAATGCTTAGGGAAAGGATTTGAAGACAGGGTAAATTAAAAGCTTCCAGTTTTGCTAAGTGCAGGGATATCCTTGTCCAGTGATCACATCTCTGCCACTGTGACTTGGAGCCACTGATTATGGCTGTTTGGACACTGTGGATGGGATTCAGGAACCAAAGAACAGTCTGTAGCTCCATTTTAGATGGAAGACACATTTACAAGGGATTTTCAGATTTAGGATAGATTTTTACTAGAATAGCAAAATCATAGCATCATAGAATGGTTTGGGTTGGATGGGATCTTAAAGATCATCTAGTTCCAACCCCCCTGCTATGGGCAGGAACACCTTCCACTAGACCTACATATGGCTACTACATATGGCTAGCCATATTTACGGGAGGTCATGGCACATTGAAAATGTTTTCCCAAAGAAAAAGTCTCCTGACTTTATCATAATCAAGACAAGACATTTTTCTTTGACCTCAGTTTTGGAAATAGTGACACCATTCTAGATTAAATCTTAAGCACACAAAGACACACAACAGCCAACACCACCAAAGTATACAACGAAAGAATAAAATAAAATCATCTTCATAGAAAATGTTAATCTTAAATATTTAAAACCTGGTAAACCTACAAGTAACTGAGTAAAAGGTCCTGTTCAGGCATGAATCAGGCAGTCCTGACAAGAAGTGTCTCTCCTGATGTTTAAATAAAGAATTTCATTACTGGGTCCAGTTTTGGGATCCCCAACAAAAAAAGAGGTATTAAGTGACTGAAGTGAACCTAGTGAAAGTCCATCAAGGTGACTAGGGGATGGACCACATGATGTACAAGAAGACGCTGAGGGAGCTGGGTTTGTTCAGCCTAGAGAAGAGGACACTAATGGGGGAATATTACTGCTGTCATCCACTAACGAAATTTCTGCTTATGAATAGCTGGAGCCAGACTTGTCCTAGAGGTGTGCATTGGAAGGACAAGAGGTAGTGGTTGCACGTTGTGCCATGCGATATTACAGCTTATACCAGGAAAAAAGCTCACCAGTGGTGAGACACATGCACAGGTTGCTGGGAAAGGTGGTGGAATATCCATCCCTGGAGAAATTCAAGATTTGACTGGACAAGGAACTGAGCAATCTGAGCTATCTTTGTAGTTAGCCTATGTTGAACAGCAGTTTGGACTAAATGGCCTTGAGTGGTCATTATGTGCATCATTCTTCTTTCTTACTGAAGTTGTGTTCCAGCTTTGTCTGGGATTATATTCCTCTTCTGCACTTTATTTGTCACTACTGCTTATGTACTGTTTCATCTTGCTGTCCTTATTTTCCTGAAACATCAATTTGTACTAACTGTTTAATTTTTTACACAACGCTTTCTTGACCAATTTTAGAAGATGATGCACAGTGTACTTGCCACCTCTATGATCACTTCATCTGAAGCGTGTTTCTGTGCCATCGGTTTGGATGTACATTGTGCTAAATACTGCCAAGACTGTACACTCCCGTACATTCCACCAGCAGTTTGCTGACCACAAATGTTTGCAGTTTGCCCAGTTCCCAAACATCCACATTCTCTATAGATTCACATACTCCAACAGTATAAGCCACTGACAGAAAGGATGGGGAACGGATTGCTAAAGAGATCCAGTAAGGCTGCATTCCTGCTCCAGGCACTATTCTGAACAACATAATTGCGATGAACATTTAAAGATGTCCATAATAGAGCAAAAAACTCATCAAAACAAATTTGCCTATAAAATGTTCTTTTTGCTGCAGCCACCCCGAATAACTGACAGGGAACTTTTTAACCACATCTACTAAGCATCAAGTTTGTCTGGTTGTTGGCTTTCTCTTATGAATTTTGCAGCATTCCCTAGTGAGCAGAATGCCCACTGCGAGGACATTTAGGATGGTCACTGTTAGGTTTGAAGCTAGGGTTTAGAGCAGAACAGATATGGCAAGTCTACAGGGATCAATATGACCCTTACGTGAGCTGCTGCAAGGTACACAGAGGGTAAAACTGTGTCTTATTTTCCCTTTGCATTACTGTTATTATGCCCAGAGGCCATTTAGCAACTGGATGGGGAATTTGATGATGGAAAATATTGTTCTTCCTTATTTTTATTGATAAGATGGGGTTCTTATTTTTCCTGTCCTTTTCTTTTTCAGTGGCGATGAATTCTCAAGTATAGGAAACAGGCTCATGCTTCTGTAATGTGAAGTATCTGGCATGCTTGGGAGATCTGAATCAACAACTAATAATATGAAAGAAAAAATAATTTTCCTTACTAGCAAAGGATTGTTTCTCATTTGTTTAAATGCAAGGACAGGACATTCTGACTCTTACCAAGAGATTTTTCCACAACTGCTTCTTAAAGCTATAACATTAGCCTTGTTATACTGACTTACTGTTCCATGGATAATCACCACATACTGTAACACCACTTGTATAATCATTTAATCATGTAAAAGACAAAATTAATGCAGAACTTTCCCTAAGAGACTTTTTAAATGTAAAATCGATAGTCTCCATGGAAATGTAGCCCAATACAGGTTTCTCCTCTGAGCCTCCTACTCTAGTGACACTTTTAATATGTGCTAATTATGCACGTTCATCCTTCTATCACATAGTAGTAGGTAAATGTTATTTACTGTTTGATTGTTGGAGAGCTTAGATCATTATGGACAATATTGAAACTTCCTAAATTCTATGGAGTATACTTATACTGAAATTCATGTTGATGAGAAACCTGGAAAGTAGAGCTCCTCTTCCTCTCTTCATTTTAAGGGAGGTAGCTATTAAAATGCAAATTACATGCAGAGCTATTTGAATTAAGAGAAAGACAAACAAAGAATTCTATTATTTAAAATGTTAATAGTTTGGACATGCTGCAGCTGCTCCAGGATAACCTTTGCTTTGGGAAAAGGTTTTATTTGGTCATGTTTTGTGTCAGACTTCAATATTTTTCATCTACATCCAGAAAAATGCAAAGATATATCTATGTACCCCAGATTCAGGCTCCCTTGTGTAACTCAAGAGTGTTGCATTTACTCTTTTTAAGAATACTGCATAACTGTATAGTTTGAAGAGATGAGGTGACAGACTAAATTGTGGCCTGGAAACGAACCTTAGCTTATTGATAAGGACTTAATAAAACTATATATTTTATTAAAAGATGACTAGACTACAGTTTGTATGTATGTGAATATGTAAACAGCTGGGATTCATTCCTTAAAAAAAAAAAAAAAAAAAGATGAAATAGACATGTTCATCACACGCTGTGAGCTGAAGTGTCCTATGGAGATGTCTCCTTCAATGATAGAGGGAACTTAGGTACCTCATGAATTGCCTGAGATTATGATGGGTGAATCTGAGGCCTTATTACTTGGGTGGGCTACGGCACTGCAGCAACCAAAGTCTGAAAGCTGAACCCAGCAAACGTGAAACCGGAACTACAGGAAGCCACTAGAGATCAGTGTGTAAAATACATTGGTTTAGATGCAAGAGATTTTGGAAGGCACAGTTTATCTGAACATTACAGTCCAGATTTAGCCACAAGCTATTTGACGACGTGGTATCTGACTATTGATCTCTATTCATTCTCATGAATATTTGTTTAAGCAAGCAGTTCCCTTGACTTGACCTGTACTGCTCACAGAGGAAGGCCTTATTCAGCACAGGCAGTACTGGCATGATCTGACCACGTGAGTCGATCCTCCAAATATTAATACTGCTTTTAGAAATGATAGTCATCTTGATAGTCATATTTCTCAGGGTTAATGGCTTCTTCAAACAAGTGCTTTGGTATGATGACTTACTTAAACCCTTTCCTAAGAAAACAATTGTGTCAGAGGTTGAGGGCAATGGAGGTTCTTCCTCTTCCCACTGCACATTTTCTGGAGAAGATTTGGCCATCAAAATTTTAGAACTGCCTTTAACTGAAACCTTACCCTTCTCAGATTGTGCCTTTTTCTCTGTGCTCAAATTTCTTTCTTTAAAAAGATAGGTTAATGATAAAACCCGCTTTGGCATGTCAAGGTCCATGTGTCAGCTATGCATTTGTTCTTATTATCCTTCAGCCTCAGGACACTGGGAAAGCTGGATAGATACTGACAACCTGCTGTTTTGAAAGGCTGAACAGAAAAGCCACTAATCTCTCCTCTGGGCACGGGGCAGCGCAGAAGAACACCCTGCTCCTCACCAGCATTGTAGCATTTATTTCCAAGGAAGTAATGTATAAAACGATTGAGCTTTATATTGGTTTCTTATTTCTTGATGCTACAAAACTGAGGAAAATTACTGGAGGAAATTTTTTTTTTATATTTAAATGTGAATCTCACCCACTGACATTAGTCTGACTTGTCTGTAGAAAGCCTAAGCAGCCTGCCAGATTGATCCATTCCTCCCCAATAACACTAGATATTGGCTTTTTTTTGAATGTTAGTAGCAATATTTACCCAGCGAAGGACAATACACCTCACAGTGAAGGCTGGTGGTGAGGACTGTGTTACGCTGTGCCATCATGGGATTATCTCAGACAGCAATTAATCTGTGGAAGGCAGGTCCTTCTCAGAGCTTCCCAACAAGTAAGTGTACACAGGGTTTTCAGTCATGCATGCTTGTTTGCTTAAGTGAAAGCCAGATGTAGCCCTGCCTCCTGCTTTCTGCAGGGCTCTACTGAGGAACATATAGAGGAAAAGACACTGACTCATTCTTCTCTGGAGTACCAGGCATTGCCAATTAGTGTATTAGAAATTCAACACAGCATTGTAAATTATATATGATCAATGATGTTATAAGCCTTGTCAGTTTGGTAGATCTAAAAAAAGCCAGCTGTTTGGGAAAAAGTTGCAAAAATGTAGGAAAACAGCATCTTAATGGGACGCTCTGAGAGAGGTAACAGTATCAAAACACCACCAAAACATTTCAGAAAAGTTTGTGCATGAACTTTTCTATGTGATGGCAATTTAAATGAAGATATAAAGTTTAAATTCTTGCAGTGAAGGCTACTAAGTCCCTCCTTCCACAATTTCGTTTCAGTCCAGACCAAATATATTTGGCCTGCTCTGGTTCAACTTGTGCTACTTCCTAAAATAAGAAACAGGGGAGACACCATGGCACACCAAGAGAGATACTATCTAGCAGGGGAGACATGCGAAGGTAAGGAGCACCTAGAATAGCCTAATCCGATAGGACTGGGCAACCACACAGGAAGACATTTAAGGCTGACATGGCCCACACAAAGTAGGCTTTCAATAATCCTGGACTTAAATTTTTATTTTAAACTACCAGGAAAGAGTGGGAGTCTTTCCCCTCATTTTAAAAATGCTAGGGGATTTCCTTATTCCCTCTGACATAAAATATTTTGTTTGAAGTTGAGTGACAAGTTCTCAAGGGTTTTGCACAGATAAAAATACTCTGCATGCGTATTTTAATGAAAATACTCACTTGAAAATGCTGGTCAGCACTATTTGCAATAGGTGGGTCTGTCATATTAGAAAGAAGCATACTTTAGGTAACTAAGGTTAGTGAGAACACTCTAGAAATGACATTGTGCCTCATTCTAATACATGAAAAATAATTATTGTAGCAAAGGGACCCTTTTTTAAAAGTAGACTAACAAAGAAAAAAAATGGACACGTAGAAGAATCAGAACAATTTCTGACCTGGAGGAAATAGATATTAAAAAGCATATCAATATGTATGTTTCAGGACACTGCTTAATAACAGGAAGGAACCCCCGATATCTTTTTTTTTTATCCCGTAATGTAATATATCAGGTGGTGCCACTGTGGATTTTTAAACTCTTCCCAAGTTGTCTACTACTCTTGCTAGGTATTGGAGAAGATGGACCATTTGCCTGTTTTGGCAGGTCAAGAATTCATGAGAGAACTCTCTATTATATCTTCCTGCCTCAGGAAGGCTTGCCAAAACCACAGGGGTCAAAACATTTTTCACTATATTTTCTTTAGTAATACATTTACCCAGGACCCACGGTAATATCATCCACTCGACGACGGTTGGTTGTGGTCCCTGCATGTTCAAGTCTGACCTGTCAATGTGCTGAGAGGCAAGCAACAGCAGGAACAGAAAAGTCAAGTAGGATGCAGTATGGCAGATAAATTTGATAAATGGCTTTCTGATGAACAGCCCTAATGGGCTTTTGGGAGCTATTAGGTAGCACACAGAGAAGACCGGGAAAAGGAGTCCTATCACAACACATGTCAACATCTTCACGGCCCAGTGTCGCCTCCTCCATCCGGGGAACTCGTCGTACCAGCGGGATGCGAGCAGCTGCTGGCAGTTGGGCTGAGCAACAAACTATAGAGAGAAGAAGAAAGGAAGACAGTTAGTTCCTTGTTACCTCTGTAAAGTTATTTCAATGCTTTGTATGTTACAACAAGTAACCTTTGGATAGAGATTAAAAAAAAAATTAAAATAAGCTGTGCACGCCTACTCATACTGATAATACCAGTAAGACAGGGCTGGGTCAGCCTGCCCTTCCTTCAATGCAAAAAGTATACTACAAAGCCATCAAAATTCACTTTTCACAGTAAAGCTTGACTTCCCTGTCAGTTGAGTACACAAAGAGTCAACAGACTGTAAAACACATGAACCTCAAACGCTGAAAAAAACAGTTGTACCTCAAACTGAAAAATAAGTTCACAAGTACTTCCATTATTCAACCAGCAACATTAGTGGAGAATTCACAGAATGCAAGGTGGAAGTCACTATGAAAGTGAAAAGCAAGACTGAGATCTGTAAACAGTGAAACTGACTTCCATTGCCATGAACAAACTATTCTCAGTATGTTCCCTGCTAATTCTCTAAAAATCAGGCTTACATGCTTTTATACTGACAAAACTCCTACAGATACATTACATAATGCTTGCACAATACGAACTAAGCACCAGCATTCCCCGGTGCTTCACTAATCCTTGTCAGGATATATTCCTATCCTGTACAATGTTTTATGGTCTGTTTGTTCCCCATGATGTGATTTCAGATTTTAAAATATGATCCTTAAAATTAAATTTCACCAAAAAAATCCCCAAGCCCAGTAAATACTTAATATTTTTCAGACAGCTTTTCAAAGAAGCTTTATGTATATTCCATGGGTTTATGTCATTTTTATTTGATCGCTAGTTCCTATTTTCCCTAATGCTTTCTTTTATAAAGGGGACATAAAGTAGCTGCATGCTAGACTTGTCATGAGCTGTAGAATAGAAGCAACATATGCATCAAAGAGAGCCAGAATTGTTGCATTTTGTTTAAAAATAGAAAGAAAAAAAAAAAGAGAAGACTTATTTTCCTTATCTTACTGTGGTGGTTTGACCATGGCTAGATGGCAGGAGCCCACCAAGCTGCTCTATCACTCCCCCTCCTCAGATGGATGGGTTTCCCAGCCTCCTTTGGGTGCATCCACCTGCTCCAGTGTGGCGTCCCGCACAGGCTGCAGGTGGATATCTGCTCTACTGTGGACCTCCATGGGCTGCAGAGAGACAGCCTGCCTCACCATAGTCTTCACCACAGGCTGCAGGGGAAACTCTGGTCCGGAGCCTGGAGCACCTCCTCCCTCTCCTTCTTCACTGACCTTGGTGTGTGCAGAGTTTTTGCTCTCACATATTCTCACACCTCTTTCTGTCTCCAATTGCTGTTGCACGTGTTTTCTTCCCCCTTCTTAAAAATGTCACTGATGGGCTTGGCCTTGGCCAGTGGTGGGTTCGTCTTGGAGTCAGCTGGCATTGGGAAGCTTCTAGCAGATTCTTACAGAAGCCACCCCTGCAGCCCCCCTACTACCAAAACCTTGACGTGCAAACCCAGTAGAGTTACACACATGCATATACACATACACTGGATTAAATCGTTAGCTGAAGACATAATAAAGCTATGCAGAATCTTCTTTATCTTATTAAATAATAAAATTGTTAATTTACATCAAATAATTTTATATTTGAATTCTAAACAAATGCACCTAGTTTGGGATTTTGCATTATTTTGATAATATAACCACAGGAGCCAAGTCCCTTTGGGGATGATTAATAGGTAACTTTTAAAACAGTTTCCGAAATCACTGGGATTACTATTTAGTTTGGAATGAAATGAGAGTCAGCATGCATCTCCTATGTATGTCTGGATCTTGTCAGAAATGTTAACCTGAGCCAAACTCAGACCTAGTGTATGTTAATGAAAGGCCAGTGTCCTTAGCAGAGACATATTCGTCTACCAGACACCACCACTGAAGCTGCCTCTGACTGTTGTGAAAGACAAGAAAATTTACTCATACCTTGAAAATAGCCTTAAAGAAGAGTAACAGAGTGTTCTTTTCCATTAGGAAAAATGCATACTCAAGGTTTCAGGGTGGTTGTTTCAAGATACAAATGTCTGGAATGACCCTGCGTGGAGTCAGAGCAGATGGTTTCTGAGTTATGTTTTTGCCAAGTTTTTAACAGGGGTCTACCTACAAGATTTTCCCCCTCAGTTTCCTTGGCTAGGTACAGATTAGTGCGTTGCTTGACTAGTGAAAAAGTATGACTTGTGGACTAGTTCCTACGTAAAGTATTTTCCTTTTTTTTCCCTGGAGTGTTTCTCCTTCTTCATATTACATTACATATCCTTCCCATTACATACCCTCTCACCTAAAAGTAATCTGTTCCTAAGTCCTGTCTGTGTCTCTGTTCTCAACAGCTGTAGGCTGCCCTCATTGTGTTGGGGACCCAGGTGAAGGAACAAATTCCAGTGGCTAGCAAAGGCTGGTGGTAGACATAGGGGGCCTACTTCTTGCTCAGCATGGCTAAAAATGAATGAATTTCCCTTGCTGTAATGTAGAGGAAAGTAAGTAAAAGTTTGGTCTTTACAACATCCACCAAGTATTGGGCTGCCCTGAGGCTGGGTAGACTAGAACTGATGCAGAGGTACCTCACGCCATGAGGAGATGCCCAACTGCACCATCTGGATGGTGCTCCACAGTGGGCGGGCAGTGGCTGCTTAGTTCTAAACTTTACACAGATTAATATGCAAAACTTTCAATGTTAATATAGAAAGTATTTCTGAGCAGGCTTGAAAAATTGTTTCTTGTCTCCTAATACCCATATTGGATTTTGTTGTGTTGTGACTGTATTGCTAAAGTATGATGCGTTAAAGACAAGAATTGCTTTCTGAGGCACAGGAAGTTTTTCAGTAAGTGGAGAAAATCCCAAATGCTGAAGAGTCAATTTTTTTAATTTTAATTTTTAAAGAAATTATCTCTCATACTTTTCTTCAAATTATGACTGTGACAGGACAGTTTTAGCACTGGTTGGATCCTCTGATTTTAGGAGAAAACTAACATAGACTATACATTTGATGTGGCTAGAGTTAGGGGGAGTGCCATCCATAATGTATTTCAAAATTACTTACTAGACATAAAACACATCAGAAGAAACTAATAGTGTAGCACGGAGAATTATATAAAATACTATGTCAGCATTTTGGTAAAATACTTATGTCAACATCGGGTGAAGTCCCTGGTGACTGGAAAAAAGGAAACATTGCACACATTTTTAAAAAGGGTAGAACGGGAGGCTCTGGGAACTACTGACCTGTCAGCTTCACCTCTCTGCCTGGGAAGATCATGGAACAGATCCCCCTAGAAGCTATGCTAAGGCACACAGAGGACAGGGAGGTGATTCGAAACAGCCAGCATGGCTTCACTGAGGGCAAGTCCTGCCTGACCAACCCAGTGGCCTTCGATGAAGTGACTACATCAGTGAAGAAAGGAAGAGCTACAGATATGGCACTGGAACAGGCTGCCCAGAGAAGCTGTGGATGCCCCATCCCTGGAAGCATTCAAGACCAGGCTGGATGAGGCTTTGAGCATCCTGGTCTAGTAGGAGGTGTCCCTGCCCATGGCAGGGGGGTTGGAACTAGATGATCTTTAAGGTCCCTTCCAACCCAAACCATTCTATGATTCTGTGTCATCTTGCTGGACTTCTGTAAGGCCTTTGGCATGGTTCCCCACAACATCCTTCTCTCCAAAGTGGAGAGATATGATTTTGTGGGTGGTCTGTTTGGTGGATGAGGATTTGGTTGGATGGTCGCATCCAGAGTGTAGTGGTCAATGGCTCAACGTCCAGATCCGTAACAAGTGGTGTCCCTCAGGGGTTCATATTGGGACCAGTACTGTTTAATATATTCATCAGTGACACAGACAGTGGAATCAAGTGCACCAAGCTGAGTAGTGCAGTTGACACACCTGAGGGACAGGATGCCATCCAGAAGGACCTGGATAAGCTCCAGAAGTGGGCCCGTGTGAACCTCATGAGGTTCAACAAAGCAAAGTGCAAGGTCCTGTATCTTGGTTGGGGTGACCCCCGGTATCAATGCAGGCTGAGGGATGAAGGGATTGAGAGCAGCCCCACTGAGAAGGACTTGGGGCACTGATGGATGAAAAGATGGACATGAGCCAACAATGTGCGCTCACAGCCCAGAAAGCCAACTGTATCCCGGGCTGCATCAAAAGAAGCACAGCCAGCAGGTTGGCAGAGGTGATTCTGCCCCTCTACTCTGCTCTGATGAGACCCCACAGGGAGTACTGCATGTCCAGTCCAGCTCTGGAGCCCTCAGCACAGGAAAAATATGGGCAAGTTTGAACGGGTCCAAAGGAGGGCCACAAAAATGATCAGAGGGATGGAACACCTCTCATATGAGGACAGGCTGAGACAGTTGGGGTTGTTCAGCCTGGAGAAGAGAAGGCTCCAGGGAGACCTTATTGCAGCCTTTCAGTACTTAAAGGGGGCCTACAGGAAAGATGGGGAAGGACTTTTTAGCAGGGCCTGTTGCGATAGGACAAGGGGTAGTGGTTTTAAACTAAAAGAGGGTAGATTTAAACTGGATACAAGGAAGAAATATTTCACAATGAGGATAGTGAAACACTGGAACAGGCTGCCCAGAGAGGTGGTAGATGCTCCATCCCTGGAAACATTCAAGGTCAGGTTGTACGGGGCTCTGAGCAACCTGATCTAGTTGAAGATGTCCCTGCTCATTGCAAGGCGGTTGGACTCGATGACCTTTAAATGTCCCTTCCGACCCAAACTATTTCACGATTCTATGATTTTGTGATTTTAAGAGCTGCACGTATAGGGAAGCAGTTCTAGTACTTCAGGCAAAGGTCTACACCAGATACCACAACACAGTGCCTACAGATGATATACTGCATTTCTGAGAGGTCCAGATATATGGTTTCATGCTGTCATTTTTATATAACAGCACTGTCGTCAAGGTTAGTTAACAATGTCCTGAAGCAACAAAAATGTCTGTCTGTTCACTGCAGCCTTTTATTTATGGTTCTGAGCTCCATTGGCCATATAACATGTACTATGAACCACTCCAAAGCGTCTTCTTCAGACAACTGTAAAATTACCTTAAATCTCTTGCTGACACTTATTTTATAGTTACGCTTTTCTGCTTCATTTATCAAGGAATTGTATGACATTATTAAAAATGTCCAAATTAATTTTCACAAATTTGACTACTTGCTCCATTTTTGTGGTTGAGAGATTTTCATCATATGCTGTGAAATATGTTTGATAGTGATATTACATTATTTGTTACATTAGTTGAATAATGTGGGAGCTTCTTGAATGGGAACGGCTGGTGTACCCTGATGGCAAGAAATGCATACTCAACGGTGAACCCTACAGCCTTGTTCCTCAGCTGCCCAGAGATGAGGAGCTTGTTGTTGCACACTGCATGTACCTTCTTGTCCAGTGGACCTGTTTCCTCCAGATGAAATGAGGGCAAGGTGTTGTATACTCTCACCTTGTCTTCATGTGTAATAAGTAAGTATTTGAGCACATACAGGAACTCGGAATGGGGAGGACTTCTTGGGACTCACAGTGTAAATGCCACCTGTATTGGCTGTCTCAGACATTACTTACAGGTCACATACGGTTATACAGGTCAAGTGAGTTTATCTGTGATTAACATATCTTATTATTGATCCTGAATGCTGATTACACTTAACTTTTTGATTTATCCACTAAAAAGCCCTTCTCTACTGTAACGAAAAAAAAAGTCTTCATGGCAAAATTCTCTCGTGAAAAGAGATTTAGACTCTAACTATTATAAAGACTTCACTCAGAAAGCAATAGTAGAAGTGGGTGGAAAATACACATGCTCCAAGCCATAAGAGACTTCCTGTATAAGTGGATGGGATTACATCTAGGATGACCACATAGTAAAGCTATGTTGACATGTAAATCCTCTGCTGAACAGGGAGGTAAAAAAAAAAAAAAAAAAAATTTTAAACAAATATTTTATGACTAGCAGAAATAGAAACACTCTGTGACATTAATTTGCCAATTCTGCATTGCCTATGCCAAAATATTTTCATTGTAGTATATTTTTTCTTCCTTAATTGGAGATACTGCATTCTGAGGTATTCAAAGTATCTTTTGTACTGTCAGTATTATGTTCTATGTTATTCGACTTTGACAATGTCTCCATATAATTAGCAATCAGCAAGTTTATATTTTCACATTACAATGGCTTCCAATAGCTTCCAGCATTTTGTAATTATGCGAGGGATTTTGCTGTAATGATTATTCCTGGTTGCACATCTTAGCTCCTTCATAACCCATCTGAAAATGTTTTGGTATTCATTCTCTTAGTTGTCATGCTGGGAATTGGCTCTTCCCTGAGACTAGTGAAAATCAGAAATTACTCACAGTGCCAGCTGAAATAATCTGGTATAAATAATAGCAGAGCCTGATTCTAGTGATACCCAAGCACGCACATAGGCCAGAATTTAATTTTCACTGCTGATTAAATCTGATCTTTAGTTTCGCTATAATACATACCCTTCCATCAACAGAAATAACGAAGAAATAATCTAATGCTATTAATTATATGTTGTCTTTATAGAAATAATATTTTTATTAAAATATTTTTTTTTATAAATAATACATTATAATATGTCAAGTCAGTTCTTGCCCATAGCACAATAATACCTCTAACTATTTATTTCATTGTATTAGGAAATACACAAAAATATTAAAAAAAACCGCCAAAGCCGCTTATAAAAGAACATTAATTTTTACACTTATAAAGCAGTCTAACAAAAACTAAGGTCCAAATTAAATTCTCCTTCTGAGATCAAGAGGTGGTTTAGTATACATAACAGGAAAAGAATGTGATTTGTCATCTGGAAATGAAAGCTGTCAAAGGAAAGTGATTTCTTTTTTGATTTACACACGAGTTATGCTGTAACACAACAAACTATCCCTGATACTATTCTCTAACAGATTAAAGTTAAAGATCTTTTTTGGAGGGGAGAACGTAAAAGAAAACGGTTATCATAAAGCTTCTTAGTGATACTTTTTATAAAGTCATGGCCAGATTCTCTGTTGTACCGTTTTGTACTGACAATACAGCCAACTGTTAGCTCTCAGGTCTGCTGCTCTGTCACGCACATTTTCCAATGATGGTATTCCAGTTCAACAAGAATTAAGCCCGATTATTTTTCTTTCTCTAGAACATTTTACTTTTCGTATTTTACACATTTTCCCAGATATTTGTGAAAACATAAGCTCTTCTAGTTATTTTAACTTCAAATGTAGATGTCAAAATTCTCCATCTACTAGTTGTGAAAAGTATACTTGCATGGCACTAATGACAGATTCAAGTCCCAACCTCATTAAATAGATTCCTAAATTTGGTAGATTATTTTTCCCTCTAGAAACATCGCTGCATATTCTTTTCTATATCTTCCCCCAAAGATTATATTTGTGGATTTTGGCACTTGCTCTGTGAGGACTGGTTCATTATGACAAATAACATTTAATTTCAATTTAAATGCTTTAATGTTATTGACTGGATCAGCACTACATTTTCCTTTCTAAAGCTAGGGATCATGTTCTGGACTCCTTTGGGTATAGTTATACCATCTGTTTTCTGCCTCAGGCCAGAAGCCCTGATTCCTCTGCCAGTTGCTGGGAATCTTCTTATGACCATCCCATCTAAGTCTGGTCCAACTGGAGCAGACCATCATTATAATCATGATTCTTGCTGGACCCAAACCACCGTGCCAACTTTTCCCCAGCTCTGTCTGCAGCTTTGTCATTAAGGGAACTACCCAGCTCACTCAGGATGTGAGCACCAGAGCACATCAGCTTGTGCCAGCTTTTTCTGAGACTCAACAAGGCCAAGTGCCGGATCCTGCACTTGAGCCACAACAACCCGATGCAATGCTACGGGCTTTGGGAAGAGTGGCTGGAAAGCTGCCTGGTTGAAAAAGGACCTGGGGGTATTGGTTGACAGCCAGCTGAACATGAGACGGCAGAGTGCCCAGGTGGCCAAGGCAGCCAACAGCATCAGACTAGTATCAGAAATAGCGTGGCCAGCAGGACTAGGGAAGTGATTGTCCTTCTGTGCTCGGCACTGGTGAGGCCTCACCTCAAGTACTGTGTTCAGCTTTGGGCACCTCACTACAAGAAAGACATTCATGCACTTGAGTGTATCCAAAGAAGGGCAACGAAGCTGGTGAAGGGTCTAGAGCACAAGTCTTATGAGGAGCAGCTGAGAGAAATCTGGTTGTTTAGCCTGGAGAAAAGGAGGCTGAAGGGAGACCTTATCGCCCTCTACAGTTACCTGAAAGGAGGTTGTAGAGAGGTGGGGGTTGGTCTCTTCTCCCAAGTAACAACTGATAGGATAAGAAGAAATGGCCTCAAGTTGCATCAAGGGAGGTTTAGATTGCATATTAAGAAAAAATTCTTATCAAGGATTGGAACAGACTGCCCGGGGAAGTGGTTGAGTCACCATGCCTTGAGGTTTTTAAAAGATCTGTAGACGTGGTGCTTAGGGACATAGTTTAGTGGTGGACTTGGCAGTGTTAAGTTTATGACTGGACTTCATGATCTTAAAGGTATTTTCCAAGCTAAATGATTTTATGATTCTATATCATCAGGGCAACCAGCTTCAGATCAGGTCCCCGTAAGCAAAACAAATTCACAGCATAGATAACTTCATCATAAAATCCAGAGTTTACACTGCTCCCACCAAGAATAGGATACAATGCCAGGTTTTTTAATTGCAATTATCCTATTGTTAAACTTCATGTATGAAGAGGAAGAAAACAAAAAAAAGGCAAAACAGAGAAATGAAGACTGAAATGCTTCCTTAAAAAGATTAATGAATATTTTTTATATAAACAATGAAATTGCAGTTTTTAATTTAAACATTTTAAATTTCCTTTTTGCCACATTGACACAAGCAGAAGTTCTTCATTTGATTCATTGCTCCTTCTCAGTAAAATGAATCAGCATATAGAAAACTATTAAATATCTATTAAATAATACAAGACATCTATAATTGCATTAATTCTGATTAATTGTTTAGAAAAGTCAATGGCAACTCAAACTAGAAAGCAGTTCTTTGGAACTAGCTATGCATGAATAGCCTTGTTAGACTTCCCAGTGGTAAAGAAAAATGAATCAGCTGTTGGGCTTTGGGCTAAGTGTGTAAAATAGCTCCAAATTTCAAAACAGATGCTGGTAAAATAGTTCTGGTTCCCATTCTGAGCAAGTGTTAGACTCGCCACAGTTTAAAACATTTTTCCTAGGGAAGAAATACCCTCTATAAGCATCTGCAATGATAATGTAACATGAATTTACTCCTATTATATTGGATCCCTATTTTTACACGCCTAGCTGCTGTATTTCCATGTACAGAAAAAAAAAAAAAAGAGTGATATTTACATGCAAAGTCCTGCACTTGGGACAGAATAACTCTCTGCAACAGTACAAGCTGGAATTCACTGTAGCTCTGCAGAAAAGATCTGGGACACTGGTAAGAAAGAAGCTGAATATGACTGGGCTCAAGCAGTGCAAAAGTATATCCTGGGACACAGTAGCAAGAGTACAGCCACCATGTCAAAGAGATTCCCCTCTTTTTGGTACTTGTGAGACTACGTTTGTAATGCAGTGTCCTGTTTTGGGTCCCCCACTACAGCAGAGACACCATCAAACTGAAGCGAGTCCTACAGTGCCCTTCCAAGAGGTTATGGGGCTGGATCCCATGATGTACGGGGAGAGAAGAAAGTAGTTGTGTGTGCTCAGCCTCAAAAAAAGAAGAATCATGTTTGGGACTCGCTGTCTTACACAAATGAAAGGGAGGTTATGGGCAGAAGCAGGCTTTTCTCAGGGGCACAATGTAAGGATGAGGATGGTCGCAAGCTGCATCACGGGAAATTCTGGTTTGATCTAAGGAAAATATTCTTCCCTATGAGAGTAGTTAAGCACTGGCATGGGTTGTCCAGGGAAGATGCAGAATCTCCATCCCCGTAAATATTCAAAACTTGGCTGGGCAAGTTCCTTAGCAATCTGATTTAACTTCCGTGTTAGTCCAGATTTGAGCAGGAGGTCAGTCCAGATGATCTTGAGAGATATATTTCAACCAAGTATTTTTTATGATCCCACATACTTACTGGATTAAGCCAAGCACTGTTTTCTAGGGCAACAAAATTCTTAGCAAGAGCCATAGTAATTGCGTTTACGGGTTTGAATTTTTTTATTTAGGTTTGAATTACTTTTCTAGGAATGCAAGGTATTACTAAGATCTTTTTCACCATCGGTTATTCCCTTTGAAAAGAGGCAGAGCCTGTCTCTCCCATATCATTGAACGATATTATTGCCAAACAATACATAAAACCATTTCAACAGTTCCAAACACTTGTGCCTCATGTGTTGAAAAAAAAGACATAATAGTCAAAATATTTGCTTAGGTCTTTATCACTTCAATCCTATTATTCCCAAAGCAGTCTTCAGATACTTCCGAGACAAAGTTTGCTCTCTGAACCAATATTCTACAAAATAAACTAACTGATAATAGAATAGAAATAGTGGCTGAACATTCCCCCTCTCTAATTCATCCTAACACTGAATAAAATGAGATTACAAACACATTTTGTTTATAATCTCAAAAGTCCGAGTTCCTTTTAGAAGACCAAAGTCAATATATATTCTAAGAAACTTCATATATGAACACAGGTAAAAATAACAGCACTGCTCATAGCATACAGTTCATGTAAGTCATGTTATAGATTCAAACTGATTTGGAAACAAATAGCCACTTACATAAAGAATAGTCTGTTGTCGGCCCCAGGGGCTGTGAATAGAAAAAAAAAACGCACAACACCTCTGAACCAGTCAGTAATTACCAGTAGCATGTTTCTTACACCGAAGCTGGTTTTGTGTCCTGTATTGGTAAGGCTTCTAAGCATTAACTGGTCAGCCAGAAGGGGTTAGGATTTAAGTTAGTTACAATCCCCACTACATGACAGAATCAATGAGTTCCCTTGCATCCAGCTCATTGTACCATTTTGTCTGCTGTTTGTAGTTGCCATGTCACCAGAAGGAAAAGTTACAAATTAATAAATCAACCTTTCAAAATTCATGAGGGAGCTGCAAATATGTTGAAAGCAACTGAAGCACAGAATGCAATGTCAGTTTAATTAGAGAAAAATTAGCTGGGTGAGGGAAGGGTAGGAAAGGGACTAGCAAAGCTAGGTTCTTCCTTTGAGCATTGCTTGCTCTTCTGAGAATTTCTATTGGCATCACTGGAGACTGCCCTGCTCCTCGTTTGTGCAGTTTATTGCAGAGGTCAAAGCAAAGTAGAGGACATTCTTAGCTTCATTTTCCTTTTTTGAACGTCCATTCAGATTTGAGCAGGGTATTGAGCTATTTGGAAGAAACCTGACTACAAAATTTTTTGTTCCTTCTTTCCTCCATTTTCAGGCTTTTTGCTGGTTTCTGTGAAGAGAAACCTCCTTGGAGCAGTGGCATTTTGTCATGTTATTTGATTTTTTTTTCTGTAAAAACAATGGTGATCAACTTACATTAGCAATGGGCAAATTTAGGTTTCTCTCTGTTAGCTTAGCCTTATGAGGTGCCATCCTGCATCCTGATGTGAAAAATGGATATGAGCAGAACTGTTCTTTACGCCAAGCTTATGCTGTTCTAGCCAAGTGATAAAAGAGTCATCAACAGAGTCATGTTGAACTCCAAGGTTTTCCATTTTCTTTAGAACTGGCTGTTTATTATGTGAAGCTTGTGTGGAATTGAAGATGCCAAAGTTCCCCAAAATCAGTGTGAATACAGTTTTTGGAAAGCATAACACTCATTTGAAGGCTGACTGTATACAGAATTAGGGGGATGAGGGAAAAATAAAAACACAGACTAATTACAAAGGCATTCAAACAAAATAAAGCAATAAACTGCCTATTCTCTCTTGAAAGTTCTCTCTTAACATGTTGTAGGGAGGTCTGTCTTTGTAGTTTCATTAATGCTTAGGAACAGAATGTATATAGTCACTCAATCTGCTTTTCTTTCTCTTCAAGCACTTTAATGTTTTTCATCTTTAAGTTCCTCTTGCTTAACTTGGATGTCTGTTTATCTGAGAATGTTAAAGGCTGAGAAATCAGATTAATCACCCAGTTCCTGCATAAAGACTAAACTGAAATGATAGGTCTTTGGCAGTGACGCTCAGTAAGCATTATTCTGCGACCACTTGCAGGAGAAATGCATGTGACTCTGTAGCAGATGCATCAATTATATCAGTCAAGTGCAGCCTTCATCAACATTCCTTCTGGTTGGTCTTCAGAGACGATGTTATTTCAGTTTTTGCCTTATCTGTGCAATTCACCTTTCTTCCCAGTTTTGCCTTAAGAGCACTGCTCTTAAATGGCTGGTTGACAGCCACCAGGTGCAGCTTCTGCACTTGAAACACAGAACACGAATCTTGGAAAGAACTGGCAGGAGTATAATTGCTTGCTCTAAAGCTTTGCTTTCCAAAAGGTGTTTTACACTTAAGAATAGGTTGTGGTTGAAGAAAATGACCTTCTCTTGTGAACAGACCTAAGAAATACTGTGCTTTCCCATAATGGGAAGATACCTACAATAGCTGTTAATGAAATTCTGTGTACCCAGCATCTGCCAGCCTGGAGAAATAACAACAGACCTTGTGTAGTTTTTTCCCCTTATGAAGCTCTGCTATTTGTGGCAAAACATTAGAGTGTGGTATCTCGAATGAAAACCTGGAGCTACTCTCACTGTTCTTGTACACAGAGATGTCTGAACACAGCTGGCTTCTTTTCTGGCGAAGAACCAGAGCGATGAAGGAACCAATAAAAAGCCTGTTTTACTTGAGTTTTTACATATGCATCACTTCTATGGATGTTCAGTCTACATCTACACTGAGAAATCAAACACTGACTGAATGTGAGCACTGGACCCCAGTCATCCCCACTATTTGCTCTTGCCTTATTCCAGTTTTGACCTCTCCAGACAGCTCTATGCAAGGCAAATCTGCAGCTTGCTGCAGCCTGGTTGCATGTATTCTGCTCCCTTAGTAGCACTTGGTCTTAGGGTCACGCTATAGTCTGCTTTCATTCAGCGGTACGGACAAAGTCTCAAAGACCAGTTTCTTGTGCAATGTGTACCTATTTATGTGATACGTTTCTGTGTTAAACTGATGTTTCATTGCATGCTCCTAGAAACTGAGTAACGCAGGAGATGGTCTTGTTTGCCCAGCTTCCATGGGTATTTCTTACAGAGATGGAGTAAAACATATTGGCTTATAGTTCCAGGTAAAGGAATATATTTTATTTAAAAATGTGGAGGAAAATGACTATTTGCAAAAAGCTAGAGGTGGAAGAGGCATATGTGGAAAGATATAAGCAAAGGTTGTATTTCAGTCCTTAAAGTTTGAGGCTACATTCCTCCTCGACAAATCACAATTAGTTCCCTGACAGAGAAATACACTCCACAGGCCATTGTCACTGCCTGCATGATGTGCATGCCCTAGCTTCTGCTCCAGCGAGTCAGAAAAGGTACATTTCTAAGAAAGAGCTGCTCTTTAATCCTTGTGAAAGACAGCTCACTGGTACTCTGAAGGAATAGGCTCACTGGTACTCGACACTGGAATAGGCTGCCCAGGGAGGTGGTGGAGTCACCATCCCTGCATGTGTTTAAGAGTCGTTTAGATGTGGTGTTAGGGGATATGGTGTAAGGGAGAACTTTGTAGAGTGGAGATGATGGTTGGACTCGATGATCCCAAGGGTCTTTTCCAACCTAAATGATTCTATGATTCTATCATTCTGTGAATATTTTCTTCTGCTTCCTTTGCACTCTTCTGTGGTGTTAAGCAGATGTATCCTGATCATATGCATGAAGTCATGATTCCCTAAACTGAAATTTATTCGAGAATCAGACATACGTTATAATTAAGAATAAAGAAACGTATTGTATAAGTGAATATAGAGCAAAAATCCGATGCAAGCCTGCAAAAACACTGAATTTCTTATGTGAAATATAATTTAGATTGCACATGCACCTTTCCCATCCCCTGCACCGATGCATACCATACAGGCTTTAATGAAATCAGCCAGCTGGAGGACTTCTGCCTTAACCCACAGGCAGGCTGGGTGATGCCTCCTGAGCTGGAGTCATGTTCAGTATCTCTTTTTCTCCAAAATATCCAGCCTGCAGCTGTAAAGGTCTCACGCTAATACCATCAAATACTGTAAACAGGGAGGCGATACCTCTTCTTTACCAAACACTCCTTTCAAATTTACTCCTGAAATACCACCTTGCTGAAGTGATGGTGGTGAGACCCTTGTTCCTCTCTATTCTTTACTGCCACCTACTCCGTGCCAGTCAGCTCCAACCCTGACAGAAGCTGTAGTGCTCCTGTCTCCATCCTCCATCACCACCACAAAACTGTGATTTCTTCAGCATCCAAACCCTCCAGTGAGATGCAGATAGGATGGCAGCCAAAACAATCCATATGTGGTAACGGCACTATAACGTCAACTAAATTACATTGTAATTGCGTGGGGAAACAGCAGCAGCACTCAAGTTTTAACTACGAGCTCCCTCAGTGCTTCATTTCAGAACTTCAAAGATAATCTAACATCAGTAGTTTTTTTGTGGGGAATTTTAGAAACCTCAACAAGGGATGTGACACAGCAAACCCTTAATTCTCTAACCTTGACAGCTTACAAAGGCAAAAACTCACCTTCTGTTTTGAAAAGAAGGATTGATGGCAGATATATCTCACTACGGCTGCAGGGAAATGTTCTTCTGAAGTACTGAACTTGCTGGACCTGTTACAAAACCCCATTTTTCCACGGAAACTGAGGGTGAATAGAAGCCAAAGGACCCAAGGCTGAGAGAATAATATTTATGTTTGTATTGACAGAATATTTACGTTGGCAGTATTAAGACTACGGTCAATTTACATTACTTGCATTTGTGAAGGAAAGGAAGCAGAAAAGAAGGGAACTTCTTTGCCTTAATTTTCCTTTTGAAACTTACAAGATAATAATTTTTGCCTAAATGTTTTGATGTAGAAGCATCATATTTGTTGAAAAATCGGTAGAGGAAGAATAGTATAAAATTGCTAAATATTCCATTGTTTTAAATTTTTATTGTTGTTATTACTACTTTTACTTCTAATATTACGTATTTGTGTTTCATTCCTGGGGAAAAAAAAAAATTGTAAACTGAAAATTTTAATCTTCTATCTTCTGACGCAATAAGTAATTTTATACTGATCTACCCCTTTCCTTCCTTAATCATCTGAAAATTCATATTACTTTGTTATTTCAAACTTGTTGAACTATATGTAAAGCTACTTATATATAGTAAATATCGCTACAATAGTATTAACAACAACAACGTTAAGGGTGTTTGTTAAGGGTTAAGGAGATACAGAAATGTTCCTCTTGTTATGCTTTCAGCTAAAATGACAGGGCATATACCAGCAAAAAGGTATGACAAAGACTAACGTGGTCAGATTTCTTAATACCACAGAAGAAGAGAGAGGCAAGTATCTGTTATCCTCTGTGTGCTTGATGATGGCTTCACAGAGACTTCCAAGAATGTTGGCTACAATGCATATGGCTCCTCAGTTCATCAAAATCATAGGATCATAGGATAATTCAGGCTGGATCATAGGATCATAGGATAATTCAGGACCAACCTCCTCTCAAACCAGGGTCACTTGTGAGATCAGACTGGGTTGCTCAGGGTTTTATTTGGTTAAGTCTTCAAAATGTCCAAGGATGGAGACAGCACAATCTGTCTAGGAAACCTGTTCCATTGCCTAACTGTCCTTATGGGGAAAGCTTTTTTTTTTTCTTTATATACAGTCCAAAATTTTCCTCTTGCAACTAATGCCTATTGTGTATTGTCCTTCCACCATGAACCACTGTGAAGAGCCTGGCTCTATATCCTCGATGACCTCCCTGTAGCCACCGGGGGGTGATGTTGGTTCCCCCTGAAGTCAGGCTCAGGCTGAACTGGCCTTGCTCCCTCAGTTCCTCCTCAGAGGGCACGTGCTCCAGCTCCCCACCATCTCAATGGCCCTCCACTGAACTCGTTCTGGTTTATCCATGCATCTTCTGCATTGAGGGACCCACAGTTGGATGCAGTAAACAGATGTGGGCACATGAGTGCTGACTAGAGGGCGACAATCACTTACCTCAGCTATGTGCCTGTTAATACAGCCCAGGTTATTGTTAGCCGCCTTTGCTGTTGGCCCTGGTTCAGGTGGAGATGCTCACACCTCCAGTTCCTTTTCTAGTCCCCACCTGTGTCACTGGGCTTCTCCCTTACCGAGTTCAGGACTTTGCATTTTTTTGTTGTTCAATTTCACTAGGCTCCTGTCAACCCGTTCCTCCAGCCTGACTTGGTCTCTCTAAATGGCAGCCCTGTCTTGAGCGTATCATCTGGTCTCTCTAACATAATTTATCTGCAAACTTTTTAAGATTGGACTCCTTCATCTTCCCCAGGTCACTTATAGATCTGGACAGTACAGATCCTTGCAGCACTGTAGTTTTTCAGGTAGCGTTTGAAACATTAACCACCACCCTCTGAGCATGATCACCCAACCAGTTCTTTGCCTATCCTGTTCTGCCATCCAGACTGCAACATTCTAACTTGGATACAACAATACAGCAAGAAATGGCGTCAAAAGCCTTGCTAATTTCAAGGTAAATGATAATCTCTTTGTCCACAATTCTAGTTAGCGTCCAAGTGGTGTTTCTGTGGTCAGGTATGTATACTCTAACTGAAAAAGCTGCAACAGAAAAGCAAGCCAACTTCAAACCAATACAGTCATAAGCATAGACAAGGTCTTTTTTAACCATCATTCGTACACCGTAATTTGCAATGATTATACCTGGAAAGATCTGTCACTGAAAACAAAAAGTGCTCCTACTCCTAGACTACTTTTGCCAAGGTTTAATACAGAGCAAAGACCAATTTTGCACAGACAGGTTAGGAAGACCTAACCTTAATTTACTGTAATGAAAATTATGATCCCTCTTCGTTCAAGTGGACTGTGCTACTCACCTTGAATATGATTTGACTAGTATATTTGTATTGAGAATAGGGGCACATGCAGTGAAAGAAAATATTTTTCAGTCATATAAAAGTCTCTTTATTTCAAGATTTTTACTTTGATTTTGAATAAGTTCTCTCCAGGTTTCCAGCTTTAGAAATAACAATGAAGAAATGGCTCAACACAAGTGGAGTCTTGCAGGCTGTCATAGCTCTAACAACAGTTATCTCTTGAAAAACTTTCCATCTAATCTTGAGAATCTTCACGTAAAATTGGCCATTTTTCCCTCAGACCAAACCTCTGAAATGCAGCTTTGCATTATGCTTACTTCTCCAGGCGAAATCTAAAATCATCACACAGTCTCTGTATGTTGGTGAAAAAAAGTCCCAATATGGCATGATGGAGGCTCCCAAACACCTTATTTTGATAGGAGGAAAGTGCCACTGTGCAAACAGTACAAGTCCTATAAAGCTATCTTCCAAGGACGCATTGCCAGCTCCTCTGTAAGGTGGATACATGGATCACTGTGGTCAAAGAGAAGTTATGGTTCTTTGAAAAGTGAAGAGCAGGTTCAAGAACATTAGCTCTTGACATTAGTGCAGTGAACTCTGAGGCTTGCCTATTTCTGTTCAAGTTGTTGGCTTTTAATCTTTATGTAGCTCAGGTCTGAAAACATTCAACTGCTTAGGAAGAGCTGATCTGAGACTGTTTGACCATTTCTATAACTCAAACATGTCCTGTCCAGACTGCATGAGTGAGGCCTTGTCCTTCAAGCAAGACAGGCTTTTAATACAGCATCACAGAATCATAGAATAGTTGGGGTTGTAAGGCACCTTAAAGATCATCTGTTTAGGCTTTTCCCCTCCAACAAACTCTAGAGTGAGTCTAAGCCCACGACGTCTAAATATGGAACTGTGTATAAATAATATAGATAAGTATTTGTGGTAAACTTGGTTTCTCTCTGAACTTGCCTGTTAAGGCAGACCCTTAGCATGCACCCATGGTGCATCAGAAGGGAAGCAGCACCTTAGATTGCCAAAGAGATGCAGTAAACAGGCCCTCAAGGTTTATCTGTCTCAGCTTAAGGGGCTTTTCCAGTTCTCAGAATAACAGAATAACAAGACTTAAAAGTAACAGCTTATGCCCACTGTCACCTACCTTCCAAAAATTACATGCTAGTCTTCTTAAAGGATTTTCCCTTCTTTTTCACCTGTTCAACACATCTACTTATCCCATGTCTCCTCTGCAATAAATGCAAATAATGTAGGTGGTGACAAAAATTATTTTATTCTTAGACGGCCTGAGTTGCTGCCCAGAGACGTCTGTCTTTTCCCACTGACTATGAAGGGACCGAAGGCTAGGCTGCTGACACTGGTACCTTAGATAAATACCTGAGGTTATGTGGCATGAGTCAGGGACTCAGAGCACAAACACGCTACAGGAATGGCTATTTCTAGTTTCTTTCCACATGCTATTAAGAGGGCAGAAAAAAAGAGTCCAAGCCTTGAACTAATTTTTTTAATAACGTGTCAAACCTTTTTTACCTTCTGTTACACTTTCAGCTTGTCTTGATGTCAAATGCTGCATAACTGAGTTATGTCTTTTTGTGAACCATAACAGGGCTACTAATGAAGCCCTTAAGGTTAGGTATTTAGAACAACCTCTAATTTAAATGACTACATTACCCTAGTAATTAAGTATTATTATCTTTTCTGCACAGCAGGCAGAGCAAAACATTTCCTTTTTCTCTTCATCCACCTAAAAAAATAATGAGCCAGGTCCTGTACTTGGCCAACAGAGCATAGGCATATTGCACTTTGTAGACCTTCTGCAATTTCTACTGGCTCAAGATCTGCATTGGTCTTTCTCTCCCACAAATGTTAAGGACCCTCACATTTTTACAACATTATTCAGGAATGAAACACATTCAAAGCCTAAGAGATTTGATGTAATAAAGAACATGCCAGAAGATGTTCAGGTCTAGATTTGTTTCTGCTCTTATTTATGTGTGTTCACCTTTGTTTTTCCCCTGTTCTTCAAAACATTCTGTAAAATCCTTCCTTATTAAAGTCCTTGCTTGCTTGCAAGTGCTCACCAAGTCGATTCTCCTCCTAGCAAAAGAATTTTCACTTTTTAGAAATCTTTCCTAAAAATGTCTTATTTTTGCAAAGCATTCTCAACAGCAATTTCTTTAGCCTTTTGCCTTGCTAAAACTTTGCATCTTTCACTAGAAGAGTATCTGATATGAATACAATAATGGAATCAGTAAATATCAAATTATAATGGTAGAACCTGAATTAAAGCAGAAAGATTAAAAAAAACCTCAATAAAATACCCTATTTGGAGATTCCACAGAGATTAGCGAATTCAAGCCAAGAATGAAACAAAACACTGAGTAGAAATACTGATGGATTCATTGTGTCAGGGGAGAACAGAGAAGAGGCAAAGACAGCAACCTAAGTTGTTGGCACTGTCAAGGTGCTATTCAATCTCAAACGCAGAGGACAGGGAAATCTGCCCCTCCAGAATGGACACATAGTTTTATGGAACCGGTCAAGAATAGTGGTAAGTCACTGGCTCTAAAGAAAGGAAACAGTCCTTAAATCACACAGCTGTGTGACTTATATTCTATAAGAAACACTGCCAGTTGCTGGTATTGAGGGGCAAGTGATAGTATAAAATGGTGAGGCCAGAAGGCATTTTTCTTCCTATGCTATCAGTACTAGATGACAGTATTGCAGAGAATCTCTGAATATTGCAAAACTGGACACCCACGTTGAAATAAATACCATTATAACTTCAGCTACAGAAAATACGGTCCAAGACAGTCATCAGGACCTCTCTTCACCATCCAATGGGGAGAAAAAGCAGCTCCAAAGGACAAATAATCTCATTTCAGATTAGAATGAACAGAATAATATCCTACAAGTGCCTATTCCTCTCCATGAATGACTACCACAGACTAGGGATCCAGTTTGAGGTTCAGACACCTAAATATAAGCACATGCAAGTAGTGTGTCTTACTTAATTAAATTCCCATCATCAGTGACTATCAATGACTATAATACATTCAATGGATCCCATGAAGAAATTTACCTTACATCTGGAGATACAATTCAGTTACCTACGTATAGACAACTAGTGCTGTTTCAGATGTCCTGAAGTATTCTGGCACCTGGTTCCTGGTTTGGAAGGGCACATATCCCCTCTAGGTATTGTGCCATATTGTATCATATTTATTCATCTCAGATAGTTTAGGATATCTCAAATAACACTAGACACCCGTGCTTAGGAAACGAAGTTGATCCCTACTGTCTGTTCCGCCAAATCATGCTCTAAGGACCCTTTGACTGTAATAGGAGCTTACACAACTAGTTCACCCGTAAGCAACAGGCAGGCCTCAAAAAGGTTTCAATTCCTACATCTCTTGTACCATTTGAGATGCCCAAGTATCTCCGAGACATCTGCACAAGACTGAGATACATGACACAGGAAATATGCGTTATCGTATAAAGGAAAACTGTTGATCTATTAAATCCCTGACACACCTTCTAATGTCGAGTGTACAAGCCAGAATGAGTCTGCAATCTCAATTCTTTGCCCTGGGCTTGCTAAGCATTTGCCTAAGCAGGAAAAAAAGAAAACTGAAAGCAGTTACATATCGGATAAGCAGATCGGTTCCTGAGTGTGTCTGCAAAGCATGACTTGCAGCACTTATAACTTGCTAAATGGTCTACTTCCATTACTGGAGACCAAATTTGATGTAAAAAGGAGAACATGATTGAGAAAAAAACCATGTGCTTTCACTTATCTCCTCTGTCTATTCTGGTTCAGCCTGCCTTTGCACTGGTTTTAAGTTGCATCAGGTCCTGTAAATCTAGCACCGTATAAATGTAAGTGAAATTACCAGGAAAGTTAAGCAACAGAGAAAGGCTGGTTATATTCTACATTCATTAGTGGTATCAATGAAATAAAACTGATTTCTTTAAGCAACAAAACTAGCAAGCTTTTCACAATCTTTCAGTAAAAACTCATCATGCTTTTTTTTTTCCCCAATCCTTCCTTCAGTCCCCACAACAGTACTTAGCAGATACTGATGTGTTGTTTTCCAGACAAATGAAGCTGTAACTAACAACAGCAATTTCTTCTGGAGCTTTGCCCTCAAAAGGCATAATCCTTACTTTGGTTTTAGAAGAAAGTTAAGATTTTATTTTAAGGTGACGAAACGGATGATACCGTATTCACAAAAGCAAACAAAGAAAAATCCCCGTTCTTGGCTCAAGAACATACTCTTAGGCAGATTCAAACTTTAAAAAGTCCTCAAAATTTCTTCAAAGCATAAGAAATAGAGCAGTTCTGTGGCAGGTCTACGCCGGAGCTTTATCAAGTAACACAAAGGCAGAAGCTGCGTCAATGAGTCCCACAGGCTGCTCTGGCCATACTCGTCCTGCTCGGGTAGGTTGGATAAGTTCCAATTCATCAACCACTAGATTGATTGTTTTTCTCGTGTCATGAGTGCATCATCCACAAAACAAGTAAAATACAAGCCTTAAGAAATTTTAAAAAAAGTGATTCCTGCTGTATTTACTTCACCTGTCATCATTAGGAGCTGCAATCAGCTTTACAACGTAATTACTTCTCTCAAGGTGTTACAATAGCATAAACAGGCCCTATCTGTAACTAAGGCCTGATTGTCCTGGGCACAGCACAAACCCCATAAACAACATGGATCTTGAAATTCCTGGAGTGAGCCAATAAAAAAGAGAAAGGATGTTTAAATGTATCACAAGGGAAAGCTATTGAGATGGTATCAAAACAATATAGAGTCTCCAGTATATTTTATGTGTCCAAATAACCACCAAGGGAGTCCCTAGTTTTCTCAGCTGTCTCATTCAATCCAAACTACTGTCTGAAAGCTATTCTAATATTCGGACTAACCATGAAATAATAGATTATGAAAGTGCGAAGTTCAAATGAGCATTATGGGAGTGCTGGCAAATTCACCTTACTTGTGATACCTCCACTGCACACCAGAATTTTTTAAGTCTTGGTCTAGAAGGAAGTGGGTCAAAGGAGAATGCGAGACACTGCTGGACCATGCCAAAGGAGATGACCTGATGATGATCTGGTGAGAGAGAATGGAGTGGGGAAGAATGCCATCCTATTATTTGCAGAAGAAAGTCAAGTGTGTCTGTAAGGAGGACTTCTTAATAGTTCTGTGTGAACGCTTTCTTTTCAGTATGAAAAATACCCTAGAAGCTCAAATGCCAACAGTCAAACTCAAAAGCTATATGACTTTCACAAACATAAGCTCCTGTTTGTCTTACCAGTGTGATACTCAACACCTGTCTTTATTTTTCAACTGTTGGAGTTGTAAAGTTTAGAAAATTTTATTCTCTATTCAAAAATTTAAATAAAGATCTCTTTGAAGGCACAAGAGTGAGTTCATATAACAAGAGTTTGTTTTTCCCATAAATCCTTTGTTTGATAATGGATGTATATATTGATGGAGGAAATGGGCGAAGAAACCCTGTAGTATTTTAACCTTGATAGCTAAGGCCTACAGCAAAAACAAGGACTAAGGAGGGAAGAGAAGAGTCCTCTGAGGACATCTGGTGCAGCAAAGAGGAGGTAGATGAAAAGAACCAGAAGACAGACCTAAACCAAATTAGCTTTGGTTGTCTTGTGTTATTGTTCAATAAACATTTATGGTAATGGAGGGAGTCCTGCCGAGCAGTGGAAAAATTCACGCTGCAACAGCATGTAGAAGTTTCAGTCAGCATGTTCAAATGTCCCTTGGTTAAGCTGTCACTCTATCTTAGGTCAATTGCACCTAGCACAGGCATGGAAAGGTTAGTCTTGGACAAAACACTTTGTTTAAGAGCCTCCTACACGACATGTGAGAGGAGAGGTTGCTTAAGAGTGTCCTGGGAGCTTAGAAACTGAAAAACTAGAAAAGGAGTTAAATACTCCTCTATGAGTTAGATGACTATATGAGCTCTTAATGATACAAGGTCAGTTAATAGAGCTGAAATAATACAAATTATTTGAAGCTCTTGGGTTTTGCCAAAATGACGTGCAGCAAGGAGTGGAGTGAAGCATAGCTGCTGGTGCAGCTATGGTGGAAGGTGTGGCAGCAGCGAGGAGAGGCTAATGGAGGCCCTGGGAGGAATGGAGGCAGCCAGTAGATGCAAATCCCACCACACCTCAGCCTGGGGCTCATCACCCAGCAAAACTAACTAACCTGAGCTGTGCACTAGATACTCCTGCAGGGGTGGGAGGAAGAACAGCCAGCTCCCCAGCCAGCGTATGGAGGGAGGAACGAGGGCTGTAAACTTCCATTAACTATAGGTTTACATTCAAAATGAAGTCCCGTGCACTACCGTATTTTGTCACCTTGTTAAAGATTTTTCCTTCTCTAAAATTTTGTTTGTTAAGCAAATTTTTTGTCATAGTAAGTAGAAAAAATCAGCTTATGGTGCTAAATCTACCCTAGGCTTGTAGGGAAGCTTGTAGGTGCATTAGGAGTGACTCCCTCAAACCAAATACCAACTTCTGTCGCTGCCAGCCACATCCCAAGAGAAGGGTTGTGCGCTGCCGGTTAGGGATATGTGTTACTGGTTGTTTTGGCTTGAGGCAGACATCCCAGTGACATTTCATTTAAGGAAGATGCAGAAAAGGAACTGAAATGAGAAATTTCCACTGTACCTCATTAACAGCAAGTCTCCTCCTCTTGCTAATTACTTCTAGCAAGTGTTCAAAATAAAAAGACGTTGGTGTCAGTTCATGAATAGTTTAAGTAGAACTGTGATGAGAGTGTTGCAATTTGTGTTCGGCATATAGCATTCAAAGGTTATCGATGCCTTCTGAGACATCATTAAAAAGTTAGTGCTGAGATTCATTTTCCCCTATACAGGCTCTAAGCCTCCAGAATCCGAAATCTCTGTTACCACAGGGTAGAAATTGGAGTTGATGCAATGAGTTGTCTAACTTGCAGCTATATTTTGAATGCCTGGTGAAGTAATTCTTCTAATTGAAGTGCCCTGTTTCCTTACACAGCCAAGGGAGCAGAGAGAGATGTCTCTGGAGTTAACTGAGATGTCTTATCTTGAGCAGACAGGATCTCCCTCTGTGCATACCTCTGTCTCTTGACTGTATAAGGAATTTTCTCACATACTTTAGGAAGATTGCTTCACCACGCATTTAAAATGTAGGCACAATTAAATGCTGTATTAAGCAGATGTGCTCCCACCCTGTGATTAAAGAGCATTTTTTTTCTAGCAGCAATAAGTACAGCTTCCACAGGGACACCTACACTTCATTCAGTTCTGAGGTAATAGATAACCAATCACAGTAAGACTTTTAGTATGTGTAGCAGATAATCTACTTACATAATTTATGCTATTTAACAATCTGTGGAGTCTTTATCTATAAACACAGAGACTTTTACATGATTTACAAAGCAAACATATGACCTGTTTTACAGTACCTGACTCTTGCCTGGAAAAATGTTTATCAAACTTTCTGAATTCTATGGCTGAGAGTTTGCAGAAATGGGTCTTTTGGAGACATGGACCCAAACGGGCATACATCACTCCTCTCAGTTATGGGATTCATAGACTAAACACATCTTCCTTTGGTGTTAAAAATGTCCAAATATTATCAGAGTCCCTTTTTTGTGGAGTTTTGTTATTTTTTACATGGAGACTTCTGACTGCACCTTCCCAGTCTGTGGACAAATATTCACATACACGGTGACTTGCTAACACATGGCTGCTGTGGTTCTGTTTATCTTTCAGGTGTATTTTTTTTAAACATGGGATAATTCTTAGATGTTGTGTTTCCAAAGTCATTCCTGATTGCAGAGTCAATAATTCAGGCTTTTGCATCTGAAAGAATTTTAATGAGAAATTAACTATAATGGCTACTAAAGTTACTCAAAATCAACCTGTGATTCCAAAGAAAAATTCTTCTCTCTGAGACAATAACAAAGCTTGACTTAGGCTCTTAAATTGTACTGCTGACAGAGGAGCTCTATAGAAATTTCCAGCATTTACAGACATATTTTATATTCCATATCTGAATAAAAAGACAACATTACCAACAGAATGGCAGTTTAAACATTAAAAAACATTACGAAGATCATGGTAACTTTTCGTTTCAGTACTCCAAAATTATTTTCTCTAGGGATTGTTGAGATACTCAATTTTGATAAGGAATAATTTTTGCTTTCTATCATATTTATACTGCTTTCTAAAATAATATGACATGGATGACATTAGGAATAAGCATTGCATTGTAAAAAAATGTTAAAGTCCAAGTGAAGTAAAAAGCAACTGCAGTCAAACAAAATACTTTATTGAAATGAAGTGTTCAGATATCAACATGAAATGACAGATTTGAAATGATTTGACATGTTTTCACTGAAAATTTCACTGAATTTGTGACATTATTGTGAAACATTTCCATCTCACTGAGGCTATATTTTGCATAGAAAACTAGTGAAGAACTGGTGATTGCATTTTTAAAAGTCCTGTTTTGAGCAGGAGCAAACAGGTGGCTTTTATTATCAGCAACAAACAACTTTTATCCTGCAGCACCGCTTTCCGAGAAAACAAGAACTGACCCATGAAATGTGAACATCATATTATTGTATTTAAGATTTAATTAACCAATTAATAATTTACTGATATTGCACGTATCAGTAATCTTTGGTCTGTGTTTTATGGTAACATACAGGCTTCTGTTCGAACCAGTGGGTCCGTGATGTGCGTCTCCTGTGGGGGGGAGTCCTGTCTCACTTCTTGTCGGCCTGCAAGTAAGTGAGCAAGCTAGTCTGAAGCTGATTTTCCTGAAATATTTTCCGTGACATTCTTATTAATAAAGCCTGTACTCTTGTTAAATCTAAATGTCTGTAACTGTGTTAAATTTATAAAATCCACTCTCTCTTTCACTCTTTCTCTGACTCTTTGCCAGTTGAGGCTCTGCAGGTGCTAACAACATGCAGAAAACCAGGGCCTGCCGCTGGGAAGTGGGAACCGTTAGAAGACCAACTGGAGGCATTAGGGAGAGTTTTAGTAGTTAAGCAGCAAATATTTTTTTTTAAATATTGATTATTCAGCTCTATAGAAATGTACTGAAAAGAGAAATGAAAATTTAGGAATGGTTCTAAATCAAACTTTTAAAAAAGTTAATTCAAGATCAGCAAAAATGCCCTTCCTGAATGTATCTTTTAGCAAATTTAGTTGTTGCTTCTTTACCTACACCTCAACATCACACATAACCGTGCACAGATGCCCTAACTATGTATTTACTTTAGTTTTTAAAGGTAAAGGCAGAAAAAAGCTTATTGTAATCTTTCCAGAGGCTCAAATTGAAATGTGCAGAATTTACCTACTTTACATGCTGCTAATATCAAGTATTTCAAATTTTCTAATGATCATGTATTTACAGAGGAAGTGTAAAATGATCAGAGTAAACTAAGAATGGAAAAGAAAAAAATCCAACAAAAAACAACACAGCTAGTCTTTATTCATTTGAAAATTGTAAGGGAAAAGGTGGAGAGCTATACACCTAAAAAATCATCTTTCCTTTGTGTGGATAACAGATTACCGAATAACAAAGCAAAATGAGACAATACTGCCAATAATGATAACCTCACCCTGCCACTATCTTTGAGCTTATACAGCTATAGCTTAAGTAACATGGGCCAGCTAGTATGGAGTAAGATAAGAAGGAGACGTAAGTTACTAGTGTAAGTATTTAAATTGCATTAATTAAACTTACTGTGACACAAGAAGATACTGATTCAGTCTATCCCTTCCCCTTCTTTATTTCACATATATGGCAAAATTAGTAAGCATTTTAGTAAGCACTCTAACACATATGTGCAAATATATGTATGAGACCTAAACAGAACCAAAGCTAAAACAAAGTTAACCAAAGAGTGGAGAGACACTGGGGTTTTGCTGCGATTTCTCTATTAAAAACTCTCAATATATATGAGGTAGAACATGCATTTACAAAGGTGACTGTCTACTAATTATTATAGACTGCTACAATCCTCTGCTACTTAATTGCATTGTTGCACCAGGGTTTTGCAAATTACTTAAACTCAGGACATACTATTATTTTTACAGGTATAATAACTTCTGCTTTTGAATCACATACAGAATCAGGGATTTCCCTTCCACATCTTTGAATGAAACTGCAGTTGATTCAGATAACATTTTTATTTGGTTCAGGAAAACGGGAAACTGTTTCTCATTGCTCTTTGTGCGCCTAGAATCTAGCACAGTGAAACTGTAAGTGACAGCCTTCCTAAAACCAAACTCTCCCCTAGTTGAGATCCTATTATGCAGTAGATAGTTAGACAATGAAATGTTTGTGCCCAATGCAGGCTGGTTGCATGACTTCAGGGAATCTCTCTTTGCTGCTAGTTGTAGCCCAGGCAACAGTAGGTGTCAGAAACAGGCACCATAAGCACCAGCAACATGTCTTCACTTACAATCAAACAGCATCAGCGCTGCAAAATGAACAGGAAAAAAAAATGGTACCCTGGGTGTTCTGTCCCATGTGCTATGGTAAAAAACACAGGTGGATAAGCACACAAAACATATATGCTGGCAGATACTCTCTGGTTCTACCACCTAACTCAAAACAGGTATTATCCACAGTCTTGCCAGACATTATTCTGTAGCATAAACTTCAAACTATAAGCCTCTCTCAACCTCATTAGTTATTAACGAAAGAAGATAGATGGTTCTACCAGGGAAGTTTCTTCCTTGATGATACATAGTAGGTTCCCTCTGACATGACTCCATGGACTGAGCACTGATGCCACTGAGATGCCTTTTGACAGTACATGAATGAGGATCACAGTATTATGGCAAGTGCAAAAGGAATGGAAATGCAGAAGATAAGCACCTTTCATTGGGGAGAACCTCAAATCCAACTGGCATAAACTTTCTGATTTTCTGGAGAAGGTCCACTTCAGAGGCAATCTGGTGACCATGAACAATGCAGACAGCTCTGAGAATGAACGTGCTTTTTCATTTCCACAGATGATAACACAGGGGTGGTACCAGGGGCTTGCAGAGCACTACACCAAGCACTGCTTAATCACTTCACTTTAAAGAACCTTTCTCTGTTCGTTACGAGGCATTTCTAGATCTACATTTGATCAAACACTATGCCATTTTGAAGCTCCTCAACAACTCCCAGCTTAGTAATTATCTTTTGTTTGCCAATTTTCCTTTCTTTACACAATGAAAATTATTCAGCATCGACTTGTTCCTACCCAATCTTGTGTCTTTGAGGTTAAACTAAGTTACATTATCGAAAAGGCTGCTCCAGTCCTTTACGAAGTTTAGTTCTAATGTATTTTATACTCACTTGCTTATTAATGCCAAGAGGAATTACTGCTAATAATTTTTGGTGTTATTTTCAACTTGAAAAAAAAAAAGTAATCTTTAACTCTTGAGCAATTAATTGTAAAAGCAATGTAAAAGTACATGTGTTCCTATTTCACTTGTCCTCATTCTGCATTATTTTGTTAGTTTTAGCTGCCATTTCTGGACTTCGACTGGATGTTCTGAACAACCAGACCTGACTGCTTACTCATGGAGCTCTGACCTCAGCCCTAATATAGAATTACAATGTCCTTTAGTAATAGTGTGAATAAAGGTTGAAATGTTAGGGATGGGTGGTAAGATAAGAAAGGAAGACAATGCGTTCTTGTTATTATTATTTTGCGGGATATCAGGCAAGTTAAGAGAAACACAGACAATAACTAGAATTGATAGCATCAAAAAACCCCACAAATCCATGTTTGCTCCTGTCAGAATAGAAAACTCCTTGGTGGAGAACTGATTCATGGTTGATTGAGACACATAGGAAAGAGGAAGTAGATCTATTACCCCAAACCAGTATTTTTAAATAGTTTAAATCTAAAATAATATATTAATGGTCCATTTAAAAACCAGCCCACCCTTTTTTCCTGACATTTTAAAAATAACATTTATAAGTTGCCTCTGCTGCTTGCCATCAAGCTTACCTTGTATAGTTGTAGTGTAAGGGTATATGAAATGCAAGAGCATCTGGTTCATTGAATTATTTGTTCATTTAATTAACTGGTTAAGAGTTAACTAGTATAACAGAAATAGAAACCAACAAAACAAGTGATAAATTCAACACAAAAACCAGAGTATAATACAGACAATGACAAATACCTAGACTTTAGCCTCTGATGAATGGGCCATTAAAGGACCGGCTGCAGCGGC
This sequence comes from Rissa tridactyla, assembly GCF_028500815.1. Taxonomy (NCBI): domain Eukaryota; kingdom Metazoa; phylum Chordata; class Aves; order Charadriiformes; family Laridae; genus Rissa; species Rissa tridactyla. The sequence goes on from NC_071466.1 coordinate 30,126,465, forward strand.
CTCGAGGAGGGTCAAACTCAGCTTTGTAACTGACCATAAGGAGGGGAAAACATCATTATCAAGAGTATTATGGGATATTTGAGGGGGTTCATGGGACTTATGGGAAATTCAGAGTTATTACAGGATATCAGAGGGGTCTTGTGAGATTGTGTAAAATTTATTATGGGATGTTTAGGGAAAGGGTAAAGGGTGGGGAAGGGATCAGGGAGGAACAAGCACGGCAAAATGGAGAGGAGAAGGCAATCAAGGGGCTGGTCTTGTGTAAGCAGCGCTGGTCAGTATGCTTATGCCTGGGACGGAGACCCTGGAGTCTCCAGGTGCTTCTGGCTGGGCTCCAGTGCCTGGACCAAAAGAATCCCCAGACCCTGGAGGCTGCTGGATTTAATGCCTCCTGTAACATCAACACAAGAAATAGAAAGACCCGCCTGATCTATTTTCATCATGACCCATATTCACCAGGACAGCCAGAATCCAAGCACTTGTTATGTCTGAGGTAAGTTTCTTGACCTTGAAGCTGTACCTACCAGAACACTGTTGTAAAAATCAGGAATAAAACAACAGATCAGTTACGGTGGCTATTATTTGCTCCAACATCTAGTAGAGAATACGTTTGGTAACACAGCAAAGGAATCTAATAAAACTTGGTTTTCCTTCAGGGAGACTGAAATGGTAGGGACCATGAGAAATATTTATAGAAATGGAAAATTTATGGAAAATATAAAAGAACCACTGATTTGGAATTGTTGCACTAAATCAGTATTGCTTTAATGTTTGCTATTACAAAGAATCAATGAAGTGTAATCAGGTGTATTATTGCAATTTAACTAGGGACAGAAATCATATGCAACTATAAAAAACATTTCACCCTACAGATGTCTCTCACTGTCTCTATCTCAAATTAAAAAAAATCATGCTTTGGATTTAGGTTAAAAAAAATTAAAAAATATGAGAGGTCAGAATTTTTATTTCAGTGCATGAACTCTTTGGAAAACAAACGTCTAAGCTAGAATTTCTTAAATGACTGTAGGAGAGGATTGGCATTTCAAGAAATAGAAATAGTAGTTGTTAAAAAAAGTCTGGAAGAGTACCATCTGAAAATAATTTACGAAGGCAGTGAATATGTTGCCTAAAACATTATACTATCAAATATAAAATTATGCAATACATGTCCTGAAGGAAAAAATGCTTATTAGAAGGCTTATGAAGTCAGAGATCTATTGAGATATTTTTCCAGCAGTACTTCAGTAGGCCCTACCACCTTCATGATAACTTCTTAGCATTACTAAATTATATTTCAAATTGACAAGAGAATCATTACATGCTTGGCTATTGTTCCTGCAAACCTTTCTAACATACTTAATATATTAATGCATTTACTATTATATTTTGCAGAACAGAGATTTAGCAGTGATAGATTAGCTCAATGTAACACAGAAGTTTCTTAAGTGTTTGCCATATTTTGTATGAACAAGTAACATTTAATTATTAACAGCATTTGTCTTGCCTATACAAATCTACAGTTCAGCTAATTTTGGATGTACAGGTTTCAAATTAGATGAATAAAACACATTCTGACATGAGAATGAGCAAGGATCAAGTGAAGTTTTGGAAATATCAAAGGAACTGTCTTCCTAACTCATTTTTGTCTTGATTCTTTTGCTTTTGCATGCACACAAGAACTTTAGTATTTTTAGAAGAAATGCAGACATCCTCTGATTCCAACTGGGTATCTATATCAGTGAACCAAACTCATGAATTTTTAACTGTCATGGAAAGCAATACCCAGGTATCTCCATTTTGGATTCTTTATGGAAAAGATTCTGAATGTCAAAGTTCTGCGGAGTGATGCATTGCTATTAATCTTATGTTTCAGTATGTATTTATAACAGCTTTTTTTTGAAGAAACCTCTCTATAACTACTGGAAAGTATGTCTATTCAGGTGCAAAAGAAAAAAAGTTTCTTTGGGTCTATGCCATAACAGAACATTTTAAATTCTGATACTATCAAACTATAACAGCTACTCAAAATCATCTAATTAAAAATATAAAAAAAGAAGAGACCCTGTAGAACAAAAAAAGATAAGCAGCAATTTGTCTCAGTTAAAAGGATGTATTTCAGGCTATTATCTATCACATTACTACTACGAAATATGCTTAAATATTCTCCAGCACACTCACCTCTTTTTGACGGTACTTAATTGCCAGTTTCAATCTTGCAAGATCATTACCACTTTGTTCTTCTATCAAGCTATTATCATCTCTGTAATTAAGAATAATTTCCAATTCCCTGGAACTCCGTGTCTGATCCAGGAGATCTTTAGCAAATTGCTTGCATTGCCGTGACAGTTCCTCATACTCTGACTTAAATTCATTTTCGACTTTACTCAGCTCCTGCAGCTCCCAGCTCAGTTGGAAAGCAGTAAGGAAAGGATCCTCGCTGGACAAAGCAATCAACGATGGGCTCGCCAGAGCCTTGTAGATATTGAGTCTGGATCGAGAGTGGCGGAGGCTGTCCACATCTGAACTCGAGACACATTCGACGCAGTTACAGCGGACCTCATGTGGCCTGGGCACGGAGACCCCTTTCTGCACAAGGAGCTTTATAATTTCATAATTGTTGGTGTGGGCAGCCAGAATAATGGGTGTGATATCCGGTGTAAATTCTGAAAACTGCTTGTCCAGAAGCACTGGTGGCACCTGTGAAAAAAGGCAAAAACCCTTACAGGCCTCTTCTTTGAACAAGAGCTATACAAAATTAAGCTACGAATAGTTTACCAGGTAGGACACTTACTGATGGATCTCTGCTTCTGGCCAGAGTTGCAGGAAACACTTTAAATGTAATAATTCAATTAGCTAAGATAGCCTCTTTCCAGTTAATAGATTGCTATAAACAGAGTCTGATTTTTCATAAAACCTGTTTATACATAAACAGCCCATGGGCAACGATTCATTAGAGCAAATGATTAGATAAACAAGGAAGAGTCAGACACAAACGCTCCTGGCGGGTCCCCTGAAGTGCCAGCTGTGAGCAAGATGGAAATGCTTTCTCATCTCTCACTGGTTAATCTCAATTTTATAGGCAAGACAGAATCATGGAATAATTGTGATTCTCTGAAAGAAGCGGCGAACGGGACACACAGAAGTTAAGAGTTATAAGATAAAATGGTCGAGTAAATGAAAAAGAGAATGTATGTTTTCTTAAAGAGAAGGTAGGAAATATGACTGCATAGACTAACAAAGATACCACTGCAAAGAGCTTAGTATCTTAAGGCTCAGTTCTACGTTCACATGCGCAAACACACATACTCTATAGGAAAATGGGGGAGTTGGTAGCACAGGGCCCCAAGAGGAAACACTAGAAGAGAATCTGCGAAGCCTCTTCTGGTGTGCATTTCTGTATTTTCAGTCTTTTGGTGTGTTTCTACAGTTTATCAGAAGACTGTAAGGTCTTTAATTTGAAGCTTGCTTCTTTATTTTACAATACCAGACTCTAAAGTCTTTCCCAGATGAAGACAGCTCATTAGACTAGGACAATGGAGCCAAATAAGTGCAATTAACCAATGTCAGTCAAAAAAAATTGCATTGGCAGCATCACTTATGGGCTGCCTTTGGCCATAGCTCAATAACCAAGTACAAACTCAATCCACATCAGTGAGGTGTTTTGAGGGATGCTCCTTTAGGAGGAAGACAAAGGGAAAGCGTTTGACTAAAAGTTATCTGAAGGCTGGACAAATAGATGGCCACTGGAGGGAGGAAAAGATGTTTGACAGAAGTCTTATGAAAGCAGAATGACCTCATTGCCAGGCGGAAAAAATGTAGATAGCTAAGAAGAGAAGTTAATAGAAGACAGGTAAAGCATGTGAGAACAGTGTAAAAATGAGCTGAAATAAGCTATGTTTAGAGCCTTGGGAGGGAAAGAAGTGGAGCAAAAAATTAAATGCACAGAATCAGTGGAAAAGAAAGCTAGAATGAAATTAAGCTGAAAAGAAATCGTAGTCTGTGGATCTAAATCCATATATAAAATCCACTGATCATAGATTTTTTACTCCCTCTTTCTAATGAAGACACTGTGTATTTTGTACATTTTTCATCTGTTTTGTGTGTAAAACAACTCATGTTTGTTCAACGGGACTATGTCCACATATAAGAGCTGCTATGTGTGTGGGCTGTACAACAGGGGCCTGAAGCATTAATTAGCTGAATGAGAGAATTACTTTGGGAGGTGGCCACTTATTCATGTAATATGGGGTGGAAAGTCAAGACTGGAGATCCAGCATTTAGGATTGTAATCACGCGTCCCTGGGGAAACAATCCCTGCCTGGCCGGAGCGTATTTCTGACCTCAAGAAGCTGTGCCGGATTCTGAGAAGGTATGTGGAGTCAACTGGCGGAAATCCCTTTTCTCCCTTCCCACGCACTCAAACAGGCACGCTTGGCTTGGCACTGGGTAAGGCTGGCACGGAGTCCGTTTTAGAGCAGGGCTGTGGGATGCCTGAGGGAGCCCACCCACTCTCGCCACCCCACGCAGAGGGAGCAGTCGTCCTCACAGTCCTCCCCACGGGCCTATGGGAGATGCTTGCAACCAGGGGTTGTGAGCTGAGCAGCTCCTGAGAAAGTTCTCTTCTGTTTTCCTCTTCCTTATTCTGAGGTACAGACAGAAAGTAATGCCTTCGTGTAGTGTGTGCAGGCATACAGAAACAGAGGGGTTTAAAATGACTCAGGAGGTAAGGAACGCAACTGAGAATATACCGAAGGTAAGTATGGCTGGGGTGGACACTAAGGTGGAAGAACAAGCAGGACTGCACTGTGCGCAGTCTCAGCTGTGGTCAGGACGAGAAACACAACCTGGGCATATATCTTCTCAGAGGACTCTCTGGCTATGTGCACACTGCTCTGTCAGGTCTCTCCCAATGCTGGAAGCCCCCTCATCTGTCACCTCCAGGCTGAACACTGTGCAGAACCCTCCTGGGATGCCCACGTGCCCAGATCGCTTCATTATTCCTGCCCAGTGTGAACATACATGTTTTCCCACCTGTCTGTGATGTCCGTGGGGAAAAGGAGACCTGTTTCCAACCCCAAACATCACTGGTTATTGTAGTCTTAGATTTATCTTCTCTTTTACCTCATATTATACAGAAAAAAAAAAGAGGGCACGTGCATGCACACACACACACTTTTCCTGCTCTCTACATTGCAACTGTGGTCAATGCTTTTGAGGCTAGAAAGAGATGAAAATGGCAGTAAAGGCTCAAACTTCGCATTAGTAGAAGTGAGCTTTTGGGCTGTCATAGGTCTGAAAAAGCTTCACAGGGAGGGATGTGCTGTGCTCTGACAGTGCCTGCCACAACTAGTGAGACTCTCCCTTAGCCCTCCCTTAGCCCCCCGGTCAGGGTACCAGGGAGTAGAGGTGAGAGCTGGAAGGGCAGAAACCTCAAGAATACAAAGCTGCAACTTCAAACTCACCGACTGCTCAGACTATTCCTCTGTCACTTAGCATGTCATTATCTTTGTACTTTCTGACAGTACTAAACTAATATTTGCTTCAAGCCCTGCCACAACTGAAGGCTATCTTAACATGTCATTAACCACAATCTTCTCTGAAAAATTAACAGAGACACAAGCTTCAAACAACATGGCATTAGAATGATTGACTTGCACGAGGGGTCCATTAACTCAAAAGCTGCTTGTTTTTCTCAAAGCATATCAAAACCTTTCATCTTAAGGTAAGTCAGCTACAAGGCTAATGCACACATTTTGGAATTCATACCATCAGAATTTACCCAAATATAGAACCGGGTATTAAATCATTTCAGCCTCAACTTACAGAAACATTTAAACTTAAAGGGCAAACCCTAAGACTGCAACCTTAATTACATCATGAATTTAACCCCTGACCCTTTCTTCCTATTTTAAGATTTCCTACTCATTTAAATCAAAAATATACAGAATGCTAATGCAGCAAGGTCAAATCATTCCCTCATCTGCAGCATAATGAAGTACTTATCTTCTGAAGTTCTGAGTGCTCTCATGGCACTCAGAATCTTTCAGTATTTAACTGTTGACCCAGAGTACTTGCTCTAAAGTCACCAGATTTATGATGAATTTTACTTTCAAACTACTGAGAAATAATTCTCTCTAAAGAAGCCAAAACAAATAACCAGCACACACTGATATCAGCCACATAATCTGCATCTTTCACAGAACACTCACAGAAAACACATGAATCTTCCTTAAATCCTCAGAGGATGGGAAGCTACTAGGTCTTACAGTCACTGACTGTGACCGTGACTTCCCAAGGCTCAGCAGTGGTGTAAACATACTACACGCTTTGGAGTTAATATGCCAAGTGTAAGGCTGCTTAAACTTATAAAGGTCAAATGATTTTTGCCTTCTTGTGTTGAAATTTTTCTACTTCAACACTATTTATAGGGCTGAGCAAGGCAGTCTGGTGATTGTGTATACTTGTACGCATATCTGTATGGGGATGAGTAGACAAAACGAAAACAAAATAGAAGAGAAGAGAACAGCTCAAAGTCTGTACACTTCAGTGCCCAAGGACATGAGCTTTTTTGTCGCATTCCTTTTCCCTGCACTTACAGTAAAGTGGAATGAGTCAGTCTGACTTAGATATCTAAAAACATTTTTAGATACCAAGTGGAACAGCCCTCTTCAATATGTGTTTAAGTTCTCTGTATGGTCTGCATGAAGAGAAGCCCCTTTTCTATGACAGAAAGAGAAATCTTGGCTAAATTTATGCCAGTCAGGTCTGAGACATTTTCTGTCCTTATGACATCAAGGTAGAGAGACTGATTGTGGATGATCTCTCAGATATCCAGGAAATAAGAAAAAGATTACAGTCAGTTTGGAAAAGGAGGAATGGAAACCCCAGGTGCATCCATTTCTCCATCTAGATTTCTCATAATGGCTCTCAATATTTTAACAGAAAGACTAAAAACTGCAATGCCTGTTTTTAAGTACTTTTTAAGTACAAGAGCTCAGAATCCAGGTAAACCAAGCTATTTCCTTGGACAAATGGATAGCTTGCCTGTTCTAGTCTCTGTTTATTTATTTACAATTATTTTGCCTTTTGCTTGTAAAGGAGAGCAAATTCTGCAATGGCTGCAAGTAGTGAGGTGAATAAATTTCTGAGTCATGTCAATCATGACAGCATGATTGGAGGAAAAACTTAAAGCAAAGAAAAAAAGGATATATGTCAGATAACAACATTAATACATATGTCATCTCATGCTGAGCCATATTATATAAGGAAATTAATGTTACAAAGGTGTATCATCAAGCTCATCAGTTGCTTCAGCACTATTGTTCTATAGCTGTCACCAGCAAAACATCTTGAAAATGCTGAACTCTACATTTCAGTACAGCCCACAGCCCACAATCCAGGACTATGCATATACAGTTTTCTGATTTACATTTTCGAATTTTTTGAGTTCTTTGGTTTCGTATTATTATATCAGCTGAAATACATCCTGATTATGATGACGGAAGTTGTTCCACCAGGAAGAATTCAAAAAATCCTTCTACCCCAACTCCTTTCACATGCACTGTCACTGATAAACTACCATATAGCTTGAATAACTTGAAGATATAACTTCCGGAAAACTTGAATTCAGTTATCACACCACTGAAGGGGTCTGTATACAGTCTATCCTGAAAGACGTGCTGAAACTATCCTCACAGGACTGCAAAAACTGCAGGTCTACAATGGTCAACCCAGATTTGGTCAAAAGTCCTTTTCTCCACCACAGGGTGCTCGCTGGCTTGTTTTTTGGCCGTTGAGAGCGTCAGGCAGGCAAGTGGATGGAAGTTGCATGGATGTTATACGTCACATGGAAGTTGTATGGATGTTTCTTACATAAACTATATTAAGACCTCCAATTAAAATGCTATTTGCTAGAAAAATAAGGCCATAAAACCTCCCTCTTGTGCTAAATTATAGGATGTGGTTCACAGCAAAATGAAAGGACTGACTAGCCAAAATGAAATCCTAACCACAAGCTGAGACTTTGTGGTGGGAAGGTTTCTTTGGGCTGCAGCTTTGAGATGGAAGCATCTTTTGTCAGATTCCAAATTATGTTATGAATGGAAAAAGTGGAGGATTCCTTGAGGGGAAGAAAATAAATCTGACTTAAGGCAATAACAGCTGGACAACTGGACCTCAAGATGTGGGTTTTGTTAACACTTCTGCCACTAACTCTAGGTTTCCTAGGAAGATCAACTCTTTCTGCTTCTTTTCCCAGTTGGGTACACCTTTTTGAGCAAAGGTTTTAGCAACCCAAGGTGTAATTCCAGTTATGAATTAATGCCAGGAAGATATAGCAAAAATAATAATTAAATAATCAGATATTTTTGCGTGAACATTTTTAAACAAAAGATTCAGGATTATTTTTTTATTTATTTGGAAACCTTACTTTATTCCACAATTTGCCTATAATTTAACAATAAGAAGGACTAATCCCCCAGCATTTTTTTTCGGATTAAATTATTGTGATTATACTATTTTATTATGACAATTCTATTAATTTTATAAAAAGTCCCTAATATTTTCTTACAAAATTATTATATTTCAATGCAGCCAAGAAAGGTGTATAACAGAGAGAAGCTTTGACAAGCAACTGAGAACAGGTATCTAATTTTAGATAGCTAAAGATGGGTAAGGTAAACACTCCCCTTAGCATACAGATCAACAAAATTTATTCAGCAGACACAAGCCATATGCTGAACCAGCTCAAAATGTGATGGCCGTGCTACCTCATGCTAATACTAACCCACAGGCCACTGCAGCTGACGCCTCCTAACCTACACTGCTGGGATACAAGATGGCTGTTTTTCACAAGTACTGGATTCGTCGTTCCGGCCAATTTTCCGGGGTTTGTGAGAAGAAGGTATGAACAGTTAATGCTGAGTGTGTTACCCTTAGGAGTCTGTTTTTTGTCCATCTCCTATTGGCAGGGCAGGGAGCTGCCATTTTTGCCTCCTTGCAAGAAGCCCTTCTCAGCATACACCACGTGTGTCATAAATATTTCCAAGGGTCAGGGATGTCCTGACAGTAAGCAATGTCCTTACTTGCTGCTAATACGCATTATTGTTAGCAAAGGATAACTTCCCTCCAGTTAGAATAGTATTTTATTTAATAGCACGTTTCTTTGTTTTGCTGAAAATTTACTTTCAGCTTTGCTGGGACACGACCAGGAACAGGGATGTTGCCGCAGCTAATATAAAATTGCTGTTACTTTCAAGGAGGCTTCAGTGCTTGCCTTTCTGTGTATATGGGAATTTTGCAAAGTTAAATTTGTAAGTTTGAGTTGTTTTCATTCTATTTTTTCCAAGTACAAGCCGAGTTTTCAAAATATCAGAGTTTTTACCTTTTTTTTTTTTGTCAGTTACACTTAACCTACCCTAAGATGTGAGCCTATGGTTCTTTAATGCTTTTTCATGCTCATCCTATTACAGCTGAATCAATTTGTGTGTCACAATAGTCACAGCACGGACTGATGACTTCCAGTCTCTCTGCCAGCCACACTGCACAAAAGGCATTAATGTTACATATTAAGAAAAAGAATTACAATAGCATTAAGTAATTCACTGAAACCAACATCACTTTTCTAAACAATGAGGATGACTTGCATAACCGCGTGATACAAATAACACTATATACTTAACACATCTGCAGAACATTCGAGCCAAACAGTGTGAAAGAATTCAGCAATAGAAGCACAGGACACCAGGAAGGAACTTGTCAGAAGGTTTTGTTTCCCGCCTTGAACCCGAAGTATGGTAACTACACCTAGATCAATCCCCGCAGATATTTAACCAATGTGTTCTTAAAGCCCCACAGTTGTGGGTGGATATGTCACACCACTTCCAGACAATGTTTCTGATACTTAAATTTGTTTTACCTTTGTGCAGTTTAAGCCCATAATGTCTAGTTCTAGAAAATGTGGACGCAGAGAACACATTATTTTTTTACTACTGTTTCAGTTTTCTCTTTTAAACACTCATTCCTTCAGACTGTCCTTATGGGGAATATTTTCTAATTTTCTGAACCTTCTTATTTGTTTCTGCACATTCCTTACCACTTTTGAGTATCACAGAGGACAAATTCATGTATATCTTATAATTTGTGCTCATTCTGATGTGACCAAATACATTTACTTTTGCACAGTGATATGATATTGTCCAGTCTTGTTCTGTTAGTCTTGTTTTAACTCCCCCTGCAGAACTGTTATCTTAATCATTTTCAATTCCAATATATACTTGGTTGATTATTTCTGCTCTACTTAGAACCTTACACTTTTTCTTACTGAAATGCTTTATTTTTTACGGAAATAATTTCTCTTGTTTGACAAAACAATCCTGAATTCTAATTGCGTCCTGCAAGAGCCTTGTGATCCCCCCAGCTTTGTGCTGTCTACAGATTTAACATGCCCTCTATTTCATCTTAAATGTCGCGAATGAATATGCTGATTGGGATAGACCCCTGCAGAACTGCTCATCTCATCCCTCTGTTTGAATGATTCCTCCCATTTCACTGAGTACTGTTGGCAACTACTCCGAGTGTGGTTTTCTTAGACTGTATTTTGAGTGACAGTTTATGAAATCTTACCAAACTCAGGCTATATGATATGTACTGCTTTTCCCCAACACAGAGAGCTTGCTATCTGGTGATGAATGAAAATTATATTGTTATGACAAGATTTGTTCTTGACAAATCCTGGTAGGCTGCTATTCATGGCTATATTTTCTTCTAGGTGCTTACAAGCAGAATATGTGCTTATTTCCTTCAGGATCCTCTCTGGCGTGAAAAGGTATAGATTTCTTTCATTTGAAAAAGGAGAATAGAGAATGGAAAGGAAATGCTGTAAAATGAATTGATGACAGTTTCCAGACAGAGGAAAAGATAGTTGATTTGATAGATTTGGGACATGCATTTGTTGCATGTGACCAATGACAAAAGGCTTCAGCACTTTAATTCTCTTTTTTTTTTTTTTTCCCTCCTCCTTGTATCTCTGGGAGTTGATCAGAAATACAGCCTGTACACAAAAGTGGTCATTTTCAATTAATGTTTTCCTGTGAGCATTATTAGCCGATGGATAAGCCCTTCCTTCAGTCAATGTCAATAACTTAAACAAGGGTGGGAAATGACTTAAAAGTAGACAATAAAAGACTATGAGGATATTCTGAATTTGTTTCCAGCTCCAAAACTCATACCTGCTCTCTCACCACATATCTTTTTGAAACTAGGTAGAGGACAGTTTTTCAAGTAAGAGTTCTGGGTATTGCTTGAGTGCTTATAATGAAAAATTACAAGCAAACAGTGCTGTTTTCACTCAGGGACAGTGAAAGAAGAAAATGAAAATGGTCTGGAAAAATATGAGAGCTAAGAAAGAAAAAATATCTTATTATGGAAATGATTAAAGAAGAACTCAAATTATTTCTTTCATATGATAATAAAGCTCATATATGCCTCTCTCAAAGTTTATGTGATGAGCAAAGCCAATACTGAAACTTCCTGAATATTCAAAGTAGACCTAGTGGGGTCCTTTCCAAGTGAACGTTTTCAAATGGATGCACAGATACTTTTCTCAAACACAGAATGGTTCACAAAGGCAGAATCATTTTAGTGAAGTTTATGTCTGATGTTCCATTTCCTGAGAACCCGTGTCCCTGGTCTGATTCGACAAATCTGTAAAAGCTCTTGCTTTTCCCTGTTTTTTGCCTTCTCCCAAAATGGCTTCAATAGTTAGCTGGGGAGGCAGGAGGAAATGGGCTTGCTTGTCCAGTGAGGTCTTGAGAGAAATGTTGGAAAAAAGAGTTCTTAGAATCTGAGCTAGATCTTTTGTTTTTCCCCGAGTTTCACGGATCTAGAAACAAGAAAAGGCGTCCCACTGGCTAAGGAATGAGAAAGGAATGTGAAAAGGAGCTTTTGCAGAAAGAACAATAACAGACTGGTGGCTCTCTAGGTATCAGCAAACTGCTTAGGAGATATGAGCACCTCAGAGGGAAGGGCGGGAATTAGCTAAACTTCTTTACAGCTGGTTGCAATTATTTAGCATTGCAAAGTAATTTGAGATATCTTCACGGCTGAGAAGTAAATTTCGTTTCTGAGAAAATTAAAAGGGTTATTTATACACTCAAAGAACAAAGTGGGAATCAGGCAAATCTGCAAAACCATTAAAGAAAAATGCTTTATATATTTTCAAAACATTATGAGAAAGGAATATAAAAGAGTATGGCAGGGACATAGAAACCCCATAAATCTGCAGAGGATGCAGATAAATGTCATAGTAAGCTGTTTCATAAGTATGTTATTCCTGGTATGTGATTCGGTGGTTTGTTATTTAGCAGCAGCTCTAGTTTTTGAACCATACTATAAGTTTTCCAACTTTCACAGATGAAAAAAAGGACTCATTTCTGAAGAAGACAGAGGAGACCAAGGTTCATGCAACTATGCTAGTAGCGGAGAATGGAACTTCCTTTGAGCAGCAAAGGATTGACGAATATTATTAAAGCTTAATGATATTCTCAGCTATGTTCAATTCCATAATAATAGACACTTTATGATCCTCCTCCATACATATAAGAATCAACAGAACAATCCTACTGCTTATGAGGTTTTGGGAATATGTAGTGGTAAAGAACAGAAGATTGCCAGAAATCAAGAATTCCTTTTGAATTCCCATTGCAAAGAGATCAGTGGAGAAATGGGAGAGGTGTGCATTATTGCAACCTATCCTGTGCAGTGAAAGACTGGGAGGAGCAGAATAGTTAATTGGAGGTAGTTTAGAGTAGATTGTTATAAAGTAGCCTTTGAAACTGGTGCCATGGAGAATGGATTGGTTCAAATCCTTTAATACTGTGAGTTGTTCTTGTTTCAGGTTAGTCTGATTTTAGCATTGTATTCCTCTTGAGCTTACTACTTGATTACAGTTCTTGACCTGTACCCATCTTATACACATGGTGCATCCTAGTAATGAATGGGTAAAGGATTATTCCTTATGTGTTTTAGGATACTGAAAGTTATTTCTTTGAGCTTATGTAAGGATATTTTTGCTCAATTTAGTGCATGGTAATTAACAGAGACTTAATAAGCAGAGGTTTAAATGAGCAGGGAAGAGAAATTTCATCTTGTCAGCCAGCTTGTTTTTACTTAGAGTTGATGTCACAAAGCTAGCTGGTAGCAAATAAAATGGTGGCAGACTTTTTTGCATTCTCTGCAAATATCTATCTGTGTCTGGGCAGTACACAATATGAAATGTAAAGCTTTGAGGGTGGGTATTTCAGGTTTCCTTTTTTTTCTGCCAGAAAGCCTCAAACATTGTGACATTTATCTATAAATTTAGATAATATTTTATTACCAATCCTCAGTAACATTTTAGTAGCTGAATTGAAAAGGGAAATAATTTTGCCTCCTGCCAGCCTGGGGTGAAGATGTGGAAGATATGGATCCTGGCACTGGCATAAAAGACAATTAAAACACTCTGTTAGTACAATATGTGACATGTGTATCCTCCGTCCAGAAACCAGTTGGTAAATTGACAGGCTAAACTGGTAGTCTTCTAAGAAAAGTAAGCCTCTGTAATCACATTAATGGACTCTGTCAGTCACCCCATTGTGACTTTTCAATTTGTTGAGCTTTTCCAGCTGGATGTTAACAGGAAGGAATATTAGAGATACTGCATTCCTGCAAGTCTCCTAGAGGAGATGCATGATTGAGATCTGAAAAAAATTCTGCAGTGTGAGCTCAAAAATACTACTAGATACCAGAAAACTCATACAAAAAGAGGGTATTATGAGTGCATCAGCCTCTTAAGAAGCTTTGATGAACATTCCTAACATTAAAACCAGAGGAAATCAAATCATGATGCATATAGTTGTGTAGAAATCAGATTTCATAAATTTCACTGCTCACAGAACAATTTTACAAGGGACACCCTATGACAAGAGCAAAATTGATGGTGAAGTGTTGAGGACCATACATGAGCGAGTTTCTCAACAGTGGCATGTTTCTGCTTTTTAAATTTTCATAGGGCTTTCCCATGGCTAAAGATTTGGAAAGCCATTAATTTTAAAGATTATTAGGTATGATTGCATGTTTGGCTCTCAAAGACTAATGTTCATTTTGAAAAAGTCCTTTGAATTCTGCTCTTCCTTACATACAACTAATTTAAAAGGTATCTCCTTTATTGTTGCCCAAACAATTATATGAAACACTGAACATGGATAGGCTACTATATCTATTTCATCAGTAAACTGAAATATCCCCTACACAGCCTCTCCCATTCATCTCTGCCTATCAATATTCTAAAACCTGTCAGAAAATTCTAATTAATTGATGCCACTGGGAAAAAAATACTCAGCTACCCACTCAGGCAGCTAGGAGTGGGAAGAACCTACTTCATGACCTCACATTGCACTTCAAGGCTGTGTACTTCAAGCCCGACAAAATAGCTTTGCATTGCCTCCTCCATACTCACTACTAGCTAGACTGTCATTAATCAAAACATTCAGAAAAGGCATTTAGTTCATGAACTTCTGTGGGAGACATTTTCAAAACAAAAATGATGCTTTAATCTCAATAGACGAAGAGCGTTACATAAATGATTGTGACTGATATTTTCCAAAGTTACTGGAGCAAGTGTTTTAAGATAAGAAAAACTACAAGGCATCATGCAGTGCTCATAAAATCTGTTTCTTTCTGCCCCTGCTTCCTGAGCATAAGTCCCAGTTCAGTAACTAGGTGAAAATTCGAAATAACATCTTAGAACAAGAGGTCCAACATCTTTGGAGTTTAAGTCCATTGCAGGCATGCTGGGCCCAAAACATGTATATATTCCCTGATCTTCTCTATGATGACCCACACTGTTACCAGGAGGAGGTACAACCCTGACATAGCAACTTCCCCATGAACACTGTTGGACTGTGGGACAGTGCAGGGCTGGGAAGATGGTATCATCCCACAAGGTCTGGAAGAAGAATAATGGACCAAAGCTGACTGAACATTCTGCACACACTAAGAGGAGCCTGACTGAGACTGAAGTTGGGCTATGAGTGCAACTCCAGAGAAGAGCACTGGCTTTGTCTCAGAAACCTGTGACTCCTCAAAGGGCAATTTCAAGAAGTAAGAAGATACTGACAGACATGAAAGGGTGATGAGGCCACGCATGGGGAACTTCCTAGGAGACAGGAGCTCTGTCAGAAGTGCAGGATCTTGGCTGCCAGCATCTCAGGAATGGAGAATGACTCTTTAGGCTCTCTGCTGCTTTCATGCTGTTTCATGACTTTTCACCTTTAGACTTTTTATCTATGTCTGGGAATGCTGCCAGACTGAAGGCACTTTGCCTACAAAGCTCTCTAGTCTTGCTGTCTGTGTCCCTTCCCAGATAGTTTACGTGAGTACCTGAACATCCATGAAGCAGACTGCCCCAGTGGCCTCAAACTATACTGTATAACATCCTTGATACGTTCCTCCTCCTGGCTGTTCTCCTACATCCTTTCATTCTCTCCAAAATTATATGGCAACACTGCTAAAAAAATCAGATGTTGAGACATGTTTTGGCATAAGACCAACCATTGTTTATTCTGATCAGGACTCCATGCAGTGGATTCAAGTGAAAGACAACTTGTGTTGTCAACACCTCCTGTTCTCTTCTGACTTCCCCCATTACAAATAATTATCAATCAGATAAATGAATGAAGATTTATAAAATATAACTTTAGCTTGTCACAGCAAAATAAGGTCCTTTTTCTCCCCACCTCCCAAAAAGTCCCAAGATAGCAAGCTTTCCTACTGATCCACCTGGATAACTTTTCCTGTCCAAGAGTTCACAGTGGCTGCTAAAACACTGAGTGGCACATTCCAGAGCAAGCTCTGAGGTGATGGTCTGCCTGTCATCCAGATCAGGAGGCTGGTAAGACCTCCCTGTAGGTTTCTGCTAGTTCTTTCAACACCCAGATGTGGTGTGATGGACTGATGCATACCTGGGAGAAGATGCTGCCACCACACAACCTGGGACCCGGGAACTCCAAAATGTCCTGGATCCTCTTGTTCACACATGGCTAAAATCTCCATGACAAGCATTGTGCATGGGGCACACAGCAGCACTAGGATTTGTTTGGCTGGGTTAGATTCCTGGATTCACATCTGGTGTGTAAAGTATCAGAGCTGCTCTTACATATGCTATGTATGCTCTTACATACCATTTCTGACCTCACCCATGTCTTCCAGATGCCATTTTCCTTATAGCATAAAAGCATATAATCACAACTTGCTGTCCTTACCTCCTACATCAAACTTTCAATCTCTCATGTTGGTCCTTTCCCTCAGACATAAAGGCTAAAACATACCATCCCTTTGACCCAGCTGCTCAGGAATATCCCAGTTGTAAAGCCTAACATGACCAGAGAGGCCACTAAAAAGGCCCTAAAATATTGACGAAGAAGGGTTGCTCACCCTCCATCTGAGGAGAATATGGTAACTATCCTTATGCTGTTCCTGAGGGAGTCTCAGAACCTGGTAGTGAATTGAGAAACTTGAATCCACACCTCTGAGAGCAACCCAAGTGGTAGCCTATCAGGTTTGTAAAAGTATGGGAACTATGGGGAGAACTGAAGTGCTGGAAGAGGATTCTGCAAAGTGAATATATCTTAATTTGGGGTGAGTGGACATTTCCAGTTCCACTGTAACCAGGTGGCATTGACAATCCTTACTGTGATCATCTCCATCTTAGCATCATACAATGGTTTGGGTTGGAAGGGACCTTTAAAGATTATCTAGTCCAATCCCATCTTAACTAACTTCTAGCCTTGAAAAGGCAGTAAAAATTCAGGAAGGTGCTGAGATGCTAATTGAGGTATCAGTATCTTCTACTACTTCCTAACCACATGCTCTTTTTACCCTGTGTCTAGTACCTATATGCAATAGGCTCTTCACCAAGGAGTATGCTGCATCTCTTTCAGTCCTTTAGAAACATCTATCTGTACCTTTTAAGTTTCATTGATTTGGGTTTTATCTGTTCTAACAAATACTTTTTTTTCCCAATATTTAGACAACACATTGAACTTATCCTTTCTTAAGCCTTTCAGACATTGCCAGGAAAATGCATGAAAACTGATGATATAAAAGTGTCTGTGCCATGGACTTGTGGTTTTAGAGGCCAACGATGTCTGAAGTCCACACTGAAGAAGCTGAAGGCTGGCTTCCTGGTTTGACTTTGACAAGGACCGTGACTGAGTCTGCAGGGGTCAGCGAGCAGCAGAAACAGAGGTTGCAAGTATGAGATGGAGAAATTCAACATGTATAACATACCTAAGCACCACAAGTAGAAGAGAGGGATTTTTCATGAAGTAGTTCATGTTGTGACCTTACTGGTTGTCCCAAGGAAGTGAACAAGCTATGAAAGGTACAGGAGGTGGGTATGTTCTCTTTCCAGCTTCCTAATTCCAGCCCTGTGCCAACAATTTCTTCTTTTCTCTGCACATGGTGTGACAGCACAGCACAGAAAACCAGAGAGGAGTCAAGCTGATCCCAAAGACCTTCTGGCTCCCCTTCAGGAAATGAAATGCACATTTCACAGCATTCTTGCAGAGGTGGAGTTAACTGAAGCAATTCTTACAAAGGTTTCCTAAGCCAGGGCATCAGAGAGTATGCACTGACTCTTATGCATTGACTGTTCTCATAATGTTGACCAAACAAGAGATGAGAAAAATTTAGGTATCCTGTACCCCGCGAGAACACCCCGGAAATGCAGAGGTGATGTACAAGAAAGTTATGCACTACGGGCAGAAAGATTTTCGTGTTAATAGAGGAAACTGTCTGGACAGTGGACAGGAGACAGGGACAGAAGTCTTACTGAAGACACCACCACCTCTGGGGAACGGTATAAGGGTGACATTTGATCTGTGCATCCGAAGTACCCCCAGACTGAGTAATCTGCTATATAGGAGATTTACCTCCCAAACTGCCTTGATGGCTACTAACTTCTCAGTTCCAAACTGACTGGAGGAAAGTGTTAGGGGCTGGAGTCTGCCAGCTTCCACCTACTTACCAAGACCCTTCCTCTGTGCCCAGCAGTGTTTTCACATTCATTGACTTCCACACCACAGAAGGAATGAACCAGGGACTGCGATCACTTCCCTCCCGTCCTAAAGTTATCCCTCCTCCAGCAATTCCCCTATGTTTGCAAATGCCAGCCTGGCATCAGTATGGTGTTTTTTTCAGGCATCTGCAGAAAGCTGTCCCTAGGGTGTCCACCTATAAAAATACCCACAGTATCACAAGATCAACATCTAATAGTGAACAGGGAGGCATAAAAGCACTACCATGTGCTGTCGCTAGCTAGGCAATGCCTGTAAACATTACACTCAGGTTCCCATGCCCTAAATCTAGACTGGCAGCTAATACAAAGCTACACAGATTCAAGTTTAATAACTGAGACTTCAGCTTCACTTATGTGCTTTGTAGCATCCTTAGAAGACAGCTACACCTCTGCTTCAGTCTTTCGTGAATATACATGCATATCTAGATGGTCAGCCACCCAGCTGGAGATCGATGCCTGAGTTCCTCAAGTAGGAGAGTGTGCTGTGATTTAGATAAAGGTATTTTACTCATTTTTTTTATGCTACCTAACCCCCATCCCATCTGTGTATGCTGCATGAAATGTAAAAAGATAAAAAAATTTTCTGCAGATACTAAATTTTAAAGAACAGCTTTTCTTCGCTCACAATTTGGCATTCAACTATCCATCGGGGTAAGCAACAAGTGACTTGGCAGATAATTCAGGACATATGGCTCTGAAGAACTGATAATTTAAAAGTATGAGGACAAGTTTCCTCAGCTCATTCACCTTAACTTGTTACACGTGCTTTAGCAGCTGGTACAGCTAAAAAAGTGTAGAAAATATAATGAAAGTGACAGAATAACCTTTTTTTTTTTTTTGTATTAATGTATACCACAAAAACCTCACTCACAAACTGAGTAACAGAAGGAGTCAAATACAAATCAAAGCTATTAAACATACATGCCTCAACTGCAGTCACCAGGTGGCATCAGATGTATCCATATACTGATTGTCAGCTTCAAACCACTGTAGCCCATGTGGTCTGGAAAACGCAAAGCACTTTATGTATGGATACTAGGTAGAGCCCAATAGCTGAGTGGTCAGTAGACTACAGAGTTTACATATAACTTTAACAAGATCTCACTTTTGGTTTTTGGTTTTGTTTTGTTGAGGAGGAAGTATTAAAGAGCAAGATTCAATGGCATCTCCTAATTTTGAGGATATTGGTTGGAAAACTTTTCCAAAAATGCAAAAAAATGTATTATTTTAACTAAATGCATTGATTCTTGGTCAAAATAAATGTATTTTTATATTTTTCCCTTTTCCTTTTAAACACTGAAATGTTTAAAGAATTAAATTTTGGAGAAAAATCAGTTCTTTCAAAAGATACATTTCAGCTGTCCCAAAGAATTGTAGCTTTCTGTTGATACAGAAGGACATTTTTTTTCTGGCTTTCTGAAATTGTCAGTGAGATCTTCAATGATGTCAGAAATCCTATGCTTAAAAATTCCTTTGTTTTACTAATATAATTACATTATTGTATGAGGGTGAAGCTGAAATTAGCTATGCATCATACCTAGTATATTAACTTGTTAATATAAAAAAAGTGAGAACTATTTCATTTACTTGTAAATCATAAGTCACATCAGTTTTTTTCTGCATTTGAACATTCATAACTTTCATCACTAATGAAATATTTGGGAATCTAAACTGTTTCTTGAGCTTGGCAGTATTTAGCACATGCATTTCTGTTATTCCTTATTATCTGTCTCCTCTGAGAATAACTTTTCATCAGGGGCAAATAAAACACAGCAAAAGGGTGAAATCTTGACCTCACTGAATCAATGGCAAGACTCCCAGTAACTTCAAGGGGCCAGGATTTTACCACACATGACCAGCTTTATACAAAGAAGGAAAAACAAACAGGCAAAGATAACATGTTATTAAACGCACCGAGTCTGAAAATGAATCATCATCTAAATAATATGGCGAATGTTTACAAATAACAATAATCAAGAAACTCAAGTTGCAGTTTGAAACAGAGTTTCAAAATGAACTTGATTCTTCAGGGAAAAAAATGTATCTTTCTGTCTAAACACTGAAAATATAAATTTTAGTATATAATTCTAAGCCTTCAGATTTTATATCTTTAGTCTGTTGTAATGACTTTTCAGCCAGCAAGTACTTTTCATTATATTAAATACATACAATTGTATCTGCATCATTCCAGCGTTACTGCAAAAATGTAATCCACATTTACATTCTCTTCATCATGACCTGTTCCTAAAAATGAACCAATGTGATTATCTATGCATACGACACCCAGAGAAGCTTAATGGCTGTTGGGGTCCCTACTGCAAACAATGGCATACACGTGTAAATAGTCTATTTGTTTAAAGACCATTTTTGCAAGCACTGGCTTGCAAGCAATATTTGCGTTTGCAATGGACAAGCCTAGCCTTGCACAGATACAAAAGGAAATGTCTCTGCTCAAATGATTCATGATTATCCTTCATGCTTTACAGTAATGGGAAGACCCTCAGCAAGTGCACCCAGGGAAACCAAGGAAGAGAAGGAGAAGCAGCACTCTTCATACCAACCAGCAGTGGACTATGGCACTGAAACAACATGCTTAAGCTCCAGACCAGAGAGCTAACCTCTAGTTTGGAGCAAAACAGTTTGTGGCTAGTTTAACACTGTAGTATCCACGCAAAAAGTAAGCCTATCTTTTGTCTGCTACGGCATGAAGCTCACCTAAGCCAAGTTTTACTATTTGTATTCAAGTGTTTCCATTCCAGCAGCTGCAGCACGTACCATAACATAGTCCTGAAAGTCTAAAGAAGAGCCTGAAATTTAGGCACCTAGTGTAAGATAAATTTGTAGCCTCTCTCTCTAGTTAGTCCAAAAAGTGGTTTATGCCGTCTTAAGACAAGTAACTGAGAAAGACACCATGAGTTGCTCTCCAGGGATCTCCATTTTTCTCCACTGGTAAGGGGAGCCCAGGCAGCCAGATCATAGATGAGACACAGCTTTGGATGGCTACCATCAAGTGAGACAAACTCCCCTCTGCAAATGGCAACTTCCACTATAGTTGCCTCTGGAGAGGCAACTATATATGGCTGGAGAATGGAGACACAGGTGGTTTAACTGGCTTGGCACAGGGCCGTGCACTGAGCCTTCTGAGTTCCAGTATATTGCATTGAGAAATTCCCACACCTTGTATTCTCATCTGCACTATCTCTTGAGAAATAATGAAACAAGGCAAACATAAAGTGAACCTAGTTTTCTTCCCTTTCTCTGACATAAATCTGTTGTCGTTACAAAGAAGCTCTGCTTTTACTTTCTAGAACACGGTGCAGACACACACATTTGTACAAAGACCTACTATATTTCTTCTTTCCATAACAAAAAAAGCACAGAATTCATGTTATTTCATCAGCAAAAATTATACTCTTTACTTATTATCTGCAATTCTATCCATAGCAAGTACATTATACTGTAATTAAAATATATTGTATGCATTATCTGTGAAAGGGCTGTAATCATACTAGTCATTGAAATACATTAATACAGTACCTATAATACATTAAAATTTAAATAGATGAAAATACAATGCAATATTGTAACTACTTTTAATTTTTTTCTTGCTGGAAAAGTCCTAGGAATATCAGAATTTATAGGCTACATTATCCTGTCTCCATTAGTTTCTTAAACTGAGGAGGATACGCAAAAGGCAAGCTACTTCCTAGAGACAGAATCATAGACTTATAGAATGGTTTGGGTTGGAAGGGACCTCAAAGATCCAACCCCCCTGCCATGGGCACGTCTCAAGGCAGTGCAAGCGGAAGCACAATAGGTATCACATTCATCATGAATGAGACTGTATGTAATGATTTTTTCCTTTGAGAGAAGACAGGGAGAAAGGGAGAGGAGTTTGTGCCTTTTTAGCTGTAATGGATGGATGGGTGGCTACTGGAGACAGGGCTTAAATTCTGATTAATTTGGTCATGTCTCCCCATGTTGCCTTGCTGACTTGGGTGATGGTGACCTCCACATGGAGGGGTTGAAACCTTCATTGCCTTTAAACAGAGTTTTGTAATTAATTCAAAGGGACCACATCTTACCACTACTATTCTCTTTGGAATGATTTGCGTCTTTGAATGATTAAGGATTTCCCACTAATATTTGCAGGAATAATGTTATCATATTGGAGGTCTCACATGCAGAACCTAACTGTTTTATCAACTTCTAGATTTTCCTGAGTGAGTTTATAACGGATGCAAAGCTCTAACCTGAAGAAGTTTGACTTTTCTTACTGCACATTCTTCCAAGAAGGGGGTTTTGTCCATGATCTGTTAAATGTGAGCCCACTTCTTGCTTTATATATAGAAAGCAGTTAATAATTCACTTAGCTGTAAGCACAAAACCTTGTTATTCAGGCTGTAGGTTAGAAGGATGCAGGAAGTTTTTACCCTTTCTTATTGGAAGCTAGATCTCATGTGACCTAACCACATTAAACCTAAAGCCTTGTGGGCCTGTGCAGATTTGACTGAATGACAGAGATGACCTTGACAGGCTCAAGAAGTGGGCACCATGTGAACGTCATGAAGTTCAAGATGGCCAAATGCAAGGTCCTGCACCTGGGTCAGGGAAACCCCTGGTATCAATACAGGCTGGGGGATGAAGGGATTGAGAGCAGCCCTGCCTAAAAGGACTTGAGGACACTGGTGGATGAAAAATTGGACATAAGCAGGCAATGTGGACTGCAGCCCAGAAGGCCAAGGGTATCCTATGCTGCACAACAAGAAGCATGGCCAGCAGGTCAAGGGAGGTGATTTTCCCCCTCTATTCTGCTCTTGTGAGACCCCACCTGGAGTACTGCGTCCAACTCTGGGGTCCCTAGCACAAGACAGACACGAACCTGTTGGAGCAGGTCCAGAGGAAGGCCATGAAGATGATCAGAGGAACACCTGGAGCATCTGGAACACCTCTCTTATAAGGACAGGCTGAGAGTGCTGGGGTTGTTTAGCCTGGGTAAGAGAAGGCTTTGGGGAGACCTTATGGCAGCCTCTCATTATATATAGGGGGCTTATGAAAAAGATGGAACCAAGGCCTCTAGTGACAGAACAATGGGCAACTGTTTTAAACTGGAAGAAGGTAGGTTTAGATTTAACAGAAGGGTGTTGATACACTGGAACAGGTTGCCCGAAGAAGTTGTGGATATGCCATCCCTGGAAGTGTTCAAGGCCAGGTTGGATGGGGCTTTGTGCAAAGTGCTCCAGTGAAAGACATCCCTGTCCATGGCAGGGAGGTTAGACTAGATGATCTTTTCATGTGCCTTCTGAACCAAACTATTTTATGATTCTGTGATGTCTAAACACATACAAATGCAATGCACACAGCATCAAAGTAATTGTTTTTTTGATTTTAAATACCTGCGTACAAGGATGATGGTTGGTTTTTTTTTCTTTTTGCTTACTCCCCCTGCACAATTCTCTTTTCATTAGAGCAGACGATAAACCTAGAGAAAATCCTGCACATACCTGTTTCTCCCCACTGGGCTTCTTGTGGTTTAACAGCAGCTCCACGGCACCAACTACCTCCTTTCGTATGGCATGCAACAGAGCGTCTCCCACATATACATTAAAACTTAAGAGCAGCTCAATGAGCTCAAGGTTCTCATTTTCAATTGCAATAAGGAGTGCAGTTCTTCCCAGGGGATCAATGCAATTAATATTGATCTTGAAATAAATTTCTGCTTCCTCCAAAGCTTTCTTTACACTGGCATAATCTCCTTTCTCCACAGCGTTCAGATAGGCTTTCTCTGAAGGAGACAGTTCAGATTCTGCCCGTACAATACGAAGAGGGATACGATCTCTGTAGGGAGCACTGACACTTCTTTTGTAGTAGAACTGTGCCATATTTTATGCCATTCTAATACTTTGTCTCTGCAATATGAAAAGAAAGATTAAATCAATAAATATATTTTGGGGGTACAGTGCACCAAATTAATATTTGCAATATATAAGCATTTAAAACTCATACTAAAAAGTGATGTTGAAACAAGTACAAATGGTCTCTATCAACAGAACTTGTAAGATCACCAGCAAAACCTGGAAACCAAAACATATGACCAAGTTGTTGAAACTTACCAAGTCAAAGCATATCTGTTAGCATACCATTTGCTTGAATGTATTCCTGAAACTTGCGGCAAGCGTGAGGTGGTATGATGCAATGTACTTTGCACCAAATGTGTAGTTCCACTTCATACTTAATTTCTTCATTAAGTTCCACTACCTTGTGTTTCTCAGTTTAAGAGTATGCTCATACACAGTTGCTGCTTCTCAGTAGACTATGGGGCATTACATCTTTTAAGCTCGAATGTGATAGTGGTTATGTCACTTAGAGATTGGTTCAGTTGCCCATCTAAGGTACCAATGCCTCTTTGAGATGCACCAGTTATCTCATCTGTGCTCCAGCATGGCTTGGGTCTTTCACAAGGCCTATGCACATCTGGTACCTCCTTGCAAATGTCTCTTAAATCCTACAGGCATTTCCAACAAGCACATACTAATGTATAAATTAGAATTCAGAGCCTAAAAGGAAAAACAGAATCCTATGAGATAAATTCCCAAGAACTAATAGATAATAATCATGGTTTTGATTCTGAACTATTCAGTTCTAAACTAGAATTAATACTGAAACAATGCAACTATAAAACAACTCTGAAGTCTTACATATAATAAAGCATTTAATGCCTCTGCTTTTACTCTGTATACTTTGTGCAAGGACTTTGGAAAAACAATTCCTTCTAACAGGATGATTTTCTCTTGGCTCAATCTTCTACCAACAAAAAAAAAAAAAAAAAAGAAAAAAAAGAAAAGAGAGAAGAGGAAAGAGAAAAATTTGACTTCAAAGAACATGATACACAAAAAATATTTCCTTCTGCAGTTCAATTAGAAGTTGAACAGCTTATTAGTCAAAGAACTGTAGCTTCTTGTCATTTTCTCAGCTGACAATGCAATTTACAGTAACCCACTGCCTTTTGCTCTATTTCCTTCAAGCATTAAAAAAAAAGAAATATCTCTGTTAAGATCCTAATTTGGCAAAGATAATATGTATTTTTATTATTGTGAGGTTTTGATTCATCAAAAATTTCACTAAACAGTGTGAGGAACACAGTAATTCATTTGTTCAAGTGTCCTTATGCAGTGCGATGAGCGGTAAATACAAAGGCTCTTACTAAATTGTTTCTTTGTTTTGCAGAGCAGATCAACAGGGCTTGAGGCAGGCAGGAGACAGCAAAGGAGACACATTAGAAAGAATTCCCCTCCTGATTCATGTACAGGACCTGAACAATTGCAATCTTTTGCAAGATGTTTCCCAATTCCCCCTCCATGATGGTAACAGTCTGCAGTCTGGGCTATGAGAGGTTGCACAGGCTGTGGATTATGTTCTGTTAATCTCACTCTAAGTAAAATAAAGTACATACCCTTTGCACAGTTTTGTACCCCTGGAACAACCCCCTTTGAACACCTGGAACCCCTATCACATTCTTATTGTTAGTGCACTGTGTTTTACCAGTTTCCTTTCACTCTTGCTTTTCAAATTGCAAGTTCAATTCAAGAAGAAGAAAGTGTCATGTATGTTCAGCTCCAAATTAACAAGACTTAAATGTTGATGTTCACAAGCAGGCATCTACAAGAAAAGTAGGCTGCTATACTCCCATTACAGCCATGGAGATTTAGGGCTCCATTCCACTGCTCTCAAATTGTCATCTGGTGCTGGATGCTGAAGGGCACCCCCCCAGGATCCAGCTGCCGCTTCAGAATGACTCATGTCTCACAAGGGGTCCGTTTCCTATCTGTCTGGGTTAACCCACAACAATACACAAACATTGTTCAGTTTCTTAATACCTACCAAGAGTTCCTCAAGACCCCTGGAGAAAACTGAGTGACTGCAACTGGGAGGTTATTGCTAAAAGCTCCTCCCTCTTGAAAGCACAGGAATGAATACACGGACCATTGTCTCCCCATTTATTGGCAGTTAAATCAGCAATTAGCTTGGATCAATGAAACTGGGCATCACAGAGATGCTCATGGTAGAAGAAGAGTACAGCAATTTATATATGGGATCTATTATGATTTCATTAGGATGATTCTGGTTGGGTTTTTTTCTTTGTTTTTATGATAAATTTGGGGAAGGTCTGTTACTGCTTCCTTGTAAGCCCTAAGAAAAGCACTTGCTGGAACCTTTTGTATTTATCTCTTCATGACTCTTGAATGGGTAAAATTAGATCTAAACTTAGTTTGTCTCTTTCAGAAGAGACACCTTAAACACACATTGTCATTCTTCTAAACAGCTGTCCTCTGCTAGTTTTTCTCTCTTGCCTGTACCGCTTCCTGAAAATAATCAGCCATGAGTAAAGTTTTGTCATAACTAAAAATAAATGTTTATATGCAATCAGAAAGCAGAGACTGATTGTTGATACAGTGCACTCCTGGAAGATGATATATACATCAAAGATATAGTTCATGGTTGTTTACAAAAATAAAACATTTATTTTCATTTTATCTACAGGTAGATAGTGTTGCATGACAACTGATACTGTGCTGTCGCACGTAAATGTATGCATATGACAGATTTACATGGGAACACCACGAGAGCTGTAAGAGCCAGGAGTAGCCAGCAGCAGTAAGGAAGTCCCCATTTGCTTTGACTTCCTCTTCGGGAACAAGAGCCTAAAGAAACAAGAGGTCCAGTACAGAAGAAAAGAAACAATTTATGGTGCAAAACTTAGAAAAAGTGGAATTATAGTTTCCACAAAGTCCATGCACCTGAGACATAATAAAAATATTTCAGAGAAGAGATAAAGACAAAATAACTGGCCTTGAAAACAGGAATATAAGCACCCACTAGAAACTCATTATAACCAGAAGCTAATAAACATCATGTGACAGATTGTACCTCAGGCATCCAAATACTGAGACTCATGGGGCTCAAAGGGGGGCTCAAAATCCTGGAGGCATTATTTTTGTCTCTTTTTTGAAATCGGTGAGGGGAATTAGGGACTGAGAAACAAGTTCAAGACAAAGAGAGAAACTATCTTCAATATGGTTCTGCTTTTGTCTGTCATCCCCATAATCCTGACTGGGTATATTTAACTAAAGCAATTTATTCAAAATTTGGTGGAACCCTTTGTGACTTGAGGAAGAACATATAATGGACTTGGTAAACCAAAATAAATTCTTTTTATCAGTTTGGAGAAATATCACAATATCATCTTTCTACATTTTCTGTGGGTTGCTTTGTATTTTTAAATGGAAAAAAAAAAACTATTACCCCTGGTTTTGCAAGACATTTGATGAGTCCTCTGACCCAGCTGATAGCACTGAACATTACTACTGCTTTAAGAAGTAATAGTACATTGACCAGTATTCTGATGTATTAATCCATGCTCTATTGATCCAGATAAAGGACTTAGTTACAGCACCTACAATAAAAGAGCTAAAACTTAATAATATCAAGAAGTGCAAGGATGAAACTTACTCTTTAAGACACTTCATATGAAGAGATTATGTAAAATACAATTTCTCTGGAATACCTGAATAACTAGGCCCCAACAGGCACCGAATATTTTGAAATTATGGTGACTAACTGTAAACCCGGATGTGAAAAGTTTTAGGATTAAGATTTAGGTAGAAAAAAAGCCTCACTGAATGCAAAAGGAATAGGTATTCATTTCAAAATAATCTTTACTAGATAGCTATGTCATAGCTGAAAATATATCTGTTTTGAAAGTACATGTTTCTCCAAATGCAGTTTAAAACCAATAAAACATTTAGCCTAACTTTCCCACAACTAGAAAAAATAAACCAGCATCAAATAGGGTCAGATAGTTGGGTGATGAATGGATTAAGAGCAGCTCTATGGAGACGGACCTGGGAATGCTTGTGGATAAAAAGGCAGCCATGAGCAACCATACCCTGGGCTGCGTGGCCAGCAGATCAAGGGAGGTGATTCTCCACCTCCACTCTGCTCTTGGGAGACCCCACCTGGAATACTGTGTCCAACTCTGTAGCCCTCAATACAGTAAAAACCTGTTGGAGCAGGTCCAGAGGAGGGCCACAAAAATGATCAAAGGGCTGGAGCACCTCTCCGGTGAGGACAGGCTGAGAGAGCTGGGGTTGTTCAGTCTGGAAAAGAGAAGGCTTTGGGGAGACCTTATGGTGGCCTCTCATTATATAAAGAGGGCTCGCGAGAAAGACGAAGAGAGACTTTTAACCAAGGCCTATAGTGACAGGACAACAGGCAGCAGTTTTAAACTGGAAGTGGGTAGGTTGAGATTGGAGAGAAGGAAGACATTTTTTACAATGAGGGTGGTGAGACACTGGAACAGGTTGCCCAAAGAAGTTGTGGATGCTCCATTCTGTAACTGTTCAAGGTCAGGTTGGATGGGGCTTTGAGCAACCTGATCTAGTGATAATGTCCTTCCGTGGCAGGAAATTTAGACTAGATGATCTTTTAATGTGCCTTCTGACCCAAACCATTCCATGATTCTGTGTTGTCTTTATGATTTTCTTTATCAGTATTTGCAAATACGCTATCCATAATCAAGCTAGCTGTATAAATGATAGAACAAATATTAATAAAAATATTTAATATTTTCATATACATTATTATAAAAAATATTTAATGACTTTCATGCCATTAGTCTGACCACGTTATATATTATATACTTCAAGTTACACTTTAAGAATATAAGGGAAGTTTTTGAAAATATAATACTAAATCTACAAAATATTGCATCTTGACATTGGTAAAATTTTTAGCTATAAGTAATTATAACACTTGAAATATAATGGATCTGTTGGCCCCTAGAGTCAATCTGTTTGCAATGACAGGAAACCAAGCAGAATGCTTTAGTGCTTCTCCAAATGTGTCCAAATGGGGCACAAAGCCAACCTCCGATGGAAGATTCATCATATTTAATTTTAGGAGCACAGTTGGTTTATTTAACTATTGACATTTATCGTCATATTTTTGCATTGCCTAGGGCACCTCACCCCACATTCCACTGTTTCTACAGAAGGGCACAGGTTTTCTTGGCAGGTCTCATGTCACACCTGCCAGCCTTTGGCCAATACAAGCCCTGTGCCAATGTCCTGGGTGCCTCAAATGGCCCAGATGACCCAGATTCCGCTTTAGCAATTGACTCCTGCCCTCGGTGTTTACATCTGAGAGTAAGGCACTTCTTGAGTGCAATTTTTTTGGCTTGTTTTAGACAGCTACATTAGAATGAGAGAAGTCATACCCTTCTATTAACATGGTCAAAAACTAATTTGGTTTTAATTTCCCTTTCAAGGGCCGCTTCAGCTTGATTTATGGCTACTCTCACATTATTGGACTTTGTGACCTCTAAAACCTAGCTTAGCGTATTGATCAGTCCTTTCTCCTTTGTTTACAGGTCCCCAGTTACTCCTAATTTCCTTTCTAAACTGAAGACTCAGTCAATTAGATTTAGAATCCTTTTCCATGTTTCCATTTTTAAAAAGACTTTCTGGAAGCAAAAATTGCAACTATATTTTGTGTTAAAAAAAGTTTAAGACGCGTTTGCATTAACCTTTATTCCAAATTAAATTTCGGTTGTATTTTAGATGAAAGTAAGCAAACCAGTGTCAGAGAGCATATTGAGGTTCAGAAATCTTATATTTTCATATACACTTGTAATTATAAATAGTGAATAGGCTCAGCAATAGAGCCATTTTTTCAGCAGTTCAGCATTATTTCCAGCAGAAAAGTTTCCATTTATCAGAAAATTTCCACAAACCTGGAACAACCAGTAGCTTAGAGCTCAGAATCGTCACTTGAAAAGTGGGGGAATCTTAATTAAGTCTTTCCTCAGGAGAGACTGGTAATTGGAGTTATTGGATTTTCTCTCTCAGAAATCCAGCATTAAAAGAAAAATAAAAAAGAAAACTATGATATTTGAAGGCCAAGATATTGACTAAAATAGTCATCTATCATTGACCTGCAGCAGCGATACCCACCAAAGCACACACAAACACACACACACTATATATAGTGCTTCCTGCCCTCTGCAGATGTCAGGGAAGTACTATCAGCACCTGAGCAGGAGAAATAAAAGAAGAAAACCATAATACTTTCACACAAAATTGATTCTTATAAGATTTCTTTCTTAACAGGCAACTTCATTCACACCTACTACAGACCACTATTTCAAAAGATATGGGACTATATTTTTCATACGTTGTTTTTCAGGGAGGAATGGCAAAATTCTGCCTTCTTTGCAAACCTTTAATTTTTCCACTCTACTTATCATCATTTGTCAATTTGACATTTCTTAAGAAAAGCTGATAATATTAATTTTATGGGTGCTAAAGAAATCACTGGAAATTGCCTTCTGCTGCTATATCATGTTTATATACATATACATATACATGTACACATACACATACATATTGTAACCAGCAGTACTGAGAAGTTTCCCTATCAAAGTTAAAGCTCAAAAAAAAGGTAATCAGAATTCCTTGGCTTTAAGTCAGCCTCTGTTTTTGCCTTATTTGCCACCCCTAAATATATGATGACATCCTCACTATTTTTCCAGGGGACCCTGACTTGCATTCCCTCGTGTGCTGTCCCCTACCTCAAAACACTATTGTAGCCAGTTGTGATGGAGAGGGATGGGTATCAGAGTGACTCACTAGCAGGCACCAAGGGCCTCTGTGATAAGCCCCTTTTATTTCTGGCCACAGTGCTTAGGTATTGCAACCCTTTCAGAGACAGGAGAAGACACCCAATGACAACTCATCTGTTCAGCAGATGAGCAGCTGGATGCACAAAGATTTGCTCCACAGTATCTGTATGTGCAACTTCTGAAATCCTCATTGATGCTACCCTTCTAAAGATACTTTATTTTCATCACTAAGTTAGATTTACTATAGCATTATTATACGATACAGCTTCTTATGTGATGTCAAAAAAAGAAAACTTCTGATTTTGCTCATGAGTTTGCTTTTCAGACTATTTGTGTGAAAAAAAAAAAATAACGAAACTTCATAAGAAGTAACTATGGAAGCACCCTGCTCAGGAAACAAGAACATTTATGACAAGCGAATAACATGCTGATATCTCTGTGATCTTCTGAAACTATTTTATATGCACTCTTCATGGCAAAGGAAAGTTTCTGACATTTGTTATATTCATGGAAGTATGAGATTTTCTTTCTAAAATAGATCTGTGACATATGAGCTTTAATCTGACACAGAATCCTATTCCATACACAGCAAAAATGATGTTCAAAGGGAATTTTTGAAAGCAAGACTCTAGCTCTGATAAACCTCAGTCCAAAAGAAACATGAAGTTCTTTCAGTCTCCAGGACAGACTGTTTCATTTGAACAAGAACAAAAGAAATGCAGATAAACCTTTGATTTCTGAACTCTGGATCAATCCACGTACTGGTGTATAGCCAAATGTCCCAATGTCAAGTAACTTAAACATGCCTCACTGAGGTGAACCGGGTACATCATGCCCATATTGTTAAACTCCCTTTGTCCAAAATAGGACAGATGATTGAGAACTCTCTACTGGGAATAATTTCTGGTCCATGCTAATTTCTAAACTGTGCCTGGAAATTGACTAGGAAGGTGTTAATTGGCTTGAGCCAACACCATTCCAAGGACTGTTCTAACAACTTCAGCTGCAGGTGACAGAGTTCCACTGCCCATGCATGCCTTCTAGTGCTGTTTATATTACAATTGTTATAGCCCGCAATACATTATATGGGGTCATCACCTGAAAGTTATTTTTCATTGTCAGAGCTATGATCAGCTTCAGACTTGAAAGCTAACAATAGCCAAAGTAGCAATTTGGACTTTGACACGGAGTCATGCATGCAGGAGATAGAACTGAATAGCGCCATTTGATATATGTTCCCGACGGGGCTGTTGGTTAATTTGGAATAGAGCTAAAACTCTTGTTTGCACTCTGGTTTAAGTACCCTATAATCCAAGCTGCAGTAAAGCAAAGAACATGACACAGTATACAGCTGTCAGTGGATGATGGGAGACAGGCTGTCATGTTGTCTGCTTGAATGTGTTCCGTCTTCACAATCAGCAAGGCAGGACATCAGCGAGAAAGAACAACTTCCAGGCACCAAGACACAATGGATATATGACAGATGAAATTCTACCAGTGTCTTACATTAGCAGCTTAAGAGATCAAGTCCCAGGAGAGTGCAAATGCTGACACTGAATGTGATAAACCTTTAACGCGGTGACACGGATTACTTGCTTAGATGTTTTTTTGTCAATTTTAAGACAGGATGCAATTTCATAGCAGTTTTTTGGTTTTAAAGCATAGTGCTTTGTATATAGTGTATGGATGTTCTGTAAGTTCACTTAGGATACACCGAATGGGAGGAAATTTTCACCATCGAGGGCTGACATCATCGCAGATCCTAGTTGAGAATGACAGGTTCTTCTTGTGACCTTTAAGGTCAGGACTGGTATCAGCCTGAGCTTTGAGAAATACCAGTTTTAAGAGCTTATGGAAAAAACATTGTTGAGAGATGTTAGAAATTATTAACAGATCATATAGGGGAGGATGATTTGGGGCTCGGCATGCAGTATTGCAAATCTGCATAATTGTTAAAATCAGAGGTATTCAGGGCTTTAATTCTTCAAATACAGGTAAAACTGAGCCTAATTTCACTTACCTTATGAGTGAAAAATCAGAGAGCTCCCCTCATGAGAAAAAAAGAGCAGCACAAGCTCACAGAAGTATTATTAGATGGCAATAGCTCTCTACTATATATTAAATTAGTTCATCTTCCCAGTTTTATTTAAACTAGAAAGAGGCATTCCTTGAAAAAAACGTGCATGGTTATCTCTTGTTGATGGGTAGGCAAATATCCTTGGGAAAGTGAGGGAACGACCCTGAAGCCTGAACTACTTGTTCCTGCTCAGATGGGAATACCGAAGCGTTTAAGCCTGCTACCAGAGCGAAGGAGAGAAATACTGCTTTCCACTGACTGACATGAACTTGTTCATTGCAATGATGGAGCAGGAATGATGTCAGCCCAGCCTATACGCAGTGGGCAGCCAGTCTGGGGTGGGAAGGACAGAGAAGGCAGTAACACAGATAATGATCTTAATGAGTGACTGCACCATCCAGTTGAGCTGACCTCCCTGTCTCCTTGGCTGGTGTTATTCTCCTGGGTAAATTCAAGGAGCTCTCCAAAATAACTTCCAAGAGAAACTGCTTCAGTGTCATCCGGCTACAGAGAAGGCCTTCTTCCAGCATTCCGACAGTAGCGCTGACCTTATGCTCCTTGGTTGTGACCCTGAAGCATTCGTACAGCACAGCAACATTTCTCAGGAGACATGGGGAGTGGGCTGTCCCCTGCTCACGAACAGGGTGGGTGGTCCTTCTCCAAACAAGGAAAGCCACGGGAGAGAAAATAAGTACTGAGAAGAAATTTCTGCTGAGAAATTAAACCATGGTGGGGCAGAAAGGGTCTGACTGTACAAGTTCACTTGAGAAGGAAGGGGAAGGGGAGGAAGAGTAGCTTGGGAAATAGAGGGCATGAGTATTGCTTGTGGGAGTTATGCTGCAAGTGGCAGTGACTTCTCTAGGCTTCAGGATGTGTTTACATGCAGATCCGCATGTCTTCCCATCCCTCACGTGACGACGCTCCAGGCAGCGTGCATCATGGCCAGAAAAGGGAGGTTGCGGGCAGACTGCCCAAATACCTTTAGTAAAGACTTGCTAATAAAAACACTCCAATGTGGGTCCATTTTCAGATGTACAAGCTAAGCCACCCCGAGGGTAAGTTAAAACACTTTCTAGTGTTTAGGGCTGATAAAGAGCCAGCTGTGAAGAGATCTATGTACAAACATATACACTCACGTAAACATCTTAGTACTAGCTGCTGCCCTCAAAGTGGTATGTGGGCTTTGTGGGAAGACTCAAAAGAGGCTGAACTAAAATAAAACAAAAGCTGGCAAGAAATAAAGAATAGTTAGGGGGAACTGTTCAGTCTGAAATTTATTGGCCTGTCTCCACGCAGATCCTTAATGGTTCTGCCCTCAAACTGCTTATTCAGAGGCATATGAGTTGGTGCATTTTAACATATTTTATTAAAAGACTTCATAAAAATGTAAAATCAGAAAAACTAAGCTCAGCTACCAATAATATCCCACTAACTCAAGAAAAAAGAATTGTAACAATTGATCAAATCAAAATTAAACTGATATGAAAGCAAAACAATTAGACTCAATAGTAGACAATGTTCCACAATCTAATTAGTTAGATAACACAAAAAATAGTTTTACAAGTCTAGAAATGGTTGCCCATTGGCTATAAAACCCAACAAAAGAATTAGCTTGAAATCAATCAAATATATAGTTTGGTTATTTAACTGGCTTAACATCAAATCCTAATTGGTATCTGGACCAAAGCCTGACAAAAATGATATTTTTTTTTCTCTAGAAATTCTATTCTCATGTGATGACTAACCCCTTCCTGCCCTTGTAGCAATAAAGATTTCAAAGAATATAATAGAAAACCAGAAGTCTGACAACTCCTATTTACCAGAAGTCATAAAATGACAGCTTCACGTCACTCAGGACCTCTAAATGTATAGCATAGAACATGCCCTAATGAATAGCTTGATGAAGTATTACATAAGGCTGCTTAAATCCAGGGGAACATTTCTTTCCAGAAATTTGCCTTCATGGCCAAATTGTGATTTATGCACATGCCCAAATCACAATCCAGGATTAAAAGTCTCCTGCTAAATGAGAACAGCAGTGAAACATATAAATAAGAGAATTCTCATTGCTAGGAAGTGGTGAAAACAGAAAGCTGTCATGCGGAGTCCCTGACTTACAATGGCATGTCTGTTACAGTGTTCTATAGATCCCTGACCTAGCGGTAATTATGTGAGCTTTGTAATAGCTGAAATATTTTCAGCATCCTTTAGGAAGTTTGTATTTTCTTCCTTGGGTGGGAAAAGGTCAGAATAACATACGTCACCACATTGCAACACAGAAACTTTAAAAGCAGATCACCTGAAAATCTTAATAACAAATCTAGCTCCTCAACACTCACTTAGCTGCTTTCTGAAGTATTATGTAAACTTTTGTCTCCCAAATAATTACTCCTCTCCCAAACATGTAATTATTCCAGTATGTTATTTACCGGAAAGCTATATTTGACGGAGATGGAAATAGGAAGAAATTGATACAGAAAACTTTCACTGTGGAAAATGCATGTTGTCATGATTTCCAACTGTCAGAGGATTAATAGTGCACTCCTTTAGGCCAGCTTTTCACTCATCTAGTTTAAAAAGTAATCATTCAGATTTATCTCTGGAACTAAGGAGTAAGCAACTTTATTTTGAAGCATTTGTGGTATGTTTCCTGCACCTAGAGCCAGAGGGATCAAGTTCATCTAAACACAAACAAGCCTAGCTGAGAGCTGCAACCAATTCTCAATTCGGGAATACTTGCTTGGCAAGAAAACCAAGTAAAAGCTGAAGAGAACAGGGAGTGCTATTAAAATTTCAGCAAAATGAAACTTGGTTACCCGGAACTCTTTGAAACATTATTTTAGCTATCAAGAAGCTCAGATGTTATGTGAAATTCACAGATTTAAGGATTATTACAAATACTTCATCTGAACTCTGTCATAGGGCAGGTCAAGAGAAAATTAGCACTGCTTCCTGGTCCTGAGAAGCCAGGGCTGGAAGAGGCTCTCTGGGTCCCCAAACACAGCCTCTTTATCATGGGCAGCTCTCTCGGATAATCTTTCCTTGAAGAGATCAGACTCCCTGCTGAGATCCCCCTGCTTGACCCACCTTCCCCTCACTGCTCCCATGAGTGGTGGTGGACACAGACACATTTCTCTGACAAGATAATTTCCTCAGTCCTAAATTAGGTTCATCTGTTGAGGACTCCTGTCAGGACTATCATTCCTCCAGAACACATGGAGAAAAAACTGCCTCTTCCTTTAGCCAGGCTGCACAAAGCTGGGTCCTTTACAGCTCCAGCCCATTGCTTGCACATCGATGCCGCCTGAAAAGCCCCCAGGTGCATGACCTGTCACCCAGCTGCTGTCCTGAAAGGGCATGGGTCCCCTTCCAGCTCTTGCATCACACCCCAAACCCCTGGTAGCCTCGGGCATCCAGCTGGTAATAGGTGTCTACAAGTAGGCAACTGAACTGAATCTTCAGTCTCCTTCCATGTTTGCACTATTTCTTTGCCATATCACCCTTTCTGAGTGACCTGACATAAACATGTTACTCCAAGACACATTTCTCGTACAATTGTTTTAATACTTCTCTATCTCATGCTTAGATATTTTGCTTGATTAAGTTCTAGAACAATTGCCTTGTTCAAGGCTGTATCATAATCATCACCTTCAATCTGCTGATAACCTGTGCTCTTTTCCTCCTCAACTGTTTTCAGTCAATAAGCTTCCAGTTTACGGAAAAAAATGAACTTTTTTAAAAAAATTATTCTATAAATGCTTAATCTTTTAATTTGCACTCCTAGATAGATTAGACTAAAATTTGTACTTTGCTTCCTGCAATAGTGAATTAACTGGTCTCAAGGGCAAAGCAAAAGAAACTTCATGATGGATATACTTAATGCTGCAATGATGCATACATGTAAGTATTCTTTTCTTCCAGCCTTGCACCAATCAGCTTCCACTCCAGTGCCTGAGTTTTAGTCAGTTTTCTCTTTACTTATATGTATAACACAGTTCTCCATCTCTCTTAGTAAGTCTCTGACTTTGTGACCTCTTGTAGCTATGAATGTCAAATGTTCCCTGTGAACTGCATGAACTTTATTCTTGGAAACTTTCTTCTAAATATACCTGCCACTATTTTATTTTATCAGGTAAGCTAGGAGGAATGTAAATATGAGCCATCATTTTGTTATTTTATTTTATTGATCAGATTTGCCCATGAGGCAAAACATCATCAAGTGGTTAAAAAGAGAAGCTTGTAGTGTTTAATGTATTTTTCAAGGAAATAAAATGACATCCATCTCATACTAGTGAATGTAAGGGGTAAATACTGTAGATATTAATCAC
The DNA here is from genome assembly GCF_028500815.1 of Rissa tridactyla. NCBI lineage: Eukaryota > Metazoa > Chordata > Aves > Charadriiformes > Laridae > Rissa > Rissa tridactyla. The sequence continues at coordinate 30,163,664 of NC_071466.1, forward strand.
ATTAGTGCTGCTATACCTAGATTTAACCTACCTAAATTTAGACAGCTTGCTAAGGTTTCTAAGTTGGAATGTGTTTATCTTTTACTCCTTCTAAAGTTAGTGGAGAAAGAGAAGGAAAGTCACTGCAAGTAATTCAGTCAAATCTCCATTTCTTTCTTTTGACTGGCATAGATAGGTATGATTCTAGGCCTGAGCATGTGCATCTGAAGAAGTTTCTGAACCAAAGATGTTCAGAAAGTTCATTTTGAAAAGAAAAAAAGAAATTGCATTGGGTCAAAAGCAAAAGAAGACAAATATACTAAGGAAGACATGCCCCTACCTTAAGTAAGAATATCCCCTGAAATGCAGGTGCCTGTCAGTATTGCAAATCAGATACTGTAATAACTTAACTGCAGGCTATGGGCGAATCTTGTTTTGGAAAGATTTCTCTTTGCGGAAAACCTGTTTCTTACTCTAATCCCCTTCTAAGTATGCACACACATAGCAGCAGGTGATGGCCTGCACTATGATTTGTGGCACATGTTCCCTTTCAGGTACCATGCTAAACCAATGTACCAAAACATTGGTGACCACTGGAAATGTCATTAAATGTCCTGAAAGATTAAAGAAGCTCACCCATGTTCAAGGGATATATACATAAAATCTGTTATACCTGGTAAGGGAAGTAATACCTGCTTTTCCTTGAAATTAGTTTTCTAAGAGGTGAGATTGACCTTAAACTACATAAAGAAGATGACCTTCAAATACATACAAGCAAGTTATTAAAATTAATCATTGTGCAGGTGAATCCTACATTGTCCATAGTCCCCTGCCTGCTAACATTGCACAGTTACATACTGAATGTATGAATTCCTTTCACATTCAGTTGCCAGTGGTGGAGTCTCCATTTGCAAATTATTTTTTTTTCTTCTAAAGATGAAATTTTAATATATGAAGCTGAGCACAATCCACATAAACCAAAGGCAAAACAAGCTATTTGTAATATTGCTATGTGCTTGTACTAAGTAATCTTCATGCTCTGTCTTGAAAGTAGTTTATTTACTCCAGGCATCTACTAGAATATCACTGGAAAACATACTTTTTTAAAATCCTAATTTTCAGTTTAAAATTACTCATAGACAATTCATATGCATTTTTTCTTGTTCTAGCACCTGCTTATAGAATAACTTTTCTAACTCCCCAAGATATACCTTCATGATGCATTTGTAGAAAACAATAATATCTTAGGCTCTTGCACTGTGTTTCTGAGTCATTCTGGGATTCATCTTAAATGAAGGACTAAAGTTATCTTCAGCAGAGATAGAATACTGGCATTGTCATTTTCACTTTAAGAAGGAATTCAGCTTTCTTTTTGACATCAGGGAATAGGAAGAAATTGAAACAATGCTATTTTGATACTGAACTTCTGAAATAAATTTATTCCTGTAAGCAAGGAACAAAGCAATATTACGAATATGAATGAGAACAGTTTTGTGTAGCTATTAAAACCAGTAAGTTTGTAAAGACAATGTATGTTTAGATGCTATCTAATAGCTGCAGCATTTTATATTTCATCTTCTCACTTATTAGACTGCCAAGCTAATATGAGATCAGGCCAATGTTTTGAACAATCAGCACACTGTTCCAAAACATCATTCATCTAAACATTCATTTAAGCACCTTTTAACATGATTTTTAAAAAATAACACCTGGTTCCATCCAAGTCGGTGCAGCCTCTCAGAAAACTGTATTTTATAAAATCAGAACACATATCAACAGGTTTACACATAGATTTTGGAACACAGGAGCTGAACACCAAATAAATTGGTTTCAGGTTCCAAGTAAGTACAAGACGGAAGACAAGAGACCCAGGCCAAGATGGATTTTAGTTTCCAGGAAAACTTGCTAGAATAAAAGAGTCGCAATGCAAGATAGAAAATTGTCTACAAAGCTGATGAGAGTGGACATTTCAGGACCTGATGAAAGAAAAACAAGTGTCTAGCGCAGATATATAGGGAGAACAGCTGAGCACAAATGAAACTGCAAAGAAAATGCTGAAAAACTAACAATGACTCTGTAAGAAATTCTACTTGCAGGGAGTTCATTAACTAAATAAGGAACAGATTATTCTGAACCTGACAGTAACATCTTCCCTGAAAGCACAATTAGCACATTTCATCACAGCAACGCCCCCTCCAGCCATTGCTCCCCTACAACCAGACCGGTGTCCTCGGCAGGGATCTCCATCAGTCCCTTCCAGGCTGTGGTGCCACGTGAGTCCCATCACCACCGGGCCAGCCACAGCCAGCTATGCTGAACGCTGCCCACCGCTGGAGTGGGTTAGTGCCCTAATGTTCTGGCCAATGCCAGTGGTTTCTATTCGAGGAAATCTAATATTATGTAGTGACATTCTTTCCATCAAGTGCTAGAGCTCCAGATATGCAATAACCCTTGACAAATAATCAGGAACTGTTAACGTAACATCATCCACCATAAAAACAGTTGATACTATTTTACCAGAGCTCTGAGGGGAAAAGCAGACAAGTAACTTCAAATCATCCCATTTAAAATGAAGGCTTGTGAATGGAAAGAAGATTCCCTTTAGGGAAGATTAAATATCAAAATATTTTTTTACAGCAGCAAAAATTTAAGGCTATCGGACCTCTACACTTGGAACAAGACACTGCTGAATGCTTTGTTTGAAAGCTTACTCAACTCTGCTTAGTGTAAGGAAACGCTGGAAGAGGTTTTAATGTCATTTGCAGTAACCATTCCATGGTAAAAACGAGAAACTTTGCTTTTCAGCGGTTGAACTGTTTCTAGACTAATCATGTCCAGTTGCTTAGATAGTGAGACAAGCGGGACTAATTCAAGGGTAGTATAATTTAGACATTGCCTTTGCAGGGTAGTTCCACTGCTCATTGCACAGTGGCATGTCAGGAAGAACTTAATCAAGCTAATTGTCTGAAAACATAAGGTCAACCTCAAGGTAATAAAAACAGCTGGTAATAAAACCCTCTTCTCAGAAACAATTATTCGGTTTGACTAACAAGGGTGTCTTAATCCTGCATGTTGTGGAGATCAGCAAGAGAAAAAAGTGTTCACCATTTTCAGCAGTGGCTTAGCAACTGACAGCACTGGGCCAGAAAAGAAACTGTAACAAAACAACAACAACAACAAATGGGCAGTGGATCAAGCAACAGAACGCATCCCTCTGAATATGGTGAATTACACAGAACTGAGAATCACACCAAGTGGCAGGGGACCCTGAAAGTATAGTCACATTTATTTCTGAAAAGCAACCAACTGTTTGGATGAGAGCTGTGTCAAAGTGCTGTATATATTTGACAATCATTTACTGGCAAGTTCTTGGCATTTTGCTTCAGGGAATCTCATGTCCTTAGACGACTACTTTCTGGAGGATAAAACTGTGTGTGGGATTCAGTTCAGGATTAAGACACCTACGTTAAATGCCTAAATGTAGACATCGACATTTGAGGTAAGCCCCTAAATTCCCTCTGATGTATGTGGATAGCCAGGATGGGATTACATTTCCTAAACAGAGAGTCTAATGACCTTTAAGATATCTTACGTGTCTGAGACACCCCTGGGGATTGGCCGAAAAGAGTATACCTTTCTTTGTCCATAGGTAGAAGGCAAGCAGGATACCACTCAGATGTCACTAGACATCTGTCTTTGCGCAATGTTATCACAGCTTTATACAGTAGAATTAGCAGGACTTGCAAAGTGATTCAATTTACCTTAGGTATCTACATGCTGGTTAGCTGCAACACTTTCTAGGTTATGCTCTCACCGAGCATACATAGAGACACCTGCATATAGCCCCCATGTGCACACGCGGAGAAGAATTCACTTGTCTGAATATCCGTGTGTAGGGACATAAGATGATACATTAGGGTACCACAGATGTCCATGGGGGACTAATAGTTATGACACAACCCCAGTGGAAGACCCATGCCCTTCTGGAGTCACAGGCAAGGCGTGTTCTGCCCCACACACATCAGCTGTGTGGCTCTGCCCAGTGACGCCGGTGAGCAGTTCTGTGTCTCAGATCAGCGGTGCCAGCTCCAGCTCACAGACTCCCTGTGGCTGCCTACAGTCACCTCTAATTAATGGTAGCTGGACACAAAATGTTACTAGGAAAAGAAGAGTCAGTTCACCTGAACTAGGTTGGTGAAAGTTGTGATGGGCAGGACACTGGCTGCCTCTGCAGCAGGTATCCTCTGCCAGGTGACTCATCTGGAAAAGCCAAGGAGCGCACTGAGTTTAGATGTCCCCTGGGGAAGAAGGCATTCGCACAATGTACAGCAAGGCAGCTGCAACACCAGGGGTGTTGCTGTCAAACTGCTCCCTGGCTGTGCAGTCTCTAAAAAGCCACATGCTGGCTCAGAGGGATAGAACGGAGCATGTCTCATCTCCCCATGGTGTCAGAAGGTCAGCAAAGATTGGGACTTCAAAGATGCTGGCAACACACTAGGGAGAATGGGAGATGCCTGTGCAGTTGCACCTCATTGCATGCTCTCAAGTTTGCCATGCACTTGTTGCTACTAATAGTGAAGTCAAGAATGTCTCCCATTAAATCCATATCTGATGAGAAAATGAGGAGATAATACATTAGCAGTCATCACTTGGCACGTATGAGGCTGTTGCAGGCACTGCTCCACTTTTGGGGCAATTAAAGTTTTTGCCTTGACACAAAGTGCTAGCAGGCAACAGGGTGTCATCATCCCACAGTTTGGTACCCTGTTACACCACATTTGAGCAGACGTCAGAGCCCTTCTGGGCTGCCATCTGGTTATTTCTGATCTATGATATTTGGCTCACTATTTGCCCCACTAGAGATATATACTGCTAGGATTAAATAAGAGGCGCCAAGATTTCCCAATAATTTTCATAGATACATGATTATCATATCACATTAGAAAGGCAAAACAGCACAGAATATAAATGATGAATACATATGCAAGGATTTCAACACTAGGAGAGAAAGTTTCACAGTCCAACACACTTCACTATTCAAAATGCTTTCCAGATACTTAGCTGATACTTTGGTAACTTTCACCCCGTTACTTCTAATTATACTCACACTGACCTACTTAATTAAATTTTACTAACAGCCTGCTTATTGACAACCATTCATCCAAGTTGTTTTCATCTATGACATCTATTAACCGGAAAGATTTGGGGTATACTTGTTTTATGTCTGCCTTTTGCTAGGGGACAACAGGCAAAGCTTTCTAGTGCATTCACAACTTGTTGTTGTCATATTTTCAGGGGTGACAGCATAAGATGACTTCAGTGCCATGTGCCACCTCTGAAGCAAGAGTTCTCTATCCTTACCTTTGACTTCACATTTCTTCAATCAACTTTTCATTTCATACCCACCTCTCCTCCCCAAAAAAACCCAAACCAGACTAAACCAAAAATAGCAAGTGCAAAGGAAAACAAGCCAGCCTTCTTGAGAAAACTGTTAGCGGCCTATCTGCCAAACTCCAGTTTGTGTCAGGTGAGAAGGTAGAAGTGAAGAACCAAATTGGCTGGTGACCAGCTCTACTTCTACTCTACAAGCTCAGTCGGATTTGATGAGAGCAGCTGAGTGATTGCTAAAATAACTAAACAGTGCAACATTGCTTTTCACTGTGCAAAGCAAGCCTGATCAAGAGCAGCCAGCGAAGAGGAAGCGGGAGCAGGTGTACCTGTGCCTGCCATGACAAGAGCCCTGCTGTCTCAGCTATATTCAGAAAACCACCTGCTACTCCAGATCTGCGTGTGACAGAACCAAGGCATAAGGAAGGCACCAGTTTGCTTATTGAGACTTGCTGTGCTCTTCAAAAGCATCTGCAAGCTTTCAGTGGGTCACAACAGTACACTGGAGGTTAAGCATTATTTTTTCTTGCTGTGATGCCTAGAGGAATAGATACTCTAAGACTGCATCTGCCTTAGCAAATAACAGCAGTGCAATAGTAGCAGACCTCTGGAATGACACAATAAGTGCTGAGCGCTGTATTTGATGATGTCCCTGCTCATTGCAGGGGGGCTGGATTAGATGATCTCTAAAGGTCCCTTCCAACCCAAACTACTCTATGATTCTATGAAATTGATGACATGGTCTCAAAACAGAGAAAATGAACTGAAAATTATAAAGGAATTTTTGCTCTATACTGCACTTTTCACGTTGGAGATGGATATTTTCAATTTCGGATCTGGGCTCTGGTGAGAGAGAGAGAGTGAGGAGACTGTTAAATGGCTAGGAAAGTGCAGAGCCCCAGTGTTGGTGGGGCTGTGAATGTGCTGCCAAAGGACAGTGAGGGCAAGCAACAGCTTTCGGTCCTGGCACCTTTCATATGGGTGCAGTCACTGGACGTTTTCAACTTCAGAGCTGGGCTCTGGTGAGAGTGAGAGAGAGTGTTGTTTCAGTTATAACTGGCCATAGCAGAATGTTGCTCTGCTAGCGTGTAATATTGATTCTAGACATGCACTGAAAAGAATCTGTATTTATGCTTTCTATGCATTGTACAGTATAGATCAAGTAAGCAGAATATGATCATTAAACAAGGAAAAGTCATTCTATTTCGGATGGCACTACAGGCTTTTAAAATTATAGTTCTTAAACTCTACTCAGGACTTGTACTGACCTCCAGAACAAGTAAAGAGTGAATTTTCTCTAGCTACCTCTACTTTTTTTTTTTTTCCTTCTTGACTGAAAACAAACCTCTGCAGCTGTTTTTAAAATTTTTTTAAATGGTTATATATAATGGGCCAACATGGGCAGAATACTATGAAAGATTCATTGACTTTTTTAACTACCCTTCAGACACTCTGCAAATCAACCTTGGTGGTGAAATACTGCTTCAGACGGCAAGACAAGGCAAAACTATTTAAAAATATCTCTGGAAAAGTCTCCTAGGAACAATAATTGAGGGATTTCCAATCGCTTATGTTCATTTGCAGGTCAGAACCAACTCTGTAATCTAGAAAACCATAACAGTTGCTGCATTAATTACCATGCAGCCTTTTTAGAAGCAAATCTACTTAGTTGTTACCGCTATGTTGAGTCTGAATAAAGATGCTTTGTATATTCTTTTTCTTAAGATAATGTTCTCCACACACCACCTACAAATGCCTAAATGGAGCTACACTGTATTGTGACACTATTTCTGATTATTACTAAAAGAAATCTAAAAAAAGCTCCTCACATGAGAGTGCTTTGCTCTTTTTTAATGTTTGCTTCAGTAGACATGGCAGTATTCTAAATCACAGGGATCACATGGACCAAATACATCTTCAGCGTGGATGTTCCCTCTGAAAATACATCCATATGACTTGAATCTTCTTGCATAGTTGACAAAATGCAGTTGGAGGATGGAGACAGATGTCAAGCAGTCTGGTAGGTTGCCAGGTAAAGGGTATGTGAGATGTTTCATACTGCTTAAACAACCTTTAAAGTGGATCCAGTTATGACTTTTTTAATACCTGGACATTTGCAGAATAATGAAACTCCAGGGAGAATTCCATCAAACTTGCAACATAGCATTGAAGGGAAAAGGCTGCCATCTTGCATCAAGTTAATGCACTACAAATAATTACCACTCCTAGAAGATCATCACTCCCATCTCAGACAGATCAGACAGATCAATTGCCAAGTGCAAAATTCTAAGCTTTTTTTAGCCAACTGGTGAATATTTCTAATGCTTCCATCCAAAGCTTGTAAATCAAGAAAAAAAATAGCTAAAATAATATGTTCTGAACTACACCTTCCGCAGTGGTCTAGTGAATAAATAAAAAATACCTCATCACTTATATAAATATATGATTTATCTTACCGGAATACCTAGCAGCTTATACTGTAAATGCAAAGCCATGATGGGAGTTATTGCAAAAGTTACTTTGGAATGTAATAGACGATGTATGAAAACGGAAACAGAGCTGTAAATGCCCAGTATCACATACTATGCCAGAAACATACTGGAAAAAAAGAACTGAGATTTTTCTGTACTTTTTCTGATCCCTGGTCATTAATTCACACTGCAAGTGTACCCAGGGCTGCACAGTTTAAAAGTATAACAAGCACTTTCACCCTGAGTGAGAGGATGCAGGCAAAGAAAATAAACTAATCATGACAAGATTACAATGAAATGACTATCAATGAGTTTTAATGTGAATTGCATGAGGAACATACTGGAGTGACTAATGCCTGTCTCACATAGGTTCTCAAAACAGACACAGAATGGGGCAATTGTGAAAGCTTCCCCATGCCTTGATACCATGCCTTCACTCCCACCAAGACAAACAGCCAGTTTCATCTTTGCCCACAACAGTGAGATCATCGTTTCTAACTGCCATGTAAACTGTTGTGGAGGAATTCCTCCCACCTAAGTTTAGTTGTCTAAATTTAGTTGGCTACAGTAGGCTTAGTTAAATTTAGTTAAATTAACTAAGGGGGTCCTTTACAGTCAGTGTAGTGAAACAGGCCGCTACAGACTGAGATTCCTCGTACGTATCTTAGATACTTTCTTTAGGATCAGATTAATTCCTCCTGGAGATATTGGGAACTACAAGGGAGGCTGGAGTTGATTTGCTTAGATTTAGACATGCCTAAATGAAGTAGGAAGACTCTTGGTATGTCATCCAGAAAATGGATTTAGCCCACAAACCCTTTCCAGTGGGCCACAGAAGAGTTATGACAGACAGTAGAAGGCTTTATAAAATATTAAAATGTGTTTTGGATAGATGGTTATTCAGATCTGTAGTACACATTTTTATAGATTTAGACTGAATATGAGATTTTATAACAACTTCAACAATTATATTTAAAAAAAAAAAGTGTGATATGCCTAATTTTAACACTTGATAAATTATTTATAACTCAAACCTTAATTAAAATAAGTATTAGTTTAATTCATGTTTAGAAGTACTTACTCTGAATCTTTACAAGTTTTATCAGTTTTGGGAGACTGTACTATAGCATCTTTAAGGAAACTTTTAATTTTCATCTAATATAAAATCAATTTATATTAATTTCTTTGACCCAAAACCCTGTAGCCATTTATATAATTGCTACATAAAAGGAATGATGACCCTTTGGAAAAGTTATTTTTATTTTTCTTGTTAGGTGAACACAATGTCCCTGGTACAACATGTAACTTAAAATTATGGAGTCACCATATGACAACACTAGGCACACTGGAGAACTCAGATCTAAAACGGTACAATTCTTGGATTTCAAATGTTTCATTCATGCCACTGTGTGAAGGTCAGATGTTGATGTTTGAGTTGGTTAAGGACCGTGGAATGTTTTGCTTCTCAGCTGAGAATATTCTTCCCAAGCAGCCGCAGGGCTCGTTCCTGGGCCTAAATCAAGATTCAAAACATTCCACGACCCTTCGCCTTGTAAACTGAAACATCAACATCTGCCCCACATACCACCCCTCCAGAAAGAGGACACATGGGCTGCAACATCATCAGAAGTATTCTTACATATTATTTAGGAAGACCCAGCTTCAAGCCACAACAGCGGTTGTAAATAATTAACTGGATTAAATAACATACGTTTATTAATAGGGTTTTCAGCTGGTATAGCTTTGAAAGAGCAAATTCCAGGAGATCTCACCTTCTTCAGATTTTGCTTTTATTTTTGTTAATAATTTGGTCATGAAAGCAGCCAGAAGGAATCATTCTCCAGACTTTCTGCTGTAAAGGAGTGTGCACTACAGCTTTTAAAACCTGGTGGTGGGAAACTTTAATTTACTACCTTCAGTGTCACATTTTTCCATAGAGTTTCATTTCTATGACCATTTCCTATTTTTAATAATGATATTCATCATTAGGCTTTGTACTTCAGACGATTGCTTATGTTCAGAACTATTTCTTTTCTATTTTTGGATCTGATCCTTCAGCACTAAACATTTCATTCCCACACAACAGCCTTAAAGAGACACTAAGGCCGCACAGGAAACTACAAAAAAAATAGTTTAGAAACAACTATTCTTGCAGCATGTACACAAGGAGTAGCTGCCATGTAACAGAACTTCAACAGCTCTAATATATCACAGTTTTTTCCTTGTGGTTCAAAAAAAAGATTACGGTCAACCAGATGACATCTGCACCCTGACAGTAAGCTGTGAAAATGCTTGCTTATTACTTAATGCACTGCATATTTCCTGTTTGATTTTAAGCATAGAAAGCTCTTCCACAAAGACATCCACTTTGTTGTAAGAAGCATCCACCTCTACTAAAGCAGGAGGCAAGAATACCTTTGATTTTGCCCCATAGGTCAGGGCAATCCCAAGTACAAACACATGCCGGGCAGAGAATGGATTGAGAGCAGCCCTGAGGAGAAGGACTTGGGGGTGTTGGTGGATGAGAAGCTCAACGTGGCCCGGCAATGTGTGCTCACAGCCCAGATGGCCAGCTGCATCCTGGGATGCATCAAAAGACGCATGGCCAGCAGGTCGGGTGAGGTGATTCCGCCCCTCTACTCTGCTCTGGTGAGACCCCACCTGGAGTACTGCATCCAGCTCTGGAGTCCTCACCACAAGAAGGACATGGACCTATTGGAGCGGGTCCAGAGGAGGGCCACAAAGATGATGCGAGGCCTGGAGCACCTCTCCTGTGAAGACAGGCTGAGAGAGTTGGGGTTGTTCAGCCTGGAGAAGAGAAGGCTCCAGAGAGACCTTATAGCAGCCTTCCAGTACTTAAAGGGGGCCTACAGGAAAGGCGGAGAGGGACTATTCACCAGGGAGTGTAGCAATCAGATGAGGGGTAACAGTTTTAAATTGGAAGAGGGTAGGTTTAGACTAGATATCAGGAAGAAATTCTTTAGTGTAAGGGTGTTGAGACACTGGAAGATGTTTCCCAGGGAGGTTGTGGATGCCCCATCCCTGGAAGTGTTCAAGGCCAGGCTGGATGGGGCTTTGAGCAACCTGGTCTAGTGGGAGATGTCCCTGCCAATGGCAGGGGGTTCGAACTAGATGATCTTTAAGGTCTATTCCAACCTAAATTGTTCTATGATTCTATATTCCATGATTTTATGATTAACTTCTGCTGAACAGATAGTTAAAATTGCAAACATTCAGTAATGGATTGAGATGAGGCAATGATCAGGATGAGTCCAAACTGGGACAAAGGAAATGTGCTCATGCGGAAGCTGTCATTAATTCAGGCCTGCAAAGGGTTAGGGAGCCATCCAGGAGACTGCAGAGAGGGAAGCAGGTGATCCAGTACAATGGTTTGGTAAGTTCAGATGCCAGCACCCAGGAAAAGCAGCTGCTGGAGAAAGCTGTCAGAAAAAGAGTGGAGTCCACTGCAGACTGGAGAAAGTGGAGAAAGAAAACCTTCACTATTGGGAATGAAAAAGACGATGGTTTAGGAGGAGAGCACCAGAGCCATCACCAACTTCCCATAGAGGATGGCACCCTGGATTGAAAAATGCTACATGAAAACTGGGATGTGGGATAAGTCTTAAGTTTCAAGGGACTCTTCATCCAAAATAATTCCAGTACCTCCCTAAATGACATAATCTATGCCAAAGAAAGCACTTGTCCATTGCCATAGCATTTTCACAAGTACAGCTGTGTTTTCTGGTAAGTACGGCCTTCCTCATACAGCTATATGCGACGAAAATATTTTAAAAGACATCTTTCCAAAGTCAAGCAAGAAATCTGTGGAATCACTGAAGGCTTCTAATTCATTAAAGGTTTTCTTCCCTCTCTCTGGATCATGTCAAAATTCTCAACTTCTCATCTGTATTAGACATATAAAGACACTGCTCTGAGATTGTTATAATTTTTCATAATGGATCAGTAACATTCACTCACTGAATGATGTAGTACATCCTCTCTAAATGAACATTACTGAAGGCAGTCCTGAAAACAGGATCTTAAACTAAAAACACTGACTGACTGTTACTGGCACCACCTTAATTATTAAATGCAATAGGACACAAGGCTGAAATGATTACTAAATTGATTACTAAATGATTACTAAATTTCTTTGTACGTAGTCACAATATATATTAACACGGAACACCAAATGTGGTATCATCGTATATACAGTTCCCGTAGCTGGTCTTTGGTGCAATTCTTACTTTAAAAATAAAATGGACTAATTTTTGCCTTAAACTAATGATTGTAAACTTTCGTCTTAAAAGGTGGGAATCAACTGGTGTTTCTTCTTTGATGCAGTGTCTTTGAAATAAGGTGTGGAAGATATTGATTCACGAAGTGCTCTGAAAGGGAAACACAGTTGAGTTGGAAATGAGCACCTTTTAATCTTGATTTTTTTGTCTCAGGGAAAGCATCCCCATTTTCTTAAGTCCATCACAATTGTCCAAAGCACATAGCTGAGACTACTTTAGTAAACTGGAGAACCATCTTTTATGGTATTTCTTTCTAGAGAAACATAGAAGTCCAGTTTTGGGTTGTTTTTTGTTTTGGTTTGGTTTGGTTTTTTTTCTATTTAAGCCTGCATGTTAACAAATGTAAACCAGATTATACTGCTTACAAATTTTGTCAAATCAAGCATTTTTTAGCATGACCTTTTGAGGTGTGATTATTCTTCTGCTTTGATCAAATTCAGATTCTTTTCAAATTCAATTCAGTAGCTTTATGGATGATCAGGTGAAATTATTTCATCATCTTCCATTGCCATGAGCATGAACATATATCTGCTTGCAGAAATAGCTTATGACAAAAAGTTGGTTTTGACTCATATAATTTTCATTCTAAAAAAAATACACAAATCTGAAAAAAAAACCAAAGTTTTTTTTCACATAGAACTAAGAATATAAAATACTAGTAGTAAGTACTACCAGTTTAGAGGAGAATTTATTTTTTTAAAGGGCTGCTGCAGTAGTTCTTACATACTACATCTATTTCAACAGAGAAGAGCAACAGAGGTTGAGAAAGTTACTGGGGAAAAACAATAACCTGAAAGCTAGAGGGTGTGAAAATATCTAATTAAAGTTGGAGTAATAATCTCTGCTTTGCTGATTTCCTTTATATGGAAGAAGAGAAACCCAGCAATTATCATCTAAAATAAATTACACTCCCTGTAGCCTTTCTGAATGAAAACAGTGTGCTGTGTTGATACATGAAATCACCTACCCCTGTCCTTTGGACATGCTCAGAAGTTGTGTCACTAATTGGGCTTAGGGTGGGTTTAGTCCTTCATTACTACCAGGAAGCATCTAGTGCCCCTGTGTCGAGTGGTGTGAATGCCGGCACATGGCTGTACAGCCCTCTCCCAGTGATCCTACCAGTGCCTATATAGTATCCGTACATGTCATATCAACAGTGTGTAGACACATATCTTAGAATCATAGAATGGTTTGGGTTGGAAGGGACCTTAAAGATCACCTAGTTCCAACCCCCCTGCCATGGGCAGGGACACCTCCCACTAGACCAGGTTCTTCCCTCCGCTGTATTTTGATCACAGATATGCTTACTGCTGGATTTATTTGCTGTCAGTGAATGAAACATGGAGCTCCAGCTTGTGATGTGAATATGTAGCTCCTTATGGTGTGGCGCAGGAACCTGCTGAGCTTGAACAGAAATGGCAAAAATAAAGGGTGGTTATGAATGTAATTCCACCTTGTTGAGACTGTAGCTGAGACACCACGTTCTCAAATCTGCCAATAAAAATAAACTTCCTTCTTGGCCTTTTTCTCCTCCTTCTTCATGATGTTGAAAAGTTACATTTTCATTAGATAATTTGTTCTTACACTTCCCAGTGTAGCTACTTGTTCCACCTTAGTGTAGCTCCAAGCAGGGAATATTGCTGCAGAGAGAGCTCCAAGAACTATTTAATTTAACCCCGCTCAGAGCAGAGAGAGGGTGTAGCAGTTAAATTACACTAGGCAATCTCCACTCTCTTCCCCAGCACAGAAACGACGCAAGGAAACATTCAGGAAAATAAAGCTAATGTGAACAGACTGCCTGTGTACTTACTTTCTCCTCTCCTTTGCTCTCTGAGAACAGGAAACCTTCAACTCAGAGGCAGAGAGCCCTGGGCACTGCATTTCTTGGAAACTTATGCAAATTTAGAGCAATGTGTATTCAGTTTTCCCTCACCATTCTGTTTATCTTTTCTATTACTTATTGCAAAGTAATTTTGCAGGAAAATTTAATAACATGCAAAGACCATGCCAGAGGTAGTGGCTTTGCCCCAGCTGCCCAGAAAGCCAGAATAAATGCATGATACTTCTTATAATTGCTAGGTAGTTTGAGTCTATTATTTTGGCCTTCTCTTCTCTGCAGGCTTCCATACTTAACATGTTTTATGTCAATAATTCTTAACTCAAATTACAATAAAACTTTGTCATCATGTCAATAGTCTGAACAGCTAATGAATGTGCTTATCAACTCTTACAATTTACAGGGTATTATACAATGTGCTGCAAAAAAATAGGAGAAAATCTACAAGCTGAAATATTGACAAGGTCTTTTGGTTTGGGGTCATTACTTAATGACAGACTAAGGCTCTGCAGAGGATCAAAATGCCATTTCACAGTGGATTTCAAAGTTTCAAAATTGGGCTTTGTTCCAAATAAGACTATTTCAATATTACTCAAGAAGATGAAATGCTGAGAGATGGAAGTGTGGGGAGAGAATATGTCAATGAATCAAAAGCAAGGAAAAAAAAGGTTACAATTTTGACATTAATAGTGCATTTAAATAATTTAAAAACGAAATAAAAAATGAAATAAGTATAACTTTTTGAAACATTGCTCAAAATATATAAAATCTGATTATTTCAACATTCTGAAAATATAAATCTCCCCCTGCAGTTTTCATTCAAAATGTAATTCTAGTATCAACTATTCTGATAAATGTTGGACACAATTTTAATCTGTCTTCTCATTTTTACTCTCTCTAAGTTTTACAACTTTGATTTACACTGAATGGCAACTCATGAATCTCATTAGCAGAATGGATTATGCGCATTACTTTCTACTTCAGATTTCAGATGCAGTGATGTAAATTTTTTTAACTGCTCATTTGTTAAGTACACATTACCAAATCTGTGGACACAGAACAAACTCTAATATGAACTCTCTGAAAAAAAATATTATTACTGGAGATGCTCCTGCCATTTAAAAGGTCTTCATTCTTACTGGGATATTTATATTTTTTTGTATTTATATTTGAATGCTTTTTATATATATATATATATATAAAAATATAAGTTATTAAAAGTGATTACGTTTCTGTTATGGATTTCATTTTAAAGACAAAAATCAATCGTAATTATATTTTAAGAGACTGATAGATCCAAATCTATGTAACACTAACCAGATTTTTTGGATCAAAATGTAAGGTTACAAATATAGCATATAGAACATTTTACGTGATTTCATTAAGAACAGTCACATAATCTTTAAGTCACATAGATACCAAATTATATTAAAAGAAATTTCTATCCTTCATATAACAGGAATGCAACATGGGTACCTATTTCTGTAGAAATATTCCATTATACATTAAAATTAACTAATAAAACCATCTGATTTATGTGTGTGTGTGTATTTGCATGTGGGGAGATTCACTAGTTTTTAGAAGGAAGATGATGCCTCCCTCTTATTATCTGGTGATGAAGTTAGAGGAATGCCACATTGAGATTCAGGGTTCTTTATATAAAATATGCAAATAGCAGCTATAAAAGATTCAGGTGATCTGCATAAAGCGCCCTCAGGCAAGGTTCATTACACCTTAATGGAACTAGAAATTTGAAAAAAGTCCCATGTGCCCAAGTTTAACTACCTGAAATAAACCAAGAGCCAAACCTGCAACGCTGATTCATTTCCTCAGTAGGTGTTTTGCTCATGTAAAGACCCTCATAAAGAAGACAGAATTAGCAAGGACCTAGGATACGCTGCAAAAGGCACCACAGCAGTATTATTAAAGAATCTCCATAGACCAAGAAACGTTGGTTCAGGCGTTATTTAGGAGTTTACTGATCCTTACTGCGCCTTAACTATGCTGGCTTGCTACCATCCCCGCTGTCTGTGAAGATCTGCTAACAGTCCTGTGTTACTCACTGCAAAATACTTTCAGAGGTGATGTACCACCCAGTTACGGAAACTGGGAGCCTCTAAACCACTGAGGCCAGAGGGGAGGATGCCCTCGTGCTTTGACAGGATGTAGCTGATGCTGGACTGTCCCACTCACAAATGCTGAGAAGCTTGAGTCAACCCATTTGCAACCTTCTGAGTCCTGAGCTCCAAGCAAAGGGACAGAAGGACAAGGACAGAGATGAGGACCATACTGTCCTCCTTTGGCCAGACACAACTTGTGTCACACTGCACTTCTGCCTGCTAGGCAGTTCTATGCAGACGAATTGCATGTCTCTTCCCCCTGGGCATCTTGACCTCGACCATTAATACAAATGAGGCCTTGATCTTCCTTGGGGTTTTGTGTCTTGTCTACAGAGGTAGGTAAAATAACATGCTTCAGCCACGTTCAGCTTTGTACTGAGGTAACAGAGAGCCATAAAATTTATATATTATTTTATAGTCTCTGTTCTTCCCTTTGGGCAACAAGTTGCAATCAGCCTGCCTGGAATGGGTTCTATGCATGCCTTGCAAGGCTGCGCTGGCAGATGGTCCAACGTCCCCAAAACACACACTGTAAAAGGACAAAACCAGAACAGCTCTCAAACCCTGCCAAATATGCCAGCAACTTCAGCTAACATATTTCCATGGGTTTTTAGCAACCTAAGGCCTATGACTTGAGTAATGAAGCAGTTCTTCCCACAAGGCACGGAGGTCCATCGCTCAGGCTAATGTCCCACCAGAAGCAGCGCACGCCCTGCTGCTGCACAAGAAACTTCTCCTCATTAGGTGAAGGAGTGCTCAGGTGTGCCACCACATGCCCAAAAATTAATTTACAAATGAGTTTTCCTATCCATAAAGTGATGAGCAGCTTGAGCTGGGGATAGTGTCTTCACACTGTGTTTGCTGACAGGCTGGGTATGAAGATTACTTCCAAAGGGTGGGTTTTTTTGTTTGGTTGTGTGGTTTTGGTTTGCTTGGTAAAAATTTACCTCGGTTGTAGTTTGGTTTTCATTGCCTGAAGGATACATGAGGCAGCATGATGATGCAAACTGCAAATCAGCTGAATGAAACCGGGAATAATAAACACTCTCAGTAAATTTAAAAGTCTTTTGACAGGGAAAATGTCAGCAAAAGACAGAGGCTTTCTCTCCCAATTATTGTGAAGAATGTAACAGCTGAACATTATTTAACTGTAAAAGTTAATTAGGAATGACACATTTTTATATTACATATTGAGGAATAATCACAGAGAAAAGCAAATCAAGAAATGTTGAATAAAAACGTCTACATTTTCCTTAATTTACTCTAATATTGCAGCTCAAATAAAGGTAAGATTTGGTAATATTTTGAAACTCCTGATATGCTTATTGGAATACTTTGCTTTAATTAATGATATTAGAAGAGGCGCAAGCTAGATGCTTGAAAAGGAAAGCCTGTAGCTTTAATTTTAATTTTATTTCTATTCTTTTCACTATTTTTAAAGGAAATTACTTTCCAGTTTGTGATAGATGGCACTGACTTTCAAATATAGCACACTGAAGTAACATGGCAGTGATGACTTCAAAGCACAATCATTGCAAGATGTACATTCAGAGAGGTTCTACAGTTTGTGCTGTTATTACTCAAAAAACCCATGATAAATAATGAAGGAATTACAGTACTTTGTTGTCTAGAAGGTACAATTCTGGGCTTCACAATCCCTGTGAGAAGTCTTCCTTCAAAAACAGCTGGAAATATAAAAGACAAAAACGTGCTTATTTTCATCTCTGTATTCAAGTCCTTGCTACCACATCTCTGCTACAGCAGCGCCAACAGGACATCCCTCCCCCAAGAGGGGCACGACGCTGACGGTCTTACTGCCAGCTAATTGTTGTATTCTGGTATCCACAAGCCAACAAACCTAAACTGAAATTCTTCCCTGAATGAGGGATTATCTCTCTTTTACAGATGAAGTCTGAGGCTGAATTTGTATTGATTTGCATGGTGACACAAAGGCAGCTGATGGCCCCAGGGGAGGTGAAGTCCTGTCTCTGACACCTTGGTCCAAAAGTGAAAGACAAGAATATTTTTCATTGGACTGAAATTGCTTGCTGTGATTCTGATGGAGCGTCAGTCCTGGATTTGCGGCGTGAAGAAGGAGAAGGCAAGGAGAGCTGTCAGAGTCGTGGAGCCACTCACCAACAGCACCCTCTGGGCCTCCATGCTTCTTGACACACCATGAAACAGGCCATGTCTTCTTCCCTTCCTCCCCCACACACCCTGAATCTCACTAACTGCATCTCCCCAGGGAGTTACAGTCAGTTTACTTCACACTCAAAGCCTACAAGATATTGGTGAGGGTATTTCGCTCTATTTGGCTGAATTCAAGAACTACAGACACCTTTGGGCATGCAGGGCGGAGGAAAACAATTTAGCAGTAGCAGCAGCAACAGCAAAGGAAAATAGCTATTACCTGAGAAGATCCGTTTCTCCAATTGTAAATTAGCACAGAAATTACATTTTATTACAAGACTGGACCATTTACACTAGATGAAATTTGCCAAACACATTGTCATCTTACAAGAGGCAAAAACTCAATCGTTATCATTGAAAAAGCTAATGCAGTCCAGACAGAGCTAAAGCAGCTTCAGAAAGGAGAACATAAAAGCATAAAGGGCTAATTCTCCAGACTTGCCAGTTTCTGGAAGAATTTCAAATGAAGTATTTCAGAGCTGTCCTTAATTCCACACCTCTCGTGTTTTAGGTGGAACATTTTATGGTTTTTGTATAAAGATTTTATGAATCTTCATTATGTCTGTGGTGACCTGTCAGCATGAACTTGGGAACTACCCCAGTGAGGGAGCCTCAGGGTGTCTCAGATGGGACATGGACTAACTAGGAGGGACAGGAGGAAACCATTCTCATGACTGTGTGTGCTGCAGTGGAGCATATGCGTTTAGGAGATTATGTTACTGTGGGACACCACGCATGGAATGACATGGTTTTTTCCTGATAAAGGAAAAATGACCACAATGACCATACCATGACCACAATGCCTAGGGCAATTTAGAAAACACCCACAGCACTGCCCGGAGACAAACTCTGCACATATCTCTAGAGAAGGGCTGGGTTTCAGATAGCTGGATCATGAAACAGACAACCAGTGAAAGACCAAACAAGTAATGAAAAGCTCTCTGACTATGGCTTTCCCTAAAACTCCTCTAAAATCATTTTGCCACTATGCCAAGAGTATTTGATCCTATCCTAACTAGAAAATCATCCATAAAAGCCAAACAGCACCCTAGGAGATTGTCCTCCCAATCCAGACTTGCTCAGGTCCTGAGACCACTGGAGAAAGCGACAAAAGGAAATCCCATCCCAGCAGGGAGAAGTTCCTTCCTCCACATCCCCCAAAAAGGAAATAAACAGGTCCTTTTTCAGGCCAGTTAGCCTACTGTTGGCCTGAGCGAGTGTTTTTGCGTTCCCTACTTGATCTAAACTAGCTCTGCAAAAGCAGGGCTAGTGATTGCCAGGTTTTGAATGCCGGCATAGCAGAAGCAGCCCGAGCCTCCTACTGTTTGTATCCTTGAGGTAAGGATGCTATCCCTCCCTCAGCTGCCTTTCTGATATTTACACACAAGCAGGAGATCTGTGTGTATTCTGATATTTACAAGCGAGCAAGACATGACCGTGTCATATCAGTGCAATCATGTGGGGCTGTGTATCAGCACTGAGACCTAGGGGAGAAGAGAAGGGCAAAGGGACAGTGGAGCCGAAGCATCACAGGGGACGCTCTGCACAAAATTAACACTCAAGCTTAACTCATCTCTGTCATTTGCTCATACATGGCTGCTATGGGTAGGACCACTGTTTTTTCTAAAATGGCACCTGTGGTGGATTTAAATCAAGAGGTGGGACGTGAATATGAACAGTAAATGTGTTTTCATAAAAACAGTCCTACAAACAGAGCTAGCAGAAGACTATCCTTGATTCAGAAAGCACTCTGGCACTTACTTAAATCTCAGTGGGGTTTAATGTGGTTTAAATGAACTCTGAAGGCCTTGCCCTACACAGCCCTTACAAGTGATGTCGTGAATGCACAGGGCATAGAAAGATTGAATGCATTTGGCTTATGAAAACCTTCTCATCTTGTCTTGAGTTGTAGCACTTTACGCGAAGCAAACCTCTAAGGACACCATTCTTTCCGGTCATTTTGTTTTACTTAGTAGCTTTCTGGTTTACTGATTTATTTTTACATCACCACCTGTCCACCATATCCTGAAAAGCAAAACGCCAAGACATAAAGGAAACTACACAAAGATCTCGGTTATACTAATATATGCCAGAATCTAGCTACAAAATTACATATAGGATTTCAAGAAATGTGCCGCATTTTCAGACGCTAGGTGATATAAAGTATTCAGAGGAGAACTTTTTTCCTGCACATGAGATTTCTTTTTTCATAGAGCCACTGTATAAAAGCAACTTTTAATGAAAAGTTAATTTCATTTGAAATGCAAGCAGTGTGGCCAATTAAAAGGAATTAAATGTGTTGACAGTGGATCTAACTTTGGCCTCTCTAAGAAATTTTTTATGGAATTGTTCCACTGACAGATCACATTACCACATTTAGTTGTTTTTTTTTCTCCTCCCGAAGATATTAATTCTGCACTATTAAAAGTAAAGGAGTCTCTGAGTTCACTGTGTACATAAGTTAAATCCTAAGCACCTGTTTAGGAATGACAAACATATTTCCAGAAGAATGGTGCAGACCCCCTTCACCTCCATTCAAAAGGACACAGAGCCATAGATATTGTAAGACTGAATAAGAGAACTCCTGCATGCAGCTTCACCTTGCAGAACTATATATAAACTCATATATAGCCACAGTTCTTGTATCAGTGAGAAGTCTGATCGTGCTTATATAATGTGCTTAGGAGAGACTCTTAGGAAGGGGAACAAAAGATTTCAGAATAGCTGTACTTCTGTTCAGTTACCTGGTGAGCAAAGCATCGGGCTGGAATTGAAGATACTGTTGGGTGAGATTGGGTGAGTCATGTCACCCAGTGACTCACAAAATTAGGATTGTAAAACTGATTTACTGGGGACAAGTGCTGCATACAGAAGAGCTGTTATTGTCATTCCTGCTGGGGAAAGAATGTCCAATACTGCCCTTACTGAACTTAATGAAGAAACTGAAAATTGACCTGATTCAAAACCAAAAATGAAGTCAAAATTCATGAATTAGAATGGATTTGAGATGAAGTTATTAGACCTACCTGTACATGCATCCAAAATGCACACAGGCATACTAGATTGGCACAAAACCACTGTTTCTACCCATTTTCAAAAAAATAATAATGTTAAGAGCTCTAGAAATCATATCTACTAAAATTAGTATACTTTAAAATTCCTTTTATACTCAAAAAGAGAAAGCCTCCACAATGAAAGACACCATATCCTCGTGACAGCACAGCAGAAAGTTTCTAACAGTCTCCATTTGCTGCTCTCAGCCTGCTTGCAAAAGGTTTATGTACAGGATAGCAATTACTTTAAAAATACCTTTTTTATTAAAACCTACTTATATGCATTTTCTTCACTTTTATTCTGTTTTTGATTTATTCATTTCAATTTAGCTGTGACATCAGCAGAAAACTTTTTAATTGTAAGCATAGTCAAGGAAAGGTGGAGGAATCACCATAATCAAGAGTGTTTTATGACTATTTTAGATAAACAACTGTCATTAGCAACACAGGTATAGTAGGAGGCATGCTTTTTGTAAATATACTTCTTGTGGTCAGTTGGCATTGCCTCTGTTCCTTCTTAAATAAGCCTAGCTTATATAGTCAGTAGTGTCTGTGAAGGACTAGTTTTAAACACTGTCATGCCTGATTTTCACGGAACTGAACTGAACTAAGATCATAATTTGTGCAAATAGTAGTGAGAAAATAACCTCCTGACCAAAAAAAAAAAAAGTATCACCAGATTAAAACAATTTCATCTTATTAAAGGCAATCAAAATTGCACCAGCAGTCTTGACTGATATCAGATCAGATCAGAAATACCCATCACATGTTTATGTCTATGTGATGGTTAGGAAAGCTGGAAATTAAATATATAGGGTTTTTTTCTTTCTTTTACATCATAGAGTACTTTGCAAATGTTCACCCTCCACTATCAACTGATCATTGCAGCATCCGGGGAACTTTCATGTGACACATAGACTCCTACTGGCAAAAAAACATTGGACTGCCTGAGACAGGAGAAATCTTTGGATCAATATCACAGGAAGAATTTTGGAGACTGTCTGGCACTCACTATGCCATAATCCGATACTTGAATACACGGGTAAATGTCCATACAGTTGCAGGTATTTAAATGTCTTTGTTTGCTCTGTTCCCCACAATGCTTTCCTCTCATCTTTTGCGTGCCACAGATGAGGTTCTTTGTTACAGTTTTCACAGCAGAGACCGGCCTGAAATGAAGTTATCAAAGTTTGAAGCTTCTGTTCAGTTATGAATGTTTGTGCTCAAGTGAGTCCACCCACTGAGACTGAGAAAAAGTGAGAGGAGCACCCACTTTATAAGACAGTATTTTCTTCTTAAGTGACTGAATTGTTGAGACACTGCGTACATGTGTGTG
The DNA here is from genome assembly GCF_028500815.1 of Rissa tridactyla. Taxonomy (NCBI): domain Eukaryota; kingdom Metazoa; phylum Chordata; class Aves; order Charadriiformes; family Laridae; genus Rissa; species Rissa tridactyla. The sequence continues at coordinate 30,186,336 of NC_071466.1, forward strand.
TATTGTGTGTTAGTTGTACATGCCTCACTACTTTGGGATAATTAAACAAAAAATGTTATAAAATTTATGTGGTTACTTCATTTTTGCTTCACCCAGCACATAGAGATTTTCAAAATTACAGAACAGCTGCTCTTGTCTTATTAAATGTTTGAAACAACTTCTAAATATTAAGTTAAAATGTTCAGATATAATAAGAGTTATCAAAAGGTGACTCTCTCTGTGCAAGAAAAACACCATTTTTCTGTAAAAATTGTTAATAAAAGGAAGCTTGACACAAAGTTAATCTCTTCTCTCAAACTATTTGGATGCTACCAATTTCAAGGAGCAGTACTTTCCTTAGGTAGTTATTTAGGAAAAAATTAACTGTCATCTGCAGGTGTGTACAGGTGAACAAGATAGATGTGAACAAGCTGATAGATGTGATTATTTTCAAATAAAGATGTATATATCTTTAAGGTTTTTTCACCACATGCAATTTTTTTCTGCATATTTACATATATCTTAGGCTGAAAAGTCTAGAAGTTTTGTACCAAAAAAGTTATCTTTTAATGTTAGTTTCTCTAGCCTTAAAGAACAAACAACAAAATATAGTACCATTTCTAAAAGTTCACTGCTTTGTTATACTATGAAATTTATTTTGCAACTTAAAGTATTCTTTCTTAAGCAAAAGTGAAACAGTATTTACCCTATATGAATGCCAGAAGTAGCACCACCCACGTACTACAGTGTTTATTATACAGTTCACTGCTATAAGTCTAGTGCAGTCTCTGGTTTGGAAGTAACCACTAGCAATATTTTTTATATATATTGTCTTTTCATTCTTAACTTTTCCTACTGCACACTAAAAGCACTATGAAAAATCCAAATGGGTACTCTTTTTTTCAGGTATTTTTTCTTCTTACAGTCAGCTAAGTGAAATGAACATTTTAGCTATAGTCATCTGCAATTTTTATCTCCCTTTATAAAGGATGATCATTTTTTCCAAGGCAGTAGTTATTAGCTACACCTTGCAAGTGCATAGCTGTTGATAAGAATGAAGTACAAGCTCATCTCCCATAACATAAGCACTCCATTTCAGGAAGGATGACTTACTACCATATTCTGCTACTGCTACGACTCTTGCTGTTTTGTCCTCCCATCTTCCTTCTTCTTCTCTTCTAGTCATAGTGTTAACATTTATGATGCGTATAAACAGACCACACTTGGCAACTGCAAGATACAGATGCCCTGCTTGGGAATATATTTCCAATGTCTGCCTTTGCAGTTTGTTCCTTCATTAGCTACACTCCCAGCAGTGCTGACAGAACAGAGAGGTCTTTCTGGGCTGGCTGATAGGGCTTCTCCCTTCCCCTGCTTCTCTATGACTCACTCTCAGTTCTCAGGACAACACATTTATCTTAATCCTCATACACAAGATAATAATTTCTGTTGATAATTGCCTCCACAATGTGTGCATAAATACTTTTCATCCCAATCAGCCTTAAAATGGAAATATGCTAAGTTTTTATTTTACACCAATGAATAATTAAAATTTTGGATGTCTATTTCTTTATTCATCTTTGTAAAATTAGATAAAATATAGCCAATCACTGACTGATTATAATGCGCCTTATTACTGTCTTATAATGTGCTATTGTTAATAATAACTGTGCCATTAGGAAATATGATTCTTCAGGGTAAACAACATCTGCTTTGGACCATTGCAGATAAGCAGAATGACATCAAGAAGAAAAGGGAGAAACTGATTAATCAGAATTGAGAGCTCTTAATTGTAGAGACATTAAGATCATACATGGGGAGTGTTATTTTTAAACTAGTATCATGAGTTTAGTGGTCCAAGCATTAGATTAGTCTGGGGCTCAGCAGAGCCCTAGCTGGAGTGTGTAGGTATCATCACAGTAGGAAGGATGAATTTTAATGAAAGATCACAGAGATTTTAAACAATGAAGCAGCAACATCCTTTCCAAGCAACTTACATTCACTACAGGAGAAAGCAAAGATCTGGAACCTAACAGACTCTTCCAGGTAAACTAGGATTTTATAAAATACCTAATAGTCTTGGATGCATCAGTGGCACTAGCACAGTTTAAATTGCCTGATTGGATCAGGGAAGATAACACATTAAGCTACAAAAAAGTTAATCTAGAGTAGGAATGATGCACGTATTATCTTCTGTCGAGGAAGCTGAAGAGTACACTATTAGCTCTCACTAAAATGTACACTGAAAGAAAACAGTATCACTTCTACACTGAGATACAGTACAGAGCTACTTATTTGCCTACCCCAAAACTACTGAGAAACAGCTGGGTATGTTCTAGTAGCACTTTTGTTTCACAACACAGTGAAGAAAGCAACAGAGTACGATGTGTGTAGCCAGTACCATCAGAAAGCCAGTGGCATCAGCACGAAGTGAAAAGGACAAAATCTAGAAACTTTGCTGTGCTTTGCATTCTTTCAGTTTGCCTTTCCCCGAATGGTAATTTGCTGTCTCATTGTCCAGTTCTAGTGAGCTGATTTTATTCAAATGTGGTACAAATTCAAATGAGGTACAAATGTGGTGGGAATTTAGGACTTTAGTCATAGAGAACTAAAAAGGTGCAATTGTCCACTAGGATGGCTACTCACAAACTGGCTCATTCAGTAGTTTAACCATGAAGACAGTATGTGTTAGATTGTCTGATTAAAGGACAATTGCAGAAAACACAGTGACCCATGAGGACCAAAGGAACCATGTCAGGTGGAGGAAAGCCAATAGCCCACGTGATGCAAAGGCAGCGCCTGCACCTGGCTGCTTTCCAAGATCTTCAAAGGGGAGTAATTCAATCGCTGTGGGGCATGAAAAGCCCCCAGAAGAGTCAAGGCAGAACACTCTACCCAGAAAAACCATGCCAACTAGGGACGGTTATTGCCTACAGGGTAAAGGACTTCTTGTGAGATGCAGAGGGAAGAAGTTGTTGGGATTGTGTAAAACTTATTATGGGATGTTCAGGGGGGGAAGGGCCGTGGGGAACATGCAGAAGTTATTAGAGGAAAGTTACAAGGAATGATCAAAAGCAGGGAAAAGAAGGGATCACAGTGGTTTGGGAAGAAATAAATACTGGAAAATAAAGAGACAATGGGATAAAAGGGGCTGGTCAAGTTTAGATGGGTTGCTGGTCAGTGCACTTGTCTGACTGAGCCCTGCACTTGATCACCACAGTCTGCCCCATCTTCTCATTAAATCCTATTTTTACCGTCTTCTGTGTAGGTGTGCTCTCTGCTCTGAGTGGGTGGGACTGAATGCTAGCAAACTTCAAGCTGGCTAGCAGGCAAGTACAGTAAGAGGTCTGAGTACCAGCACACAGAGTGGGACATTGAGCTTAAGGGGCTTATAGGTGCAGGTGCCAGCAACAAGGGGAAATCAGGGGACCTGGGACCAGCTACTGGCTACACTTAACGCCAGCAACCCGAGGGATTGGTATACAGAGGAGGAACAGGATCAGACATTCCGTAGTGTTCATGTTTATGGGAGTGCTGGGTGCAAATGCTGGTAAAGGCATTGTGTTCTGCTTGGGTTGATCTGTGTGGCCAGCCGTGTTCTGTGCATGTGTGTGCCCACACGCACATATGTGTCTTTTGGGAATACACGCTCAGCATGGCAACAGGTTGGACCTGGGGACATGTAACTGCAGCCTCCCATCCATCAGGTTGAATCCCCTGGGTCCCATAACCAGAGTTGGCCACCTATAACAGTAAGGATTATTCATCATTGATGCCCAAGAGAGAAAACTGAGGGACCTCAAGGATGCTGTACGTGTCACCATTTCATTTCTATTTTCATCTTTTTTTTTTCCTTTAGTCAAATATGACTAAACCTTATCTGCAGTGTTCTGTAACCCTGTCAAGATTTTCAGCAAAAGTTGAACTGAGCCATTGCCAGCTGAGCCTTTTTCTTTCTGAGAGAGTAATGCAAATGCGTGATGTCCCAAGGGTTTGCGTGGAGAAATGTTGTCAAACAGTGTGATCTATGTCAATAAGATCAAGACGCTGGGCGCTGCTGGAATCAAGTGAATATCTGAATCCCAGATCAAAACACATCAAAAGCAGAAAAAGCTTTGTGATGCAGTTGCTGAGGAAAGAACCCAGCAACACAACAAAATTAAAAGCACAAGTGTTTTATTCAGATTATGTATCAGTGACTTGAGTAACAGACTTTGTGGCATTTCTGAACTACAAGATTATCATCCCTAATGCTCTGCCAAAGATACGCATGATATACTGCTTTTGTATTGTGTTTAATTAAAAATTGATTATAAGTCAGGATGGGAAAGGTAGACAGGGAAACACTTCCAAGGTAAATGGTTCCTCAGTTTGGAAATGGTTCAGCCATGGGCCTTCTGTGTGGCTTTTGCCTACTCAGCCTTCCCTCTACTTCAGCTGTTCATATATACAATAACGAAGACAACACCTTGTGGTGTTAGGGAATTCCTGTGCGAACCTCATGAAGTTCAACTAGGCCAAGTGCAAGGTCCTGCACCTGGTTCAGGGCAATCTCAAGCACAAATACAGGCTGGTCAGAGAATGGATTGAGAGCAGCCCTGAGGAGAAGGACTTGGGGATGTTGGTTGATGAGAAGCTCGTTAAGAGCTGGCAATGTGCGCTCACAGCCCAGAAAGCCAACTGCGTCCTGGGCTGCACCATAAGAAGTGTGGCCAGCAGGGCAAGGGAGGTGATTCTGCCCCTCTGCACTTCCAGGTAGATGTGAGAGAAATGAGATTGAATGACGACTCCTTTCCCTTCAACAAACAAACTGGAAAAACAAAGGAACTGTTAACTTTTTGTTAAAGGATCTCTGCTTTATTTTCCTTGGATGTCTTGAAGAGAAACACATACACTGAAATTTTACACTTCAAGTCTGAAGAAAAATAGGGATTGGAACTTTGTGATACCTGTAATTAGAGTGCAAAAGACAGAAAAGAACGGTGGATTATGAATGGCTCAGTGGGTAGTCTCCCTGCTCTTATTTTTAGTATTAAATGATTCAGTAAACTCCTATTCTCTTAAATTCCACAGTTCCACAAGTCTGACTGAGATCTGTTTTTACCAAACTCAAAATGACTAGTTCAACTGGGCAGAGAATCATTAGAGTGCAAAACCAGTGAAAGTTCAAGTGAATAATGAAAGTTCTTGTACAATTTGCATTAGATCCATATGCTACAGTGAGTAATAAGCAGAATTTTAACACATGTACAGGAATTAAAAGGACTGATTACTAGTATTAGGAAGCATCTCCAGAAGATAATGATTCAGGTTTTACAAAGCTGTTTGATCTTTATTTCAAATAGAAGAATAGAAGTTATGCTCTTAGCATTGAAATAGACTTTCATAAACAAAACAGAAGATATTTTATAAATCTTCCTTTCTTGTCTAAGCCTAAATGAGTCATGACCAGTTATATTCCCACATGTCTCAGCTACCTCTGCCAAGTTGGCTTCAGGAAAAAGAAAGTATTCTGTAACTCTTCTTTTATAACAAGGGGCAAGGCAAAGAATTTGGAGTCATGGTTTCCAAAAGATAAGATGAATTTTCGCTAATTGATATGCCCATTTCCTGTCAATCAGAATTTGCTTCACTCATACTATGGAAATGTATGTCTCTTTAGTTTCAGAGTGGCACAAATGATTAAGCATGCATTTCTAGGCTCCTTATGTCAAAAAAGGAGCCAGTAGCACCTGAAAACATTAAGAGAAGGGCAGCAGAATGATTAAACTTACAGAAGAGCTTCCAGAAGTAGAATGACTAAGTTACAAATCTTCACTTTGTAAAAGAATGACAGATGGAGAGTGTAATACAGGTCTGTGTAATTATGGGTGTCAAGAAGAGGACAGACGTGGATTAATTGTTCACTGGCTTTTCAGGTACGAGATCCAGGAACAATCAAACTAAGGCAGTAGGAGTCAGGTTCAAGAAAAACAAGAGCTGATGAGTCTTCAGGCAGTTACTTGAGGAATTCATTGCTGAAGGACTGGGAAGATGCTAAAAGTGTATATGGGTTACAAAGGAGACCAGATGAGTTAATGAAACAAAAACCTGCAGAGGATTACAGAACACAGAGTAACCGTATCTGGCAAAGAAAGACTGTGCACTGAAAGTGGCTGGAGTCTGGGAGAGTATTACAACAAATGATGGTATATGCTTCCTCTGTTACTGGGCTCCTGTCTAGAAATATGCTTTTTGCCACTGTCAAACACAAGCTGTTAGACTTAAAACAATTCAGATGGAGGCAGTAAGGCTGTGATTGTATTAAAGTTAGTTGAAAAACTTCCATTAACTTCAACACGGGTTATTTTTTTCATTTCAGCTATTATCTTCCAGGTTTTAATCCACCACAGATTATGAGTTCACTGTGTTATTTTGCACAAGTAAAGAGATTTACATACCCTATACTTAGAAATCAACACTTACTTCTAGAGAAAGTAACAACACCAGTTTTACAGCCCTTTGAAAAACACGAATTATCAAGATCGGCTGACACGTGAAATGGGAGTCTGTCACTTCCAATTGATTTTATTTGAAATAAAGGATTGTTTCCATTGCCCAGCTTCATCTATCTGTTCAAGTAGAGCATATTCATTTTAAGAGATCTGTTACAACTCTTTCTTTGTTTGGAGTCTCTCCTACTTGACTGCCAAGACTCGGTGTAGATCTTGGTCTGTGATAGTTCTTATTCAATAGCTAGAGAACATTTTTGAGAACTAAATACAATTAAGAACTTTGTATCATCCAAATACATGATTCATTTGACTCTCAAAAGCTGCCAGGGCTGCTACAGTTGAGCAATTACATCCATGATACTACATAGCTGACTTTTGGTGTCACTCAGATAATGTTTTAAGGCTCCAGCGGTATTATCGTATTTTGTTTTCTTTCTGCTTTTCCAGGCAATTTTAAGTACATTTTCATATACCCTTTTGATTTCTTTCATGTGAAATTTCCAAGATGGTATATGGTAAAACGTTCCATCCTCTACTGCCAACACTCCGGTAAGCCAGTTTGTCCCACCACCTGTAGTATCTTTCAGTCTTGACTGCTGCTGAAATATCAGAGGCATTATGCCTACTAAGTAGTTCAAGTAATATCACAGCTGAAGTCAGTGGCAAAGAAAACTTTGACTTAGCCAGGTAGGGGATCACTTATAATGCATGGAATAAATCTTTGTAGAACTGGGGGTAAGGAAATGATAAATTAACTCATTAATGTAGGTTTTCTGTTTAAATGTTCCAGGTATTGTAGGTCAGAAAACAATGAAGACGTACATGTGTATAAGTACAACAGTACTGCTTCACTACAAATGCAGTTCAATAGTTCTGGTTATTGTATATCCTAAAACCTACTATTTCTCAAACTACTACTACCCATTTCAGTCATCTACACTAGCAAATGACAGGGCAAGTGCTTTTCTTAGCTTTTTGGCTCACTGTGATCTGGCTTTACTGTACCGCTCAATTTTTTAATCTTCTACTTCAAGCCATCTCTTCCCTCTTCAGTAAACCATGGTTTTATCTACTCTTAAAACCTCTTTAGAATCTCTTCAGTATTTGTCTGTTCCCTGGTGTGCTTCCTCCTATTCTGTGTGTTTTATTTAAACAGTCTCTTAATCTTTTGGAATTGAACAGCTGTTAAACCTTCTTTTAAATTGGTCTTAATTACTATTGCTTTCTGTTCCCATCTCTAATCCATTTTACACCTGTAATCCTGTAGCAACTTCTTTCCTTTCTTTCTTTTTTTGTTAAATAAAACATGATACAGACATACTGGAAATGCCCTCTTCTTGTTTTTAGCATTATAGGAAACTTGGGGGTGCCTGTACTTACCCTATGTCGATTCAGTTGTGTTTCTGACCACTACTGAAACACAGAAAGGCAGCAGAGGAAAATGGGAGAGATGAGACTTGCAGTTGTCACTCTTTGCCACTTCAGCCCTCTGATCAGGAACAGATTAATTGCCAGCAGCCTAGAGATTTTAAGCTAAGATCACTCAGGATTTCTCATTCTGTAAAGGACTTTCAGAGGCTTTTTTAGCCATTAGTATATTTGAAGATAATGATTAGCCCCTGAAGAGGGCTATTCAGTTTCTTCACATTGGCATTCAAAGTTTAGACAGATAGAGGAGGAATCCCAATGCCTTCAGGTGTGTCTATGTTCCTGGGACACTGGGACAGACCTCGGGTTGGTTTTTTTTGGTATGACACAGCAAAATAATTATAATTATTAAAAATGGAATATATGAGGAATGCATGATTATAAACAACAAGGACATAAGCAGTAGAATATTAGAACTGTGAAAACATGTCTGTGAAAACCTATCAACCAATCAATGAAGAAAAGAGACTGCTTTATGGCACTCAGCAAAAATGAATCTGTGCTTCAGCTACGTTCTTCAGAACGGCTGCCACGGACTTCACTTGAACTATCAAACCTATTTTGTGTACAACTTTTGGCTATCAATCATCTTCATTTCTGACCTGGAAATCCAAGTCAAATCTTTGCATTTTCTTAATTTTGTCTTGGTATTAGCACTTACCCTTATTTGATCTGGGAAGTTACGAGTTCCACTGCATAAGTTATTAGCTAACACTCAAAGGAACTAGATAAATTATCTACAGTCTGTAGGTATTAATGATTAATGAGTCAGAAGTCATTTGACCTTTCTCTGCCATGATTCTGAAAAATTTAAAGTATTTTTTTAAGCACATAAGATCAAGATCTGAAAAGTAATTTCTAAGGGCCAGTTTGTGACTAACTCACACACGGTTATCTAGAGAAGTCAAAGGGATTAGCTGGCTTTGTCCCCTCCAGTTCCCTTACACTCAGACACCCTGTGCAGCTACTCCACAGGTCCAGGCAAAAAAGGGGCTGCTGGCTCAGTGTTTTGTAGATAGGTGAGTACAGAGATGATCAAGAGGTTTAAGGCAAGAAGGTGGAATATTGGTTATGTGTTTCCTGTTAATGTCAACGCAGGTAATTTATCAGATATTTCAAGTAACTGTTTTTGTGAACCAATCGACAAGGGTCACATTCAGGCGCATGTCACAGGGGGATGGAACTGCTGGGCCAGGCTGGTATTTTCCAGATTGGCTTAGATGATATACACCGCTTACTCTAAAATCCTCCTTTTCACTGTGCCTGTGTCTTCCTCCTCTGTTCTCGTAACAGATCTTACACTCGAGCGCAAGAGATCACAAAACACAACCAGCTCCCAGGCTCCTGCCACTGCCATGACTCCTCGTGAAACAACCAGCAGGATCCCGAAGGATCAACTACATTTTCTTTTTATATCATGGCCGCTGTGGTTTCTACACTTAGAAGCAGGTTTCTGAGGAAATTTTGAAGCAGCCCAGCACAAGAGTATCCTGCCTCTTTTCAGAAGCTTTCCCTGACAGCTACCATGGGCCGTTCAGCTAAGGATCAAATAGTTAAAAATGGTATCGTTAGAGTCACATGAAAATGATTAATAGACTGCTGCGTTTTAAAATGGAAAAGTTATTATTTCTACATAAAAGTTTACCAAAAAAAATCCGTCTGGATAATAAACAAAGTGAAAGATACTGGCTCAGTCCTAGTCAAGCCGTATTTGCTACCAGACTTAGGAAAAAAATTCCCTAGCAGGAGCTGTGTCCAAGTCAGCAGAGTGTCAGAGCTGTCAGCTCCATGCCCAGAAGCTGCTGGCTGTTAAAGAAGCCTCCACCTCCTGCGAGTTTCTAAACTCGTGAGGAAAGGAACAGCCTCTGGACGGCTACAAATCTTCCGTGTCCTGGTAGGTTGCCATTATAGTTAAATTCACAGCTCTTATTTGTTTGGGGTGGCAAAGAAGCCATACTTGGCCAAGAACTGGACTCAAACATTTAAATCATATAAGCAAGTGCAGAGAGAGGTAAATGTTCCCAGCCAATGAAATACAGACAACTGTGTGTATGCACACAGACAGACCGTTTAATGGGCTGTATTCCTGACCTCCGGATAGCTCTTCTCGTGCACTCACCAGTGCAGAAATTAACTTTAATGTCTCTCAGTCACATACTGCACATAAATATCTCTAGTTATGTAAATATATATATGTGTTCTTCTGTTATGTGTGTATATAAAGATATGTGTGTTATATGTACACACATACATACACACAAAGCCATAAATATCTATAAGCATTATTTGGGCACAGTACAATTTGGGCATCTGTAAATCTTTCAGATTATGGATGTAGACACTATTATTTCCTTCAAAATTATCAAAATATAAACAGAATTATTTACCTTTCCTATAAAATCTGGTAGTGGAATGCCCACACTGAAAATCAGCTCCACTGCCGCGTTTTGAGCTATCACTCAGAAGAGTTATTGAGATGTCACGAGACATTAAGCAAAGTAGAGGCAACGGAACAAAGAATTTGATGATTCCTTCATAACGCAACACCTGGTTTTACAGTTGACATAAGAAGATAAAATGTTAAAACAAACCTGTGTTACCTGATGTTCAATGAAATCATAGAATCACAGAATCATAGAATTGTTAGGGTTGGAAGGGACCTTAAAGATCATTTAGTTCCAACCCCCCTGCCATGGGCAGGGACATCTCCCACTAGATCAGGTTGCTCAGAGCCCCGTCCAGCCTGGCCTTAAAAACTTCCAGGGATGGGGCTTCCATCACCCCTCTGGGCAACCTGTTCCAGTGCCTCACCACCCTCATGGTGAAGAACTTCTTCCTAACGTCCAGTCTGAATCGACCCATCTCTAGTTTTAATCCATTCCCTCTAGTCCTACCATTACCCAACATCTTAAAAAGTCCCTCATCAGCTTTCTTATAGGCCCCTTTAAGATAGTGGTAGGCCACTATAAGGTCTCCTCGGAGCCTTCTTTTCTCCAGACTGAATAACCCCAGTTCTCTCAGTCTGTCCTCATAGAAGAGGTGCTCCAGCCTTCTGATCATCCTCTGGATGCATTCCAGCACGTCCATATCTTTCTTGTAGTAGGGGCTCCAGAATTGGACACAGTACTCCAGGTGGGGTCTCACAAGAGTGGAGTAGAGGGGGAGAATCACCTCCCTTGACCTGATGGCCACACTTCTCCTGATGCAGCCCAGGATACGATTGGCTTTCTGGGCTGCTAGTGTGCACTGATGGCTCACGTTGAGCCTCTTGTCCACCAGCACCCCCAAGTCCTTTTCTTCAGGGCTGCTCTCAAGCCAGTCACTGCCCAGCCTATATCAGTGCTTGGGATTGCCCCGACCCAGATGGAGGACCTTGCACTTGGTCTTGTTGAACTTCATGAGGTTGGCATGGGCCCACCTCTCCAGCCTGTCAAGGTCCCTCTGGATGGCATCCCTTCCCTCCAGCGTGTCAGCTGCCCCACACAGCTTGGTGTCATCGGCAAACTTGCTGAGGGTGTACTCTATGCCACTGTCCATGTTGCTGATGAAGATGTTAAACAAGACCGGTCCCAGTACTGATCCTTGAGGGACTCCACTTGTCACTGGCCTCCACTTGGACATGGACCCATTGACAGCCACTCTTTGGGTGCGGCCATCAAGCCAGGTCTTTATCCACTGAATTGTCAGTCCATCAAACCCATATTTTATCAGCTTGGAGACCAGGATGTCATGGGGGACAGTGTCAAAGGCTTTGCTCAGGTCCAAATAAATGACGTCAGTCGCTCTCCCCTTGTCTATTGATGTTGTGACTTTCTCATAGAAGGCCACCAGGTTTGTCAGGCATGATTTGCCCTTGGTGAAGCTGTGTTGATTGTACCCAATCACCTCTTTGTTATTCTTCTGCCTCAGCAGTGCCTCCAGGAGGATCTGCTCCATAATCTTACCAGGCACGGAGGTGAGACTGACTGGCCTACAGTTCCCTGGTTCCTCCTTCTTTCCCTTTTTCAAAATGGGGATTATGTTTCCCCTTTTCCAGTCAGTGGGGACTTCACCAGACTGCCATGACTTTTGGAATATAACAGAGAATGGTTTAGCAACCTCATCTGGCAGTTCCCTCAGTACCCGTGAGTGTATCCCATCAGGTCCCATGGACTTGTGCACTTTCGGGTTCATGAGATGGTCACGAACCTGATCTTCACTTACGATGGGCAGTTCTGTCCACCCCCTGCCATTGTCTTCCGTGACTCTGGGGGTGTGGCTGGAGCCCTTGCCAGTGAAGACTGAGGAAAACAAGTCGTTGAGAACCTCGGCCTTCTCCATATCACTCGTCACCAGCTCCCCCGTTCCCTTTCTGAGGGGGCCCACAGCTTCCCTAGTCGTCTTCTTACCATTAATGTACCTATAGAAATTTTTGCTGTTTCCCTTGATCTCAATGGCTAGATTTAATTCTAACTGAGCTTTAGCTTTTCTCACCAGGTGTCCTGCTGCTCGGACAGCTTCCTTATATGCCCCCCATTCTAGCTGTCCTTTCTTCCACTCCTTGTAAAGATTCTTTTGTGTGACAGTGTGTCCAGGAGCTCCCTGTTCATCCAGGCAGGGCTCCTAGCATTCTTTCCTGCCTTCCTCTTTGTCAGTATACTTTGCTCCTGGACACGGAGAAGGTGATCTTTGAATACTGACCAGCTGTCCTGGGTCCCCCTTCCCTCTAGAGTCTTGTCCCATGGCACTTTGGCCTGCAGATCCCTGAAGTGATCAAATCTGCATGCCTAAAGTCCAGGGTCGTAAACTTGGAATATATCCTCCTAGTTGCCCTGAGGATCTTAAATTCTGTCACTTCGTGGTCACTGCAGCCAAGGTTATCCCTGAGCCTCATGTTGGTCACCAGCCCTTCCCTGTTGGCGAGAACGAGGTCCGGCACAGCACCTTTTCTTGTTGGTTCCTCTGCCATTTGGAGGAGGAAGTTGTCATCTATGCATTCCAGGAACATCCTGGATTGCTGGTGCCTTGCTGTGTTGTCCTTCCAGCAGATGTCAGGGTGGTTGAAATCCCCCACGAGGACCAGGGCTTGTGAACATGAAGCCAATTCTGTCTGCCTATGGAGGGCCTCATCTGCTTGGCTCTGCTGGTCAGGTGGTCTGTAGCAGACCCCTACTGTAACACCACCTTCCCCTGTCTTCCCTCTAATCTTAACCCATGCACTCTGAACCATCTCATCGTCCTTCCCCATGTGGAGCTTCATCAATTCTAGCTGGTCACTGATGTAGAGGGCAATATATACGTGATCTACTGGAAGGATGAGTAACAGCTTGAACATACTGAATATGTAATAGTACACTAGAGTTCTGCTTATAATAGCAACTTTCAAGACTGACTTCTTTGCTTTGATGTGCTATAATCTTGAAAAGGCAATCAGTTTTCTGTCAATTCTATAAAAAACTGCTCAGAATGGTTCCTGAATGTTTTACAAACTATTAAAAAAGAGGTTTGGTTTAAAAATTACATGTGTCATTGTCTACTTAATTTTCATTCTTACAGCACATTCCCCAGCAACAGAAAGATGCAGGAATTCTTATAATGAGATGCAGTGAGATTTTAGTCCTTGTCAACTATAGCATTATACTTAAAGCAAAAACTCAGTGCTTCCCTCCACGAAAAGATTCAATATATAAGTCTGTGAACTGCAACAGAAAAAAATATTTAGATAGAGAATGAAGAAAATGATTGAGAGCCATCCCAACATGACACAGAGCAGATGCAGCTTGCAACCATGGCAATAATGGCAAATAGATTAATGTTTTAGGCCTACATATTTTTCTGAAATACTCAACAGCAGCAAGATTTTGGACTAGATTCTCCACAAGTTTTAACTGCATTGACTGCATCAGAGTGGAGAAGGAGACACAATATATTTTTCATGAACTGCTAAATTATTGAGAAGAAACAAGAAGCTGCCAGAGCATTATAATTCTCTTGGAACCAAGGGGGCAAATTTTCAAAATTACATCTTCCATCTGAACCAATGCATGTATGATTGATGAGAAGGCACAATTGTTTCATTTTGTATTTTGTAAAATTTCACATCAGGGTGCTAGAATTTCAAATTACTTGGACCATTACCATCATTTTAAATACACCTGTGATCTTTATATTTCTCTAAGCCCAAAGAGCACACACAGTTGCAAAATCTAAAACAAGTAAGTACGCAAATAAATCGAAAAGCAGGCAGCTTGTGGGATTTTAGGAAACTTTACGATATGCAAAATCTGCTGAAAGTGTTTTTGAACATGGCGTCCTTGGCTATAAAATCGGCTTGTTAAATGACAGCTACCTATGTAATAAAACCACGTTTTCTTAGACAGCTATGATAAGGAATGGAAAAAAAAAATTAAATAATGAGTTGCATCTCTGTGAACCAAAGTAACACTTCCAAAGGAGAAGGCAAACATGCCTAGCAGAAGCATCTTTAATATCATTCTGTCATGTGTAAACTTGCTAACGTGATGCTGGATTTTCTATATGAATTTGTGTAGTATTGATATTTTTCTTTGCTATCATATATAAAATGTTCACCTGAATTTTCTAATTATACTCCTTAAACCTGGATTCAGGCAAATGTCTCACACCAAGGAGAGGAATGAAGTTAATGCTTAACAAGAAGCACCCTCCGAAGCCTTACTTTCAGCAGAACACCAAGACTTCTTTATGTTTGTATACTTTCTTCAATTAAGGTTAAATTACAGAACACAGGTAGCATCTTATTTCTTCAAAATGAATTCCATCATGTGTTGACCAGAAAGCTTTGCTATTTTGAGTTGTTGATTGTTTTAGGTAATTTTTATTGTAGGTTTTTTTTTCAGGAAAGGGATAAAGAAAAGAGTGTTAAAATAACAGTAAATAGGCAATTAGGCAAGAAAACAGTAATGGAATAAGATGACTAAAGTGTCATTTTGCCCCAGTATACTCGTCTACCAAACCACTATGTTTCCAGAAAGAAATCAAGCCTTGCAAGATGCCTATTATCTAGCTGTCAATGGGAATATCATGGAGAATATGAGCATGAGCTGACCTATTTGAATGCACTTACTGTCTCTCCACAGAGTCATGGTCTTCATTGTCCCTCATTTATATGACTGCTTTGAAATGAAAACACCTACTGTTTTGTCCGTTTTTGGCTTGAAATGTCAACTTATTTCTCTCCACCTCAAAGTCACACTCATGCCCTTGCCCAAAGTCAGCAAAACCTTGGTTTTAAGAGAAGCCTGGTTGTATATTATCACTGAGGACAATTATTAACCATCAATGATTCTTCCTGAAAATAAGGACCCTGACATGTGGGCTTTGGGTAGTACAAGGTAGATACGCTGTGCTAAATTACTCGCTTGTTGGGTATTACTAGCAGTGCCCTGAAGAACCACAGAAGTTTTGAGGACTGACCAGCTAATGAGTTCCTTTACACATCAGACAGACCTGCAGACTCACACACGGGTACTTCTGGCTGAAACCTCTCCTCAGGGTTAGGTGGTTGGCTCTTCCCCAGGGACTCTGGTGCTTCATAACTCCAAAGCCAAATGAAATCCTCTTCAGTGCCACCAAGAGCTCACCTACAATTTCTGGACTTAACATACTGCGAGTGGGAATCTGACCTTAATAAGGGACAAGGGTGAATGCACATCAGTAAGAAGACATTGGTAAAACACTGTGGTGCTTCACCGAAGGTGCTAAGCAAGGAAATAGCCTGTTATGAGAGTAATGCTCGCTTAACAAAATGAAACGACAGAAAGGATTGAAGGCGTACACCCAGATCCTATCTTATGCAATGGATTTTTTTTTTTTTTTAATTTATAAAGATCTAAAAACCTGGATCCAGTCTGCAGTTAACCCAAAGGAATTCTTCAGATGGAATAAAGCTCCCACCTGGCCTAAACCCAGCAGAAGCAGTAGCAAAATGAGGGTGGTTTCTAGGAAGTGTGTGAAGAGGAAGCACTCTGGGGATGAGTGAGAAATCCTTTTATCCTGACCCATCCCTACAAAAGCCAGTGCATGCTGTCAGTTAGTTCAGTAAGTCGGTGCAGCTCTGAGGCTGGCCTACTGCCCGACCACTGAAATGCAACCCAGCTCACTGATCATCCCGTGCATCCCTCCCCTGTGGACAGTCACACTCAAAAGAAAGCACATTCAAACCCGTGCTCATTTTAAGTATTGTGGAAGAAGCAAATCCTCAATCAAAAAAAAGAAAAGAAAAAAAAAAGAGTTATGTGGAAGTTTAGTTCTATGCAAAGACACCACAGCAATAAATGTAATAATCTCAAATCACGTCAATATTTGGTACAACTGGCCTCAGTGCATAAACAAATATGCTTAAAGTTAATATCACTAAGTTAAACAACCACGAATAAAATATTTTTATGTAAGTGGGCAGACCAAAATATTATTTTGCAATTGCCCTGTACTAAGCCTGATGCCTTTCAGAAGAAAATACAAGGATAGTTATAGCACAGGACTTAGTAAAAATACCTACGTACAAACACCTACCTATGCCATCAATTTGCAACATGTAATCTCTGTGCTGTAGACGCCAGGTTCCTAATCGGTTTTAAAAAATTAGTATAGCGTAGTCTTCATATTAGACTTAGGAAGCTTTATTAATCATTATGTGGCACTATGAAGTACTTCCATTTAAAACATTGGAAAAATAAAGGCGAGATTCATATTCACTAACCTAGGAATCCAAAACACTTGACATCCAAGGCTGGTTCGTCATCCCAATCTTCCTTTATTACCAATGGGAAGAAATGCACCCCCTGCAGAGGGCAATTAGTTTCCTTCAAGATAGGTCACATGAATCACCCTACAAAGTTACTAGGTTCCTTCTGAAAGCCATAGAGACTAGCTTTGACTCACGGGTCTGACGTTAAGGTGTCTAGATGAATTCAAAGACAAGCAGTTACTGCCTTTTGAATGACAGTTTTGTAGCTAAGAGGCTTGAGGCAAATTAGACGACTGTTCTGTAGGCAACTTGGTTTTGGTTTTATACATGGCCAAAATTCCTTCTGCATGGTATCTGGTAGATAGTTAAAGGCCCCATAGGGAAAGCATATGTTTTTGAAACTGATGGTGTTGCAGGTACGAATGCAATATAGAGCGCATCCAGTTTGAAAAACAAACTCACCATGCCAGCATAAACAAGTTCAAGAGATTGACTGCTGCTCTAATCGCTAAAAGTGATTACCATCAAAAATGAAAGGCAAACATCTCTCCCAATCTAAACCAAAATGTTGTCAGTATAAGCAAAACACAAATGGGATATTTTAGTTATTTTCCAGCGGAAAATAGGCAGGCTGTACGTAGCAGTCAGTGCTGAAGCGCAGCAGAAGGGATTTATTTTGAAGTGTTTTGATAATAACGAACATTTCCACATGAACAGAGATTAAAGCAAGTATGTCATCACTGAAAGATAATTTCTGTTGTAATTATGTATTCAGTAGACAAAGGTACATTGTGGAGATGGCAATGTCTGAGAGCATCTGAAGAGAATCTGTGCTCGCTTTCCCTTGCTCCGCAGATGCAGCGTGTTCTCTCCGGAAGAGAGACATCTTGCACTCGCAGGAGGTGGGATGTGAGCACCCAGAACTGTGTGTTCTTCTTTTACAAGGGTCCGGTTGACACTCCTGTTTCCCTTGGCACAGCTACAAGCTATATTTCAGCTAACCAATCCAACCACAAACTCTTAAAACTCATGGGAACAGACAACAGGATATTTGCATTATGTTGCAGTCACCTAGTCATTGTTACCACATCTCCATCAATACCATGAAGGTCAACAGGACCTTGAGATACCTTGGAAGAGAACAGATGTCTATTTTCTGTCCCCTCTGAATAAGTTTTCTTATTTTTTGATACCGCTAGGGTGAGATTCATCTGCGTTACTTCAGCTGTGTGAAATCCAACAACAATCAGCAACCATAAATACCTGCAGAGAGTGATTCCTCCCACTCAGTGTCAGGTGTATGAATTCGATGGACTAGTATGTCCACTGGAGGTTTCTGTCTCTCTCCAGAAAGGAACACAGATGGTTGGTTTACAACTGGCAATCAAATTTGTGGTGGCTGGGTGAAAAGAACCTGACCTTTGGTGCAAAAATCCCTTTTTAGAGCTTTTTCAAGATTTGTCAGTAAAAATGTTTTTGACATAAATTACTATATACAAATATACTGGGGGTAATCTTAAACCAGACATGATATGACCCTGTATCTTCTGCTACAATCCTATTGTCTGTTCCTCTACTGAAAAAGTAAATTTGCCTGTTCTACTTTTTATAATGGAAATTATAGTAGCAAATCAATGCATGAAATAAAATACAAACTAAATTTATAGTACATTGATTTTTAGGAAAAAAAAATTAAATATAGAAGACAATGAAATTTTTGTTGGTAGTAAATTTGGTACTCTCTTCTAAGTCCAGTACTCTCAGATCTGACACCAACCTGCTAATCTGCTCAAGACATCTGTATGCTGGGGAATACTGCAGTTTTCATCTTCAAAATAGAACCCTTTAGTATTCTTCCCCTGATTTAGGGCAACACAGAAGGAACACAGGCAAAACTGGTCCGTTAAACTAATGAACACAGGAGTGCATTGATTTTCCTAGGACTGCTAATTCCTGTGATGTGAGAGGGTACTTTCATTAAATGATGGTTAAAGTGAAAAACTCAAATTATCAGTCGATCCCTCATGGAGTCTACTGCAGTAATGTCGCCCACATCTGGTAAGGACCAACAAAGCTCTCAGGCCAGACCAACTTCTGGGCTAGATACAGAGTTGTATTAATGCTCCTCTCATGCTTTATGGCCTGGGTTAATCATCATCCCCTCTACTTGGCCTTCAATAAGAAAATTGTTGGCTCTTTGGCAGCTGCTGCCTCTCTCTGATCGATATGAGAACCGGTCACCTGAGCTGAAAAGTGACAAATGTTTTAGGTAGTTATTGACAGTTTGCATAAGACTATATGTTTTGAAGAATCCTGTGTAAAGAAATTGGATTGCAGGGGTGGTAGCTGGCAAACCCCCAGAAGCAAAAAACCAACAGGCAGTTGTAAGTTCATGCTATTTACAGATTGTTTCAAAGTTAGCACAGCAGCTTGGTGTGTGTGTGTGCATGTGTATGCATAGCTTTTTTTTAAAAAATGTGTATTTTAGCCAGACTATAGCAACCACTTGTCCTGCATCTCACTACTGCCCTCTGTGCTTATTTAACCTTTATGCTGCACAACCACATCCCCCTCTGCACAGCTGGGATTCAGCAAACATAGCTTAAGGCGGGTTTCTTGTCTCAGGTCGTGCTGCATAGTTAGCAATGAGATAGGCGGCTCTGGAGGACGCTTGTTCTGCTATAAAAGAGATGACAAAATACAGAGGATGGTTCACTCTCTGCTTCTGCCTTTCTCCTTCCAGGAAAAGAAGAAAGAATGGTATGGTACAGATTCACCTCAATAGCTGACAAATAAGTATTCCGTGTCAGTTTAGGGTATCAGATGTAGCCACAAAAGGCTGGCCTGTATGCTACAAGACCTATAAGAGACTGCCGCCCTCCTAGACAGGCAGTTGACAGTCAGAGAAGATACCTTAAGCCAACTGAACTGCACCTTGCATGACTAACTGGTACGAGGACATGAGGACCCTAGTATCTGTTTTTCCAGCCTGGTCTTAGAGGTGCGAATGCAGATGGCATGAGCTTTACAATTCTCTGAGCCAAGGAAGGAGGTATTTTTGGTCCTTAAAACTAGTATCAGAAGGAATCACTTAAAAGGAAGGAATCAGAAGGAATCAACCTTGACAGGCTGAGAAAGTTGGCATTGTTCATCCGGGAGAAGAGAAGGCTCCAGGGAGACCTTATTGCAGCCTTCCAGTACCTAAAGGGGGCCTACAGGAAAGCTGGGCAAGGACTCTTTATCAGGGAGTGTAATGATAGGATGAGGGGTAACGGTTTCAGACTGAAAGAAAGTAGATTCAGATTGGATATTAGGAAGAAATTCTTTACTGTGAGGTGGTGGAACAAGTTGCACAGAGAGGTTGTGGCTGCCCCATCCCTGCAAGTGTTCAAGACCAGGCCGGGTGAGGCTTTGAGCAGCCTGGTCTAGTGGAAGGTGTCCCTGCCCATGGCAGGGGGTTGGAACTAGATGATCTTTAAGGTCCCTTCCAACCCAAAATATTCTCTGATTCTATGAAAAAAAAAAAACAAACACCAAAAAACAAAAAAAAAAAAAACCCACCAACAATAGCGTGTCAGGCAAATGCCAATGGAAAACCAGCTGAGCTAGGCTCAGGGGCACCACCACAGGCCTTGACCACTCACTAACTGTCCATGCACCAGCGGTGGATGAGGGCCTTTGCCTCCTGGGGAAAAGGCTGTCTCCATCTACTGTTCCACTCTCTACCCATGGCATAATATACCAGATAATATTATTATCATAACATTCAAATGGTTCATCTGACATGCACAGACATGTGATAAGCTTTTCAGATGGGTGTATTGAGCACAGGCTCAGTGACCAAGCAATTGCAGAAGCTGTCATAGACTTTAGAAGTTAGGTTTGACTCGTTCATACTCTTAGACATATGTAAAATTCACTCAAATTTAAGGAATTTTTCCTGTCCCACTTCAGCCCACATTTGCTGAAAAATATCTTAGCTGTAAAAAAAGGTAATTTTATCCTAGTTTTTTTCAGTTTTTGTCTCACACCAGTCACTTTCTAAATTAGAAATAAGTGGTTGTAAAAAAGTGGCAGAAGTACTTTGAGAATTCAAACCAAAACAGAAGTTTGAAGGGAGAAAAAAATATCAACCCACAACTCTACGAAAAATCTGCTATAATAAATATTTTTCATTTATTTGTTACTTTTGTCTGTGTGGCACACTAAAAACCTTTATTTCTTTTCTTTGAAAACTTCACTGGTGCAAAGCAATTATGTCTAATTTCCAGATGTTCCTCTTTTCACAGTTTCAAATTCTATTGACTGAAAGCTAATGCACCTATGAAGGATTTCTGCATGGATATCTGCTACAAAAGACTTAATTTTCTCAGCCTTCCTCTGTGTTCTCTATTAAAAAAACTATGATTATTAGTATGTATTTAGGCAGGTGAATTTGTTTTGCAGCAACCAATCCCAGTGGACATGAGGATCCTGGCACCATTGTTGCTGGTGTTTTACTAATCCTATGCTACACTACTTAAAGTCAGAGTAAGGGCAAGTCTGTCTTTTGTCTTCCTCAGTGGATTCAGGGCTTCTAAAAGAGATGGTTGCTGGGATTTTGTTTGTTGTTCCAAAACTTGGTGATGGATTTATATTATAAATTGATTTATAGACAAAGTTTTACCTTCAACCTGCTTTCAGTAGTTTAAAATATTGGATAAAATAAATATTGGATAAAATAAATATCCAATAAAATATTGGATAAAGTAACCTGAATATAACCCAACATCTTAAATTTGAATAGAAAAGCCAATGGTAAATCTGACACTCATAAAGCCATTAAGTGTTTGAACAGAGCAATGCTTCCTATTGTCTGCTCTTTCTTGAAACAGGTTGTAACAGAATCTTTTCTTCCTGCTTCTGCGTTGCCTTTCCGTAAGACAAGTCATGGTGACTTAGTCATCATTTTCAAAAGGAATTCAGTCCCTTTTAGCACTGATTACCAGAATCACCAGAGGCAGGCAGAGATGCTACACAGGATTTTCCCTGTTGATTTTGCCTCCTCGCTCCAATGAATCACATCCCAGAAAAAGCTGGCAGATTAAACAGTGTACTGGCACGGAGACAGGTCTCAGGTGTTGGGAGGAGACGTCACGCTCATTTTTACTTGTCATTTAAGTGAGGTGATATACACACACAGACAAAGGTGAAAGATAATCCCTTAATAGTTTTCTCTACATGTGTCCTCCAATATATACTCGATGGGTTCTCCACACTCAAGTAATGCAAATCCAAGTTCACCAAGAGCGGTGCCACATTGCTCGGGACCCAGTATTTTCAGCAGGCATACTCAAGAAGATAAAGCAAAATTATACCACATCTGTAGTGACCTCAACTGACTTAAATTTCAATAGCAGTATTTGGCTCTAAATAAGATGAGATAAGAAGAAATGGAATTTCTTTCTGGAGCTATTTTAAGGGCAATGACTACTATATATAGAGTCAGAATAAGTGGCTGAAGTTGAATTTTAAAGACAGACATATTTTTGTTTTGCTGTTTCCAAATACAGTCTCCTCTGTTCCGAAGTCTGAACAACAAAAAAAAGAAAAACTATAGTAAAGAGCCCCATCCTTCTGCAGGCAAAAACAAGGTTCTTCAGTATAGAAGGCAACACCAAAAGAAAATCAAACTGTGCCATAAGAGTGTCAGCTGTTTTGATGTTAAAGGACAAAGCCTATTCCTGAGTCTTGCCTGAAAAAGGGGTATAAACTCAGGTCTTCGTATGTCCGTAATTTCTGCCATTCTAAGACAGCTCTAAAGTAGTCTCACTCCAGTGCCTGGCTTCTCTGACTGTACATAAAACTCTTCCTTATGTGAATTAAGTTAAATTATGGAAAAATCTGTATGTTTGCATAGATTACCTGGCTAAGCTATCCAGGTCTGGGCTTTGGAGAAACTAACATAAACATTGAAACGTGCTATGTCACTGCAGTACAATTAAATTTGAATTTTCAAGTAGATTGGATTTAAAGGTGCTGCAATGTTGGCATTTAGTTTAGTGTGTAGGACTTAAACTATTCCCCATTGTATATATACTGTATTCTACAGGAAATCTATACGTGCACTGATTCTTACAAAAAGAAGTATTTCTTTCTCAGGTGAAAGCAAGGTGCAGTCTCTGTTTTATCATTTTTTTCATTCATTTTTTCGAGGGGTACTCATTCTCTGGAAGAAAAACACAGGCGGGAAAGTGTTTTTATTTACTTCCGCCTAAAAGGTGCTTTAGCGTTGGAAGAGCCGTCTCACTTACGAGGCACGCTTAGAGAAATATAAATTTTGGTTGCCATGCTAACAGCAAATCTCTCACTTGAGTCCAGTAAAACAAAAGTGCATAAACGACATTTTCTCGTAAAAACAGGGGAATATTAGATTAACAAGGCTGCGGGTTTTGCCAATTGCAGCGAATTTCGCAGTTCTGCCCCTCCGCAGAGCGTGATTTTCTGTCCACGTTCAAGCCTCCAGAGCATCAGCTGCTTCTTTCCAGCCGGACTATGGCTTCTGTCCGATCGCCCCTACAGCCAGGACCTCGGCAAGTGCAAACCTACGGCAGGGATGAATCCCACCGCCCACTTTATCTTCTCCACCAGCCGCCCCACGGCTCGTTTCACCGTACCCTCCTCCCACCCGCCTTTCCCCTTGCCCGCAGCCCCGTCCGGGCGGGCAGCGGCGGCGGGTGGAGGGGGCGGCCCGGCGGGGCTCCCCCCCGGCAGCGGATGGCAGATGCAGAGCCTCCTGCCCGGCCGTGCCGCCAGGGAGCCGGTCCCCTGCCCGCTCCCTCCCCCGGACCCTCCGCCGTCCCGCAGGTGTCCCGCTTCACCCCGCCACCCAGGGACGCCGCTCCGCACGGCGGAGGCTGCGAGTGGAAAAAAAAAAAAAAACCAACAACAAAACAAACAACCACATTTATTACGTACTAGGGAAAGAAAAGCACCTTAAATGCTCCTCTGGGTTGTGACCAAGGAGGTACACGATGTCGCTCTATGCCTGTGTCGGCGCAAAAGTTACTTCAGACCGTCCTAAACACCTTTTTTTTTAAAAAAAAAAAAAAGCTAAGAAGGTAATTAAAGATTCAGAAAGAGCATACATCAGAGTCGACGAGAACTTACTTGATTTAGGTGCATGCGTTGACAGCCGGCATCTTCCTTCAACAGTTTTAACAGGTCACATTTTCCCTTGGAAGTAGTACCCCTTTCAATCCCTTTTGGAAATTAAATCCCTTTAAAAGGTGTTCGTTTTATTTCACGGGCTCTCGTCCGTCTCAGCCACTTTCCCCCATTTTTTACTTTATTTTCTTCATGTTTGCCACACCTGCAGACGCTCTCGGACAGACGCTCAATGAGTTAGCGGGTGTCCATCACCTCCCGCCGGGGGGACCGCGCCTGCCGCCGGGCTCCGGTGCAACAGATGAGAGGCAGAGCCTTCCCCGGTTGCTCAGTGCGGCATCTCCCGATTCCCTCGGGGAGCCTCATGCTGGCTGTAAAAAGTAACACCTCCTTCCGATGCGACGGTTCCCTCCGGAGCGCAGGCTGCGCGGCGCGGGGAGGGAGGGAACACACCGAAATAAAGCCAAAAAGAGCGGCAGAGGGGACAAACGCAGCGGTTCGTCCGTCCTCGCCGATGCGCTCCCTCCCCGGCCGCCGGGAAGGTTTGCCTCCAGCCGGCCCCCTCCCGCCGCCCTCCGCCGGCCCCCGGCGGCCGCTCCGCTCCCCTCGCTCCGCCGCCCCCTGCGCGCCGCTCCCGCGCCGCCCGCGCCCCCCCGCGGCCGCGCCGCGCACTGCGCCTCCGCGGGGCTCCGCGCACCGCCCTGCCCGCCCCTGCGCGGGCGTTTTCGCTGCTCAGCGCTCGCCCGGGTGTCTCCCCGGGGGGGTGCGGGGGGGGCAGGAGCGAGAGGACGCCCGGCTAGAGCTGGGCTCGTCCGTGAGCCGGGAAGGTGCACGGCGCCGGGCCGCCCGAAGACAAATTACACCGACGAGCGGCGGTCGGCTCCAGAGAAAGTTTCTTTCTACGTCCCTCTGCAGCTGGGAAATACCTAAAAGGCTCCGTGCAGCCGCAGTGGCGGTTCTGTGAGTCCGCCTCCGCGGGAGCCTCTCACAGCGTGCTCCGAGCCCGTCAGCCGAGATTCGGTCTCGGCAGCTTTCGGGATGCTCCTTCCCGGGCCGCGGCGGAGGCTCCGCCGGTGCCTCAGCGTCCAGCCGGGGCTCAGGCTGGGCTGGGCTGGGCTGGTCCGGTCCGGCGAGGGGGGTCCGTGCCCTTATGCTGCCCCAGCCTCGCCCGGTGCAGCTGGGTCAGGCCGGCCTGGACCTTAACGGCAGGCTGTGCGGGACCGAGCGGCAGCCAAGATTCGTGATAGAGGAGCGGAGGGAATGAGGCCGGACACCATCTCCTCTCTTTACTTTTCCTTTCCTTAAAAAAATTAGGACAGAACTTAAATGCACGAGCTTAGCAATGGTAAGAAAAAGGCACAATGTGCAGAGACAGAGATGCTGAGAAGGCACAAGACAGACAGATTTCTTCCTTTCTCTTTCTTTTTTTTTTTATTATTTTCTTTTGAAACCTGCTCAGACTCAGCCCTGTGTCAGGGTCGGGACACAGTGCAGGCACAGATAATGTGGGGGACACCTGTGCCGGTATGCAGAGCCTGCAGTGCCCTGGGCCTGGGAGAGCATCCTCTCCGATCCCCATCCCTGCTGGCCCTGCACCGCCCCACCGAGGGGCTGACTCCTGCCTGAAGCCAGCAAGCAGCATGCCACTGGTGTCTGGTTTGGCCCATCACGCTGGGTGAAGAGCTTCCACCTTTGGATTCCCGCGGGGGAGAAGGAGGGAGGGTGAAATAAGCACAGGGATGGAGCTGCCAGCCGAGCAGCACCTGGGCCCCAGGGGTGGGTGGGGGTGTAGGGATGTCTGTGCAAAAAATGCCAAGAGCAAGAGTATCCGTCGTGCTGAGCTTCACCCATGTCTCTGGGAGAGATTTCAGAGCGCTGAGCCGTGAAGCGCTTGACGAAGCAGGCGAGCCTGAAAATGCCGTTGCAGCAAATGTTAAGGAACTGCCAGCTACACCGCTCTTGGTGGCAGCTATTTGTACGGGCACCAGACCTCCGCCGGCGGCAGAGGAAAAAGAAGCGGTGATGCAGCTACTCTGTCTTAAATGCAGCAGGAGCTGAGTGGGGAAAACGCCAGACTGATTCTGCTCTGGGACCTCCATGGTCGCAGCATCGAGCCGCTGCATCCAACTGCTGTGTGAACCACAGGCATACATATTTTAGACATGCCCCAAATTAGTTACTGTTAAGATTTCGGCAGAAGCATAGTGCCTTTGGGGAGCTGCTCAGAAAACATCCTAGTGCCCCGGAGCAGTGCGCAATACAGGCACGCTGTAACAGGTCTCTGCATGGCTCTTCCTAAGAGATGTTAATTGAACTCACGAGATCAACTTGTGTTGATTGAAATACAGATCAAATGCCAATAGCAGCTGTTTTGGGAAGCTGAGACAGTCATTCTAGTATACACATATATGTGTAGGCATACACATATATACACACATAGGGCCATGCATGCACATCCACACAAAGGCAAGGAGAGAGAACTGGGTCAGTAGAGGCATCCTAGTGCAAAGAGCCTTCTAATGAAGTATGGAAAAGGGTACACCATTAGACTGCATTAGAATTGTTAGTGTGAGCCCATCTACCCGTTATCGGAGTATTTGTACCCCTTGTGCATGCTCTCAGCACTGCCGACATTGCGCTGGGTTACTACGGATTGGAAGTGTAGACAAGACTTACTTTTAGAGGTATTTGATGTTCACATCCCAAAGCAGAGAGTGCTTTTTCCCCCATACATTTCCCTATTAGATCTTGAGAGGCCAAGTTCTGAGTGCAGTGTTTAATTTTTTGACAAGCAAATATCTCTATAATTAACAGTATTTCCTTTGTCTTTTTGTGTGTATCGTTGTGACATTTCTTCTTTTCAGGGGTGAATGCAACATGACACTATCAATGTGCTTTATGCTTTCTGGCATTTTACATATGATAACCCATTAGCAGTCTCCTGTGGGTCTTGCCAATGCTCATAATTCCCAATTAAACTAATGTTCAGATAAAATCTCTGTGGTATTACTCAGATGAAAATGAAGTAAATAGTCTCTGATTCGGGACAGTGGGGTCTGGATCTTTGCAATGTTCTGAGTGTATGCTAGTATATTCTATTCCTAGCACGTAGCTAGCTGCCAAATGTTTCTCAGCAGTAAGTACTGTAGCAGGGAGAGAGGTATAGGGGGAAAATTAAACATTCTGTGAAACCCGTATGGCATATTGAGGTTTTAGAGGTTATATGGCAACAGCATGACTGGGCCTTCCTTTAATCTGCTCATGGTGTTGTATCAAATTAGGTTCCCCTTGGGATCTTCTACCCCCATGTTACACCATTCTCCTCAAAACACCTACTGACGCAGGCCCAGCAGCTGACCATTTGCAATTCAGCTAAATCTTATATATCCAGAACACCAAGCAGACTGGTTTTTTTTGCCCTTCTCTCTGCAGTTTGTGCACATATCACTAGGGTGTAGCTCTTGTTTTATTTCATGAACCACTGCAAACAGAAAAATGAAGATTAAAGGCACCTTGAAAATTAAGAGTAAGCTGGAGCATTTAGAAAATACTAATTGATTTGCCCCTCTAATATCACTGGGTACAGGTAAGAACATCTGCAGCAGGTGCCAATCAGTATAACTTTGCCCAAATCAGTGAAGCTGAATTGGTTTACCTGGAGAGATGGCTCATTATTCTTTAAAGAGGAAAGAAAAAGCGATGCAGAAATTTTAACCAGATTTTCTCAGTCAGTGCTAGGTAAAAGGTGCCGTAATATTCCTATGTCTCAGCATCTTTTCTTTTTGTATAAATGACAGCTTTTCTTACTAGTCGCATGAAAGTTTAAAGGATTATGAAATTTTCACCAAGATGGAGATTTACATGCATAAGAAAGAAATTTAGAGCAATTATTTAAAATAATATTAAATAATTAAAACATTAATTGTATTAATTTTTATTAATTTAGGATAGTGGAGGAACATTTCCTCAGGTTTCTGTTATTTTCCTGTAATTTTAAATATGCTTCTGCTGATCTCTTAACTCACTAGCAATGATGTAAAATGTGAAATCACACAGTACGATAGCATCTCTTGTTGCCGTTTAGAATTTTTTCTATGTTTGTTTTGGAGACTACATTGTTACAAAGTGTAAGGATTATCATTTTTTCTCTCTATTAATCTAATTTATGAAATCTGTAACAAGTTAATTCCATTAGTTCTATTCTTACAGGCCATGCACTTCTCCCAGCTAGAACTTTTTGCAAGCGGTAAATTGTTCCTGCCAGCCCACACCAGGCATTCCATACTATTAAGTCTTTCCTCCACGTAACTCAGTGTATTGCCATTTATGTACTTAAATGCCATTAGTCAAAACTCAAGTTTCCAAGACTTGAGAAAAAAAGATTCCTTTTATTGAATGATTGAAGAACATGAGGAATTTGTGAAAGAATGGGGGAAGGGGGAATCTGGCAGAAATCTTTCATATTTAATGAAGCATTTATTGGCACAGAAATAGTTCTTGTGAAGGTTTAGCAGGGGAAAAAGGTCATTAGTGAAGAGAGAGACAGGAACATGCAAGGGGAAGGAGAAGTAGAGGGAGAGACATTGATCCAGGGAACTGAATAAGTAGTTACGCTTTCCTTAAAGCAGCCAAGTACTGACCTCAGCTCTAGGGCCCTTAGACTCAGGCTCTTTTTCTATGCCAGGTCAACTAGAATCTTGAACTGTATTTCTTTGTTTCTTTTTTAGTTTATCTTCAGGAAAAAAAAAATAGATGGGGCCAAACACAAGTGAACTACTGGACAAAAATCCCAACACCAAATTTTGCTATTTGCTTGACCTTAATTTCAGGTCACGACAAGCAGGTCCCTGTCTGACTTTCTCAAGACTTCCAAGTTATTCAGGTGAGAAGATATTTGGGGTTTGTATTTTAATAGAGGGAAGCAGGTCCCTTAGCTTTATTGTCAGTTAAATTGCTATTTGATCTTATTTTTGCAGCTTACATTAGAAGTATGCAGAATTCTAGATAGACTTCCCATTTTATTACTATTTTAATCCCAACAATTTGTATTTTTAGTGGACAGCAAGCAATTAAACTTCCTTTGCCTACCTACATTTGTCAGTTCTCCAGAATTCACATCTGTTATTTTTACTAACGTGCTACAAACTCTCTCCTTTCTTCTCCTACCCTAAGTTTTTGAATGATTTAAGCTCATTTTTCTGACATCAGAAGATGGAAATTGGTGCACTAAGGTTCACTACTTTCTTTTGCAATTTTTTAACAAATAATAGAAAGACATCCTTTAAATTTCTGGTGTTTTTCAAAGCCATTTAGCTTTTGTCCTTCAGGATTATTTTCAGATGTCTGTGCCTCCCAGCAAGCACTTACATTCTTTCAGAATACCCAGCTGTTACATTTTTGAGATTTTTCTGGCATAGTCTGTCAGTGTAGGGGTTTTAGGAAAGCACAGGTCTAACTGATCAAATCCAGTGCTGGAGTGTGATTCGGCTCCAGACTGGAGACATCTAAATTTAGGTGCACACATTTGAACTGCTGAGTGTCTTAAGCTTCCTTTAGAGTCAATGGAAATCTATTCAATACTGTCATGGGTATGAAAAAAGGTCAGCTTTGCATGTGTGTTTTGACTTCAGGATGAGGTACACAGTCTCCAAGCACTGACTGAAGGCGGGAAACACCAATGCAGAGGTGCCTCATGCTGTTTGAGGTTCCCAAGGCTATCCAAGACACCCACAGGAGGAGGGCAGATAGGATTTGTCCTCTCTTGCCTTGACAAGGAACTTGTCTTATAGGTGACCTCTACTTTTCTGGGGACTAGGCCAGATGCTCTGTGGCATCTCACAGGGCATTGGACACCTGCACACAGGTACCTAAATCAACACTAGATCTCTTTTAGCTCTAATAGGAGATCACACCCCTATCTCACATGTGAATACCATTACAGACACACAAAATCAGATATTTGAATCATGATCCTTGAAATCACATTATGAAAGCATTAGGAGAGCAATGGCAAAGCAAAGTTTGCTGAAGAAGAGAAGAACGTATACCTAAGCAGTGATCCCTTTCTCATTTTCTGAAAGAGCTGAAACCTTTACCTGTGTTTATAAGTGTGGCAACCTGGTAAATGATCTGAAAACTTGAAAACAAATGGGATATTTCAATTGGGAGGTAAAGGGAAAAAAGAGTCAGGATCTGAGGGCAACTAGCCAGACATTTTAGGCATCTCTAAGAGTATGTGGAATAAACAGAAAGAACGAGATGTCTTGCTACACAAACAAAGCTATAACTTAATTGGCAAGACAGAGACTTCGTAGGATAAATCAAAGGATTGGAGTGTTGATATAGAAGGGTACAGACTGTTCAGGAAAGAAAGGCTGTGAAAGAGAAAAGGCAACATTACATTACCAAGAATGTGTTTTATGAAATTCTGAAAGAGAAGACAGATAGATTAGAAGTCTCTAGGGGAATTAAAAACAGGGTTTAAAAAGAGAGGACTACCTCAAATCAATTTGGGAAAAGAGGTGGTTGAACATCTTAAACATGTGCTAAAGCATAAAATAAATAAATAAATAAATAAAGACTTTTATTGGAATTATCACGATATGGTTTTACATCCCCAACAGGTAGAGTGTATAACTAGATTTTTTTCTGTCTTAATGGGGCAGAACATCTGAAAATGTAAAGGTGGAGGCCTCTCAGATCTGATAAAAGTGAGTTTGAAATAAGAGGGATGAGAACAGCAGAGAACAGAACAGCACTTTGAAAAAAGAAGGTGGCAACATACTTTGATGGCTGGTGGGAAAAGTTTGGACGAACATACGCTCAGAGAGTCAACCATGAGAAGCTGTTGCAAAAAGAGGCAGTATTGGCAAGAAAGCAGTAGTCATTCAGAATGTATTAGAAGGGGTGTAACACAGGAGAAAACACTGTTTTGCTCAAGGTAAGCAGCACTTTACATCAACTTTGGACCTCATGTTTGACAGTGGTATAAAAAAAACCTGCAGGGAGCCCAGAGGTCAGGGTCAGGGATAATAAGGTAAAGTGATCTTTTGGAAATATTTTAACTGGACTTGTTCTGCCTAAGAAAAGATACCTTTAAGTTATATTATACAGTTTATAGTTGTGTAAAAGACAGTTGTAAAGAGACAGCTAACGTATTCACCGGAAGCAGAAGTAATCAATTTTTTGTCTTAGCAACAAAAACCTAAACTATACATAAGTAGGGTGTTTCTAACTATAAAAAGAGTTAAATACTGGAAGATTTCACATGAGAAAGTTGTGGAATCCATCTCTTAGAAACATGTGAACCTTTTTCTAAGAGCAGCTTTATTCCTATTTTAGGATTCTCTAAGTGGCTGTAATGAGACAATTTTTCTCTAAAACTTAGTGAACCCCTTTTTTACAGATGATATTTGGGAAACTGAGTTTTCATGCTTTTCAGACAGACATGCAGCAAATCTGTTTGCATTCTCAGATGCCATTTGAACATCGTGATTCAATTTTGGAAGCATATGTAGATTAAGAGAGCAAATACAGTTTCTGTCCTTGCCATTACATCTGAAAATGGGGAATTCTTCCCTTTGGACAGCCAGCAGGGCACTAGTTTGTGCAAGCACAGGAATTCGGCTTGTGCCCATTGTGGTTTAAGACAACAGGACTTTAAATAAGGAATTCATTTGCTTAACCATAGGCAACAGTTTAGATTCCTTAGGGTATCCCAAAGGTCGATGCAGGTGCAACCCCAGCCTGACAGCAGATCCTCACCCACTGAAAGGAGAAACTGGGATATCTCACCAGCCAGGTGCTCCATGACACCTAAAATGGCACCAGGCAACCAAATCCTGTCCTAAAGGTGCTTTTTGGCAGTTTTGTCACTTCCGTATTTTTTTCAACTAACATTTTGATAAAGCATACATATTTTTTCCTTGACCTCAATTTGAAACCTGTTTCAAATGCAAATCGTGGGCTAGTTACCCAAGCCTTTAAAATAACATAATAATTCTCCTTCTCTCTCCACCAGACAAATACACCAATAATGCTTTTAATGTGTGAGAAAGGGAGATGTTTTTAAAAATGTACGGCTTTTATGGTATATTAATGATCTGTTTCCTCCAATTTGCAGAATAGCGACAGCTGAGCTTGGTGGTGGGTTGAGTTGAGAGTGTAGTACCTAAGACTGCATATAAAATTCACTCATTTTGCAGACGGACACTAGAATGAGTAAGGGATGGAAGATATTCAGGCTTGAGATATCAGTTCTTTTCCTACCCTGTAAATACCTCTTTTGTGCTGTTTTTGAGACTCAATTTTATTACCTACAATGTGGCAATCGCCTTTCTTTATCACACCATTATGACTATGCAGTATCTAGGAAGGAATCATAAATGCGTGTAACACCATTAAACGCCCTGTAAGTGTTAACAACAGTAACAATAAGACATTTGCCTAGAATGGATGCCGCACTGATTCTGTATTTTAGATAACAAGTTAATATATTTTTTAAGAGGTTTTCATGAATGTAGAGTGCTCGAAGAAGTTTATTTCTGTGTATAAAGGTTTGCTTATAACCTGACTTGCTGTGCATACTGACATTCATTAATAGTTAGGCATAATGGTCATATCTATATTTTTTATGGCAGTTCATATTGATGACATTAACAGAGGCAGAGGGTATCAGGAAGATCAAAGGATGTTTTAAGATTGAAGTTGCTTTCCTTTAACTGTGAGAAACAATTTATTTTGCCAGATCTTTTATGCTTGTATATAGGTAGGCAGAAATAAACTAGAAGAGAATCGACTCATGTTTTTATTATTATCATTTTAGAGTGCTTTTGTACCTTTCTGATTATTTTGTGTGTGTGTGTGTGAAGAACAATGTGAAACTGGCTTCCTGGATTCCAGATTGCTTAATGCAGTCTTTAGCTACATTTTTGGTATTATATTCTCCAAGTGATGTTAAACTCAGAAGGAAATTTTCTTCACGTGTGATTATGTGTAACAGAAAAGCAAGATAATTTGTTGCATAGCTTTTCAGAACATTGCTTAATGAGTAATTCTAAGAGAGCGAGCTTCTATTTATCCAAAAATAAATGGCTGCCATCATATTCCCCAGTCACTTCAGTGTGTTGTGCCAATAATTATTAGATGAAGAGAAGTGACAGAAGCTGGGCAGGGCAGAGGGAAGAACAAGCCTACCGAGAATATGGCTGTATTGCCTCAGCCCCGAGGTGTATAGTTTCTAAGTGCATATTTTCTGTAGAATGATTTACAGTCGAGCAAAGACCGATAGATGGTGCTGTGGAGACAATTTGCAGTCACTGCACAGCTGTGTGAGGTGCACATCATTTTACTCATAGGCATCTGCGTCAGGCATGAAATAGGCTCACACAAGGAATTAATTTTACCCTTCTGTTTCTTTTATTTCTTATCTAACACACTTTGTAGAGTTTCATGCTCAATTCTGTGTCAAAGAACAAAAATCATGTAGGATTTTACTGAGAAATGTAGGTTTATGTTTGTAGGTATTTTTTATGAAAGGAGAGAAGCTGGTCAGTATTTTATTTCAGTTCAGTATCTTTTCCAGCACTGTACTCACCATAAAATAGTCATTCATCTGTTAGTTTGATTTGTTTGGAAAAAGCCTGTAATACAGGATATCATTTCTGTGGGTATTCTTAGTGCACAGAGCTTTAGCCTCTTATCACTTGATGACTGACTGCATGGGAGGGAGGGAAAACAGTTTTGCTGTGTCTGTTCCCTGCCTCTGGTCACTGCTGCCCTTGCTGTGGGAAGGCTGTTTGATTTACACAAGAAGAGTTATTTTCCGTCAATGCTGTGGTGGGGTCAGGACTGGGGATCAAGAAAGTAGAGATCTATCACAGTCAAACTGTCATCTCCTCAAGACCCCGAGGCCTTTGTATCTTAGCATAGCTCAGCACTTAACAGAATTATAGAATCATTTAGGTTGGAAAAGACCCTTGGGATCATCGAGTCCAATCATCAACTCCACTCTAAAAAGCTCTCCCTTACACCATATTCCCTAACACCACATTCCCTAACACCACATCTAAACGAGTCTTAAACACATTCAGGGATGGCGACTCCACCACCTCCCTGGGCAGCCCATTCCAGTGTCTGGCCGCTCTTTCTGTGAAGAATTGTTTCCTAATGTCCAGCCTAAACCTCCCCTGCTGCAGCTTGAACCCATTCCCTCTTGTTCTATCGTTAATTACCTGTGAGAAAAGACCAGCACCAACCTCTCTACAATGTCTTTTCAAGTAGTTGTAGAGAGTGATGAGGTCTCCCCTCAGCCTCCTCTTCCTCAAACTAAACAGTCCCAGCTCCTTCAGTCGCTCCTCATAAGATTTATTCTCCAGGCCCTTCACCAGCTTCGTTGCCCTCCTCTGCACTCGCTCCAGCACCTCGATATCTCTCTCATATTGAGGTGCCCAGAACTGGACACAATACTCAAGGTGTGGCCTCAGCAGTGCTGAGTACAGGGGGACAATCACCTCCCTCCTTCTGCTGGTCACACTATTTCTAATACAAGCCAGGATGCCATTGGCCCTCTTGGCCACCTGGGCACACTGCTGGCTCATGTTCAGCCGCTTGTCAGTTAGAACCCCCAGGTCCTTTTCTGCCAGGCAGCTCTCCAGCCACGCTTCCCCAAGCCTGTAGCGATGCATGGGGTTGTTGTGGCCCAAGCGCAGGACTCGGCACTTGGCCTTGTTGAAGCACATTCCATTAGCATTGGCCCATCGATCCAATCTATCCAAGTCTCTCTGTAGAGCCTCCCTATCCTCATGTAGATCAACACTCCCACTTAGCTTCGTGTCATCTGCAAACTTGCTGAGGATACACTCTATGTCCTTATCAAGGTCATCAGTAAAGATGTCAAACAGAAATGGTCCCAACACTGAGCCCTGGGGGACACCACTTGTGACCGGTTGCCAGCTGGATTTAACTCCATTGACCACCACTCTTTGGGACCGCCCATCCAGCCAGTGCTTGATCCAGCAATAAGGTGCTCAGATCCTGCATCTTTGGGTGCCTAGTTTCTATGAAGGTCCTAAGACCTCTGGTGAGATCCACCTTACCAAATATTAAACAGCTACAGTACAGATGTCTGTATGAGCTACTTTCTTGTGTATGAGCTACACTGCAATCAGTGTAGACAAAATGCTTAGGCAATATATTTTCATAGATGAGATACATCTTGCCATAGGAATGCCTTTTTCTCCTCAATGACTAGAAAGACAAAATATGGCTCTTAGCCTTCATATAAACATCTGCAATGAATCTCATCCTTGTAGCCCACAGAAACACAACCGAGAATGGCCTGCCGGGAAAGGAAATGTAAGCAATATTGCAACTTGGAAGGAGGAATTTAGCAACATCATGTCCATAAGTGTATGGAATAAGCTGAGTTACATCATCTCAGCTGCATCCTTTAGGTCAAGATCCAGTTTGCTTGATAAGCTATGAGTGCTTTCATTTTCAAGGTGTCACATGGTCTATGCAGTGTGTGTGGGATTGGTCCCTTCTGCAACACCCGCAAAACTGTGACACAACTGGAAGTGAGGACTTGGGCAAGCAGTTACGATTTGTGCCTTCTGGGCCCTTAACCTACACAAGGTCTGTCGATGAATGGGTACCACATCTTCCGGTAAGAAATTTTAGACCTGTCAGACCTTGAGATGGAATAAGCAATTAAGAGAGGTTCAATAAGGAAGTAACTGCATTTCATGGCACCATTTTTCACCTCAAGATTTCTATGAGGCAACAGAATATGATATGAATTTCATTTGGACCCATAGTGTTTCATTCTTCACACTCTCTAGAGAGTCTAGTGGAGTTAGCGGATTGCCTTTCTCAAGGTCTTTAAAGACCCTACAATCACTATTACTCAGGCATCAGAGACAGAACTGAGAAAAATAATGAAATAGCAATTTAATCTCTTTGAAATTAATTCTTTGCTTAAAGAATCAGTTCCTCAGTGTTTCTCTACAATAACTCCAGTTCATTACAGATCAGTCCTGAGTATCTAGATTTTGTAAATACTCTGTTGCGTTCTCTTATATTCACTAAATTTCTAAAAATTCCTGACTATGAATACAATAACTAGAATGATCACGCAGATAAGCACACAAAAGAAGATGCAGTTAGTGTAAGTGCATTTTTAATATCAGAAAGAGAGATAATGAGGATGTGTTTCTAATAGCCATCCAGCTTTACTCATGATGCTTCTCTAGGGGAGAGAAATATTTGAAGCAGCTGTTCAGATAATTTGAAGTCGAGTATAAAGACTATTTGGAATGCTACTGAAGTTATACATGTTGTTGCTGTAGAAGGATGGTAATATATAAGTGTACTTACTAAACAAAGGATATTTAGTCTATGTTTGTGTAAACTAGCACAACATTGTCAAAAATAATAACTTATAAAAGTTAACCTTGATTTTTTCCAGTAGGACTTCATGGAAAAAGGACGTAAAGACATGGCAAAAATGATATGAATATGAAAATCCAAAGGCTTTATCAATAACTGCCTTCTGGACATTGTTTGACATCATATCCGTTGTCAAATATAATGTAATGCTGGCATTTTCACGGAGATTTTACACTTTACACAACTGCTTTAAACTTTGCCTAAATACATAATGTAGGTTTTAATGACTTGCTAGAAATCTTTTTTTTTTTTTTCTTTTTTTTCCTCTCTTAGATAATTTTGTGGGTGGAAATACTTCTCTGTGTAATTGTATCATTTGTGCAAGTGACTGTCAAGATTTTCAAGAATTTGCAGGTTTATTATGCGTGTTAAAATTTATGAATAGCTTTCCAAAACTAAAGAGATTGCTTGAACTACAGAAAAATCAAATTTTCTAATCATTGAGATCCTGTGACTGTTAGATAATTTTCTTTCTGTGTAGAGACTTTTGTAACAATTTTACATCTATAGAGACCTTTCCCTCTGCTAAAATATTTGTATTTGTCAGCATTTAGTTTTAGAGTTAAATCACTTCATAATGTAAGAACTGTTTCATCTGTCACTCTAGAAAAAAAATCCTAGCTGTACTAGCTGTACTAGCAGCTTTCATACTTGTTTTCATATGTGAATAAAGAACATTTTTCATGCTTTGTCTCCTAAACAATGGTTTCCAAAACAATCAATATCAACCATCTAAAATGCTAAATTTGAAAATTATTTAAAAAAAAAAAATAATGACACTTTAACAGCTTGTTTCTATCTAGGAAAACTGCTGAGGTCTGATGGCTCATGAAATCCATATATTTAATTTAAAGGCAGTAAATCTTTTAAAAGTAGCCTTCTGCATGATTAGTCTTAATAGGCTACTGTTAGTGAAAAGAAACAGCCCATGTAAAGTAAAAAGGAAGATATCACAGCATTTTCATTCAGTAAGCAAAATATATGTTGCAAAGAATCTATGGTTAGATTATTCTTGGCCTTTGGAGAAATCCTCCAGGAGGGGAATGAGGTAGAAATCCTCTTCACAGAGCACACCCTTATGTTTCCCAGGTCTTTGTTCTACCACTGTCTCTGCCCCATGAGAAGATAGTGCCAGTGCCAGATAGCACTGGTTTTGATTTGTGCTGTTAGACAGGAAGCAGGACTCTAATCATGATGAAAAAGTGTCCTTAATTTTTTCCTGACGTGGGAGACAGCTTACTTTGCCACTGTGTTTCAGCCACGGGCGAGGACTGCTGGCGCCAGAAGGAGCGCAGCTGCCCCGAGAGGCACAGTGATGCTGGAGGAGCTGAGAGATGCACTCAGGTCTGTTTTCAACTTCATCTGGCATGGTCTTCAAAATAAAGTGCAGCTACTGGACAATTATGTGAATAGAGGAAAAGACTATAAAAATGGCAGGATACTCAGTCTCAGACTCTGCATTAGGACCTCTGTAAGTCCTGAAGCACGTCAGGGTTGGTGACTGTAGTGTCTCACTGGAAAGGAGCTTTCTGGAGCTGCCAGAAGGAGTAGGAGTGCTGTATTAGGGAATCTGAAGTATCCTAAAGCAGAACTGGCCACCACTGAACCATGCCTGACAGATGTTTGTGCAGCTCTATACTATTTTTAAGGTGGAAATGCCATAGTCCTGCCACCTAAACCAGGCTAGCATTCAATTCTCAGTGTTGATAGAAAGCTTCTCCTCAAGTCTAGACTAATTCCTCCTCTTGTAATTGCGCAAACTAGTGTATAAACTTAATTGGACTGTTAATAAACTGATTTTCACAGGAGTTGTGACCCTGAGGAGGAAAGAAGGAAGGTCCTGTGGGTGGCAAAGACTTGAGGAGAGTTTAAGAGTGATAGTAGGTAGGGACTAAAAGGGACTCAGTATCATGACATGTCATCTAACGCAACGACAATTTACTGGCCTTACTTGAGTGAATGGACCACCTTACTTAACCCTCACTCCCAATTTCTTCTGTATCCCCAGCCTACTCACTGGTAGGGTGACGTGAGAAGCAGAAAAGGCCTTGGCTCCATGTAATCACTGCTCAACAATAACAAAAACATCTTTATAGTATCAACACTGTTTTCAGCACTAATCCAAAACATAGCCCCATACTAGCTACTGTGAGGAAAATTAACTTTCCCACAGTCAAAACCAGCACAATGACCAAGCCGTACACTTCTATTAATATTCTTGTCAGTGTTTGAAAAGCGAATTAGAGTATTGTCTTCTATCTTCTTAAGACTTTTTGTTTGTTTGTTTTTAACCTATGTTTCTTGCATTGGTATGCAGACAATTTGAGATATTCAAGAGACTTCTTTATCTGCTTTTTATCTCTTGTTCAGAGTGACTCTGCATCAGCTTAATGACACAGGCAGTAGTAGCTCTACTGTCTTGGTAGCCTGGACAGAACATCGCCGGTGATCGTTCACACACCAAGCAGTGACAGTCAAACTGCTGGATGGTTCTGAAACATTTTTTCAAGCCCCTGTGGATTTGCACATACCCACAGGCACCATGGCAGCTCAGTGGGGTGGGCTGCTCCATCCACAGTCACCAGGAGCCCTTCGGAAGCCCTTTGAGCAGGCATGGGCATGGGGACCTGCAGCTGGGTCGCTCCCTCCCTCCCCAGCATCCACAGCCAGCTCTCAGCTGCCTGCTACGCTCTCTGTCCAAGCTTGGACTTGACCATCCAAGCTACGCTTTCCTACCATCTACAGCAGAGAAAATCTCTTCTTTGTATAGATTTCATCCAAATTTCCCGCTTTTTCTCTCTTGTAATTCTAAAAAAAACAGGCACCATGGGCAGTGCATGCTGTACTGTAGTTGTTTCTTTATTACAAGAAGATAGAGAAAACTATTTTAGAAGCCAAAAATGTTTTATTAATAACCCTGTTAGGAGCACTAAATCACACACTCCTGAACTTTCCTGGCTTTTTAATTCTCAATTCAAACATTATGTAGAGAACTATTTTCTTTTAAGGATTCAGATTTTTTTTTTTTATAGTGGTATCCTCTCTCACAATTTAACTGGCTTGTACTAAAAGATCAAAAGCTGTTTGGATGAGGAAATTTTTCACCAGGAGCAGAACCAGTAATTCTGAAAGTCAAACTCAGCAGACCTTCCTAGGTATGCTCCAAAAATACTCTTTAATTTTGCACCTTTGTTTGACATGTTACTTTGCAGTGTTATTTTCAGATGTATTTTCAGAAATGTTTTTCAAAGCTACTGCAGCTCATGGGAGGGTTTGGAGGAAATCAGCTTAATCCAGAATTTCCTTGCCTGGAATGTTAACCCTGTATTGTACATGGATTTATAAAATATTTTATTTCTTGGCAACAAATGGTTTCAGTCACTGTCTGCTGCACCTTGCCAGTTTCATCTGAGAAATAAATCTTCTGTGATAGCAGGACATGATCCAAACTCTGAACATCGGCAATTTTCTGTCTACCGCCTGTAAAAGCATGTGTCTAATAAAAAAATAAATCCATCTTAGAAAATGGCAGAGAATCTGAAGGAAAAATATATAGTCATCTTCCTGTGATTAATGTCTCTTCACGTAATAAAGAGACAGTGTTTCAATTCTAGCATTTTGCCTGATGTCTTGGTGTCCCACCTGGAATATCCTAGTTAAAGATATAAATGAAAATGCTTGTTGTTTTTCTGCTTTCTGTTTTTCTTCATTAATCTTCATTAGGCAACCTCCAACCCATGATCTAGAAGGACCCAGACACTAATGAATGTGTTTCACAGACTGGTACCCAACCTGTTTGAAGACGTGGGTGACATCAAACTATTTATAACCGTCTTGTTCAACAAATAGCCCTGTATTTATAATGGAGTTTGGTAAGGTTTTGTCTTATGTCATTAATGATACACAGAGAGCATCTATATTTTTGAACAGAGGACATAATCATAGAGACTGTGCATGTACTGGCAAACGTAAACCATAGTGATCGGATTTTACTTGTTTGGGGTTTCTTTTAGTTCTGAGGGGTTTGGGAATTTTTTTCTCCCTCCTCCCCTCCTTCAAAACATTCAAAATATTTTTTTTTATGTCAAGAAACAGAGGTGTAAATTGAATGTCCAGGGATGTGACATGAAGTCATGGACGGGTGCTTGGAGGTGCAGACCTTGCTGGGATAGTGTTGGTGAGGAGGGGAGGGAGCCAGAGCAGGTGCCTCCACACCCGTCCTGCCGGGCTGAGTTTTGTTGTGAGGGGAACACTCAGAAAAGAAACTCCAACATAATATAACTTTAGTGCTATGTGGACAATCTATGGAAAAAAACCCAGGAGTGCAATGAAGAGCTAAGTTTTTTGACAGTGCAAAAATACCCAGAGCTTCACAGATAAAAGCTACCATGTCTGTTCCTTCTACTGTTTTTAAAATAGTCATATATAAGGCAGGACAATGAGTATAACCATGGTGCAAAATGTACTAAATAAAGAAAAGTCAGGGAATGATCTTATCCACACAGTTTAGGGTTTTTTCTGGACCCCTCTAATTAGCTGTAAAATAAACGACATCAAAAGCCGCTGAGTATTTACCCACTCTCTCAATTCACATTTAATTTTGTCATTTATTTTCAGGGAAGTGCCTACCATAAGGAGAATATATATATGTTAATCTTTTACATCAATCTGAGGTGAATAAATGAACTTACTGAATACATGAACTTACACGAATGAGCATAGTTTGGCTATAATAACTATGTTTATATGCTCTACAGTGTATATTTGGTGATATTAATTTTCTCAAATGCATTTGCACTGTTCTTTTTTGGACTTGAGTATTGCTGAGATTCCTTGAAGCAGAGTATATTTGAGTTGTCTGTTGTGCTCATTTATTGAAATTCAGAGCAACTATATTGGTTGTTTATTTCTTCATAGCTTTTTTTTTTATTTCTGTGAGGATAATTCTATTAGTCATTTGGCAAATATGCTCATAAATAAAGCCATGGAAATGCCTCATTATCCTAAGAATAAATGTTATAACATTTTAGAGAGCCAACAGTTAACTTAATTTATTTCATGTTGGAGTCACCAATATCCATTGCAAGGTGTTTGTGTAGATCTATCTTTGCATAGGTAGTCTTTATTCACATTAAAGTACTTACAAAAATTCTAAAGCACGTTTTGATCTATCATTTACTGTGCTTTTATATCCTATTTTGTGTAGCTCAATGTTCAAATTTTATACATTTAAAATATTTTCTTTTATTTTTAAATTATTTTAACATTAAAGTAATTCAGAGTCAGACTTTATATGGCATGTTCATACATTATTGTATTGTATGTATTTACACAGAATAGTGTTAAATCATTAATTCATCATAAAGCTATCAAATTCATTTTAGCTTTGTAAGAGAGGAAAATATTTGGTTTTCTCTTTTCCATTGTTACATACTTTCTTCCATTGTTACATACTTTCTTTTCACTCTTTCCTCATTATCGCTGTCTCCCTTAGACATTGGTTTGAGAAACAATAAGCACAGAGAAACACGCACACAAATACCAATTACCAACCTTCACATTGCTTTATTTAAATAGACACCAAGTCAATATCCTCATTTAAATTAAGAGAGTTTTAATCTATCTCTCAGTGAAAAATAACTGGGGTTTTTTTTAACTGAGGATGCCTATGTTATGTTGACTGTATAAACACATGTGTAGGAGAGTGTGCACGTGTGCAGGCACACAAGCATCAGAATGAACTGAGAATTATTGGAATGCTGTGCCAGCGCTGCCTAGAACTATGGAGCTACCGTGCATGTGTTTAAAAAAATCCATCAGAGTACAGCTGGTGTCAAATGGTGATGGGGTGCCATTTGTTCACTGCAGTGACACCGCTGTCATCACCCCTGCCTTTCATGGAGAGCTATAACTATTTACCAGAGAATGCTTAAACCTCTGCACATGGAAAATAAGGACTTATCTTGTTCCTGGCAATCACTGTCTGTCCATTCA
Source organism: Rissa tridactyla (assembly GCF_028500815.1). NCBI lineage: Eukaryota > Metazoa > Chordata > Aves > Charadriiformes > Laridae > Rissa > Rissa tridactyla. The sequence continues at coordinate 30,228,531 of NC_071466.1, forward strand.
GGTGCAGAGCTGTCTCGGCTGGCTCCATGGGGCTCACAACACGGGCGAGCAGCGTGGCCATGAAGCAGGGATCAGGCTGGTGCTCCTGCCGCGAGCACGCAGCCTCCCCAGGGCCACCACAGAAGCCCTGTGCTGCCCTGCAGACCTTTTGGCCTCATCATCTGTGAATTTAGGAAGTAACGCCAGTTCAAAAATAGCAATGAAAGACAGGAGGAAAAAATAAAGTAGAAAGACTGTGCAGAGACTTTGGCATGTCAGCAATTGGGTGAAATAATAGCCTTACCAAGGACAGTGAGAAAGTTGACGCAAGATCTCCTAACCACAAATATATACTTAATTACAGCCTGATTGTTTGCAATGCCTCCTGCTCTAAAGTCAGTTAAAACCTGTAAACATATTTCTGACAAAATGTAATTGATATATTCTTTGGTCTACATAGAGGTAAGTGAAGGCCTTTCACTCAAATGTTGTAGAGAACATAATCTAGTAGCTCTTAATAATTTATTTATTTCAGCACAATCAGAGGACAAACACCATGACAGAAACTTGGAAAGAATCAGTGATCATCATCTGGTCCCAGGCGAAATGTATGGAACAAAACAGGGCTGTCTGGCAGACAGTATCAGTCCTTAGGCTGTCTCAGAGAAATGGTATAAACTGCAGAAAATAACATACGGAGAAATAAAAAATAAAAAAAAAATCAGTGATAGCATACAAAAATAAGAATGGATAAAAACTTTACGGTTATTAGTCAATGTTTGGTTAAATGGGGTTCTATACCAAAATAACGAAACTTTTTTTTTAAATTATTTTTTTAATCTTTTTTTTTTTCCTAATGAAATGAAAAGAAGTTTACTTTCAGCTGGACAGCCAGGCAGCCTGCTCAAGGAGAAAACAGTTATCAGTGCTATGAGAAAGACTCTAAATGTTACAGCTGTGATGATATCAGGGATGAAATTTATTTTGTTTTCTAGTCAATTTTTTGAAGATAATTAGTTTATAGTTTTGCAGAATTGCAAAGGACAGGAATTGACAGACAGGAATCCTCTTGTTCAAACATTTGTACATGCAAATGGTCATCCAAAAATGTGAACTATAAGCCGATGTGCAAATGTGAGACAGCATCATGTATTATCAAAACACAGTTGGATCCAAAATGTGAAGAATGAACACCAAACAAATATCCTATTCAAATTTAGAATAAAACTTTTGAAGGCAGTGAACCAAACCTGAAGAGAACATCAGAGTGAACACAGCTTCTCTCTAGATAACTTATGCCCAAATTTTTAGTGTTCTTCCACAGTCGCTTGTGCAGCCGTAGATATATTTGACTGGCCTGCCCTTTGGGCATCAGGTTGTTTTCTAATGGATGTATTTTTGCAGTTGACCCAAGCATGGGTTACATCGGCATGTGAACTGTGTTTCCAGGCTGTCGACTGATGAAACACAATGCTTTTCCTCCTGGCACAGGTAGAGTGTGCAATGAAAAAAAAAGGTATAGCCCTGAATAGTGCTGGTGAAGATCAAATTTAAATAGTCTTCATGTCCATTTTACTAAAGAATTCTGGAAATGCATTGTATTTTGCAAAATACTAGGACTACATGTTTTGCTATTGCCAAGGGCAGAATCTCTGTAGAAATTGCTTTCTGGTTCAGTACCTCTTTGAAGGGAGAAAAGTGAAAGATCTTCATCTTTCTACACATCTGTGACTGTAGCTAGTTTTTTGGCCTTATGCCCCTTTTTGCCTACAAGAAATGTGGAAATAATGAGTGAAGGAAAACACATTCACTTCTTAAGTATGATTTGCATCTTTCCTTTTGAAAGAAGTTGCTTATCTCCTTTCTTTTTATTTAATTATATTATAAACGTTACTGAACACAGTTCTTTTTATTCTTATTTTTATTTTTTATTTGGTGAAAAATTCCAGAATAAAAGATAACAATTGTAGTTAAAGAAGAAGAAATCCTTCATTTACAAGGAAAAAATACCCAAAACAACACAATACTCTATTTCAGCTTTCATAAAAAATTTACTGCTTTTGCATGTTAACAAAATTCATGCTTCTGAACAAGAATTCACTGAGAAAAAACATTCCTTACCAACAAAATACAGATGTCTGTATTAAAAGCAGGAGATGGAGGTAATCATTAAACAGAAAATAACAGCTATAAGCAACTGAGTAAGGAAAGAAGAATCTCACGTTCAACTGAACCTCAAAGATATTTGTGACATGTGAAATGCAATTATCCAACATAATTTCCCACCAAGAATTAGGCCTGTCATCCTGATGCGAACAGTATACGATAGGTATATCGATACCTGATTGGTAAGAACAATGCCACTGATGAGTGTTTTTATAACAGTGCTACCTGCTTCTGTGTTTTTTTCAAGCAACAGTGCCCTCTTTCCAAAAAACAGCATGAATCAATCTTCACATTAATGTGCAATCAGTTACAGACGTGAGGGCCCTTTCCTTTTTTCTGTGACTCTAAAGCAGTTGCTGAACTTTTCGAGAGGCTCGTTGCAAGATGAAACAGATTGTGTGGCCATAGTAGAAAAACCCCAAATCTGTTCTTGTGAAGGTAATTATGAGTTGTCCAGAAGAAATTGCAATGACCAGAACCCACTGATGGTGCTCCTAGTCAAGAAAATGGTGACGGCAGAAGCTGCTTTATTCACCACGCTGTAAAGCTTTCCTGAGTTGCAGTACAGTCACACAGTCCCAAGATAAAGCGAATGCATATGTCGGTCGGAGATGAGGGTATTCAGATTTTCACAATATAGGTTCTTTGAGAGCGGGAGGAAATGCAGACGTCAATGAATCAAGATTCCTTGGCAATAAAAAACACCTCTAAATTTCCTCGGCTGAGTTTCTGAAGGACAAGTAGAACTGTGTCCAAGGGAAAAAACACAGCGACCCCAAATATGCTAACTGGAATTCCACCCTCCTCCAGCACTAATGAAGCCAATGGAAAATACATGCAGACTGGCAGAAATTAGTTCTGACCCAAGGTTCTGAAAACTTCAGTAGTCATTAACAGAGCTGTGTGGCAATCATCAAGTGGCTCGCTGAACTCCATGTAAGCTTTTTCTTTTGTTCCTCAGGCTCACTCTGGGTGTTCTGGCTTCATAAAACTCTTAACACTCAAAGCAAAACATAGGCTAATGTGTTATGTTCCCATGTAAAACTACAGAGCTTTGTAAGGTTTCCAATGGAAACCACAATGCCTCCTCGGCATATCCTCCCCTGGCATCAGCAGGTGTCATGTTTTGTGAATTATTTAAATGACATTGGAAGGTTATAGTTAGGAGCCAGCATGAGCATGGAGAAAAGGAACAAAAGAGTTTCAGCAACTTATCAAAACTGCTATTTCAAGTTATACACAGAAAATATAAAAAAACCCCACAAAACCCACCTGAAGTCTCCCAGTGACCATTGGCAAGTCAATGAGCTTAATATAGATGAACAAAGCACACCTTGTTATATCCTGTCACTTACTAACAAAAACATTCTTACTATACTGCTAATAATTATGATGACTTCATCTTACTGGCTGTGGTGGATAACATTAGATATTCTATTCCTAACTTTACAGTAAAATGCTAGAAACCTAACTTTGAATTGGTGCTAAAAGTATATCACATATAATGCTTTAAAAATCTAATGCTTTTCTAAATGTTATTATTTAAAAAAAAAAATTAATTCAGGGCTTCTCTATTGAGAAGTCTGCAGTGCTGAAGAAATACAGATTGCAAAGCAGAGCTCTCAAAGAGTGAGAAAATATTTGATAAAGGTTATAGAAAAGACAAGGGCGTACCACTCCATCCACTGAAACCTGCTGCCATTAGCAAATAAGCTGTTAGCCCACAAAAATGGCATCTGCAGGTTCCACTAACCACTGCAAAGGAGGGGAAAGTTACCTATAATATTGAGGAAACAATTTGTCAGAACTCGAGAAGTCTATCAGCCTGGTGGCACATCATGTCCAAGAAGTACTGGGCAGAAAAATCCTGGATGTGAGAGTGGACACAATGATGGTGGTAGCCATGAGACACCTTAAAAGAGATTAAGGAAAAGGAGAGTGATTATAAGAGTTGTGATTTTAGTGTATTTGCTGTGTGTAGCAGACCATCTCAAGAGGCGCTGTTTCTCGAGTGCAATTACGTGTTTATGACTGATCACTGTTTAGAGCCTGGGCTGGCTCAGAGTGCAAAAAGATAGATAAAACAACAGAGGCAATTTACATGGCATATCAGCAAAAGACTGTCATTCAGTCTTGATTTTATTTGGTCACTGAAAGGGCTGAAGGTAGAAGAGAGGCAAATGTTAAATTCTTCACTGCTCCCGTGTTCCTCTCTGCCATTGGCAAACATCTCTCATGAATGGCTTTGCCAAATTCCTCACTGCTGGGTAAAATGGAAAGTCTGTTTACTTCTTAGAAGCCAACTTTTACCTGAAGACCTTGTGTTCTGTCACTAAAAAACATCACATTGCAAGCTGTTAGATGTAGGAAACCAAGAAAGGCTATTTCTTACTTCAAGAAACAGAGCAAGATTATGAGATCTAGCATTATACAGTAAATATTTCTCAGTTGATGCAAGGGAGGAAAAGGCCAACAAAAGAACAAATCCTAAAACACTGCAATGGTTATTTTATTTCTTAAGGCAAAATTAGGTGTGATCCTCTTTTCACTCTGAGTACTGTGAATAAGGAATAAAAATGTTCCTCAGATCTCCATGAAGATGGATGATCACCTACAAGGAGAGAGCCGGAATAATCATAATACTAGGAAATGGGAAAAGAGTATATCTTTTGCATTTAATTAGGATTGAATGCAGGTCAAAATTATGTTCTTTTTCCTGCCTATGTTATGTATTATCAGGAGCAACACCAGTTACCTAGCTGATTACATTAGCATGAATCAACGTAAGTGAGTTGACATTGAGGTCATTATTTCCTAGCCTGTGAAAACAATTTGATGTTGAAGCTCACTATATACATAGTAATAAAAATGTAGGGCTAGGGAGAGCTGCAAGAGGCCCTGCAATTCATTCTATATTTTAAGACAGAATTAAGTATATCCTACACGATGCCCTTCCAAATATTTGCTTAATTAGTTCTTGAAAGTCCTATCAAACAGGAATTTGCTGACCTTCTGATGCAGTTTGCTTAAGTGCTTTAACTAACATCAAGTTAGAAAGATTTTTTACTAATTTTATTAATATTTATTCTAAATTAGATTTTCTGCAAAATAAGTTGGTACAGCTCATCCTGCCCATAAGGAACACACAGATGGAATAATCAACCAGTGACTTCTTTTCAAAGACATGCTCACGTCACCTCTTCTGGTTGTTTTTCCAGGTCACACAAAAATGCAACCCATCCATGCTTTGTTCAGATATCTTGTTTTCTTATGCATTATACTTTTCTTTTTTTTCTGACTCCTAGCTTGCCTGCAGTTTTTAAAGTGTGGATTCCAACAGTGTACATACGTACTCCCATCAAAGCATAACTAGTGTTGTGGACTTTTCATGTCTTACATGTAACATACTTGCTGGTTTTGAGTAACTGCATTACACCAATGACTCCTTTTCTGCCTGTCGTCCATTCCAAGCTGAAACGCCTTTTTGTGGTAGTTGTATCTACTCAGTTTTCCCCCTTTTTTATTCTTGCCTTTCAATTTTTTTCTTCCTTGATTTCTGTGAAAACAGTATCAGGCAAGGTCTGAGGGAAGAGGAGGCTCACAGTGTGCTCTAGCGAACTCCTGTCCTGGCAACTGCGGGACCCAAATCCATGACTTCAGGACCCCATTTCCCCACTGTGCTCTCCAGAAGTAGCGTATGAAGACTCCATTGGTAGAGTCCTTCAGTTCAACCGAAGTCTTTGACTGGTCTTTGAGTATAGTCTTTCAGTTAGTACTACCTTACAAAATCACTGCATCCAGACCATATTTCTCTGTTTTGCTTACAAGAATGTAATTTGGGACACAATAAAGCCTTACTCAAGGTAACATCTGTAGCGTAGTCTACTTGTCTTCTATCAGGTGGTCGAAAAATCAGGTTTAAGATAAAAATATATTTAATTGGCATAATAATTTATTGTCAATTTCCATTCTCACTTATTTATCATCTTCTTTTATCATCAAGAATATGTCAATACTTACAAATTTAATGTTGCATGATTTTTTGCAGGATCCCTTTTGAAACTGAAGCTAGTCTGCCTGATCCATAAATTGTTAACCTTTTTACAGAATCTTGATACAATTTAGATAATAAAAAAAAGAAAAAAGGCAAATTCATTCTTTTTGATGTCAACAATTTATTGTTTGTCTTCCTTACAGAGAAGCCTATACTGCTCTGCTGTATTGAACTGTTTCTAATGTATTTGTATTTTTTTACATTTTATATATTTCTTCGTATATTTAATTATGTTCTTTATTTTTCCTTTATTTTCTTACAACAAGCTTGTACTATGCTTTTCTATGTATCCTTAGTACTCTTTTCTTGAGCCCTCCTTTTATATGACTTTTAAATTAATGTCATGGTCATTAAAAGTCATTGCATAAAAGTCATAGGGGCCATTGCAGTAACATTTTGGTACTGCAAAGATAACATATAACGAAAGTGCAGTTTTCTCCTTCACATTTAATATTGCCTGCCTTCAAAAACTGTTTGATCACATCTGAACCATGTTATCCTTTGGAGCACCATCTCAGGAGCTCTCACTGTTTTCTTGAGTTTTTGGAAAACCGCCATTTGTGAGTTTCTTTCTCCTCATTTACAGTCACAAACACTTTTGTTAGAACTGCTTGCTGTATTCCAAATTGCTTTCAGTCTTCATATTCTTAGTCACTTCCTCAGAATCAGATCTAAACCAGCAAATACTTCATTCCTTTTTCCAACTACTGGATGAAGGGTCATGCCCAACCCTTTCCTAAAGGTTTTGGCTCATTCTGTCGCAGGTACTGATGTTCATGAGTATTTTAGCTTCCTCATCATATCGTACATAACAGCTTGGCAATAAAATTGATAGGTGAAATAATTTAAAGATAGCATAGTACAGTGTCTTATTGAAGGCTAACAAATCTAATGTTAATATGTTGTGGGGATACCAAACACTGCAAAGCAGACTGCTTGACTAAATATGGATTAAAGCAGGCAGTTCCAGATGTTGAAGAAAACATACTTTGAAATCTGTAAGCTTCACAAGGATTACAGAAGGCATTTGAAAATGTGTAAAAAACCCTTTTGAGGCATGATAGACATCTACAACAAGGATGGGAAAGAGAGATCTGGTGGACGCCCGAGACCATAAAGTTTTGAAATTAAAATTATTATTATTTTAAATATATTTGAAGAAATTAAAAAAAAAAACAGCAGGGAAGGCAGTGGGGGGGAATCGCTTTCAACTCTTTGGGTTTCCAATCTATAGAGGAAAATACTTTTGAAAGATTTTAAACTTTCAGATACAATCAACAACCATCCTATCCTAAAATAAAAAGAATATACTTACAAAGCTTTTCATGACAAGATTTTTATCAAAAATAAGCTCTTTTCTATTACTTTTGTGGTAAGGAAATCTACAATACCACACTTTCGGTTGAGCCTGATATAAAGACCACTGAGATGAACAGACTTTTTTACCGACTCCAATGTTTTTGGAGTAGATCTAGGAATACGTTATACGCCAACTTTTGCACTACTCTGTAAAAATGCTTGTATGGTACTAATTCCTGGAGAAGATAATTGTTGAATTCAATATACTAACAGTCAGAAACATAAGCAACAAAGTGGTAAGAGCTGTGGTTAGAAGAGCAGGGAAATAATATAACTTTTTTGCACTCATCACTTCAATAAGTGTGAATTCCATAATATCAGCTTATAATTAGTGATTTGATATTTTCAAATTATATCAAAATTAATAACATAATAGTGGGAAAATGTGCCCTTAATAGTTGTCATAAATCAATAGAACAATAACAATTGCTCAGTATGATTCTAAAATACCTTCCTTAAATTTTATTAAAGTTCGTATTATAACGCCTTAATTTTATTTTGTGAAAACGGAAAGTATTGATATGGAAAGTCTTTTTCAGGCCTTATAAAATAAGTTTTGGGATTTTTTTGATTAATTCCTATTACATGAAAACTACACCTATAAGGTCCTGTCCCTCTCAGAATAGTGGAGAAGCTACAGAAGGTATCTCATGTCCTTTAGGATTTGTGGGAGCACATCTGAGGATGTAGAATGTGTTGGAAATAAGTCGCCGTGGGAGAGGGGTCCAGATAAATGTGAAAAGGAACAGTTTATGCTTGTTCTGCCTCTGTGGAGTCCAGAAGCTTTCAAAGCAATTCTGCCATGTTTTCTCCTTGAATGCTATATCTACACTTTGTAGTGAAAAGAGGAATAAAACAGTCAAACCCCACACTTTCCTAGTGGAAATCAAGTTTTATTAAATGTATTTTCCTTCAAAACAGACCTGCTTACATAAAAAGTTTTAATTAAAAAAACTGAAGAACTACACATAGAGATCTCATGTAATTCACTGAAAATATGTATTTTCATTTAGAAATGCTTCTGTCAAGAAGTTATAGTGTGATTTCCTGCTATCACCACTTTCTCCTTCTGGTCGTGTTCCCCAGTCAGACTCAGCCTTCAATGATTCACTAAAGATAGAAGTTCCAGGAGCGGGAGGCAATAGTGCATTACAGGAAAATGTATTCTAGCCAGGGAATCTGTCATATGGAGGATGGTAATAACAGAAAGCATGTGAAATACTTTTTACTATCAGGCTGGGGTAAAAGCTGTCACAGTTTTTCCATATAAAAATGTCTGTTTTCAAATTTTCAAATATTTTCATCAGTTGATTTTCCAATAAAATATAAACAGTAGTTATGAGGGGGGGAAAAAGCTGTCAACCGTATCTACTTAAACAAAATATCTACGTTTCAATGTTTCATCCATAGAGGAATGAATGAAGCCCAAATATATAGCAGCTATTCTAAGCCAGCTCTAATGACACTTTTTAGAAAGCGTGAGAATATTTTTTGGATAGTATGTCATTGTCATCCAAGTCGAAATCTAGGCATTACAAAATAGAATGTGGAAGCACACATTTCTGTAGGTAGCTGAGAGCTGATTTTTCTATTTTAGTTAGCTCTTCATATTGATAGCCATGAGATTTTGAAGTCAGGAGCGGAAGTGCAACGTTTAACTTGCCAAACTGTACAACAGCTCTCGTAAACCAAAATTACAGCCAAAAAGCCAATGTGAAGAGCTTCTGAATGACCCTATGAATCACGGAATCACGGAATCACGGAATCTTCCGAGTTGGAAGGGACCTCTAGAGATCATCTAGTCCAACTCCCCTGCTAGAGCAGGGTTGCCTAAAGCACATCCCTCAGGGCTGCATCCAGGCGGGCCTTGAAAATCTCCAGAGAAGGGGACTCCACAACCTGCCTGGGCAGCCTGTTCCAGTGCTCTGTCACCCTCACTGTAAAGAAGTTTTTCCGTGTATTTGAACGGAACTTCCTATGTTCTAGCTTGTGCCCATTGCCCCTTGTCCTGTCGCTGGGAACCATTGAAAAGAGCCTGGCTCCGTCCTCCTTAAACCCACCCTTTAGGTACTTGTAAACATTAATCAGGTCCCCCCTCAACCTTCTCTTCTCCAGGCTAAAGAGTCCCAGCTCTTTCAGCCTTTCCTCATAAGGGAGGTGCTCCAGTCCCACAATCATCTTGGTTGCCCTTCGCTGGACTCGCTCCAGTAGTTCCCTGTCCCTCTTGAACTGGGGAGCCCAGAACTGGACACAGTACTCCAGTTGTGGCCTCACCAGTGCAAAGTAGAGGGGGAGAATGACCTCCCTCGACCTACTGGCCACAGTCTTCCCTATGCAGCCCAGGATGCCATTGGCCTTCTTGGCGACAAGGGCACACTGCTGGCTCATGGATAATTTGCTGTCTACCAGGACCCCCAGGTCCTTCTCCTCAGAGCTGCTTCCCAGCATGTCCGCCCCTAACCTATACTGGTGTTTGGCATTCTTCCTTCCCAGGTGCAGGACCCTACACTTGCTTTTGTTGAACCTCATTAGGTTCTTCTCTGCCCAGCTCTCCAGCCTGTCCAGGTCACGCTGGATGGCAGCACGGCCCTCTGGAGTGTCGGCCACCCCTCCCAGCTTGGTATCATCAGCAAACTTGCTGAGGATACACTCTGTCCCCTCATCTAGGTCATTAATGAATATATTGAACAAAATTGGTCCAAGTATTGACCCCTGAGGGACACCACTCGTTACAGGCCTCCAACTGGACTCTGTGCCGCTGATCACAACCCTCTGGGTTCTGTCACTCAGCCAGCTCTCGATCCACCTCACTGTCACCTCGTCTAGCCCATACTTCCTCAGCTTCCTAATGAGGATGTTATGGGAGCCAGCGTGTTTGCCTATTTATAACAACACTGTGAAATATGAGTCTAATTTTGAGTCTGCATAAAATGGGATGAATACATGGTAAAACTCCATGGCAGTTAGAGAGGAGGTCTGCAGATATACGCTAACTGAGGGGGGGTATCTGAGCCTGATACAAACCTGGTAAAAAACAGGTCACGGCAAAATTATTGGTAGGAAAGGATAACCAAGAGACAAAGGCTCTCTTGGACTCAGAACGTGAAATAGGAGTGTCATGGTCCAGCTTTCTCTACTTTTATGGGGAATACTCTGGGTTCCTACTACAGTAAGTATCATTTCAGCACTTTTGGTATAAACCAAATATCTGTTTTATTTGTTGACCTTCACAAAAGAGGATAATAATAATGAAGAACAGCTCCAAGCAAACGAAGAGTCTTATAATTTAAAATTGATGGAACAAGATCATTAACTGTATGTCTGCAAAGTTTAAGCAGTAAGTAGGCAGAAAAGGGCAGATATGTCTGTATCTGCTTTGCTTTTTTTATATGTCTGCAAGCTATGGAATTTGCATGTTATCAAGGCTATTGTTTGAATATCAGGGAAAGAAATAGCATGTTTTATTTCCAATATTGCTCAAACAGATGCCATCCAGAAATTCCCTGTGAGAGACAACTCCAGGGGTTTCTGAAACTGCTGACAGGAGACTATGACACATCCAATAAAATGAAAAGCTGTACTGATAATTTCCATTTAGTCTGAAAGTGGGGCCCTCAGAGTGGATTTACATTATTTCCTTTCTTGTTTCCTTGTTAGATTGTGTTTTTTGAGATTTTAAACTTTTTGTGCTTCTTAGTAATAGCAGTAGCACTAGAAGCAGTATGGTAATTCCTAGAAGTCAAAGCTAGATTCTCTACTAACACCTAAGGAAAAGATTATCTCTGTCTTGAAGGATCAGAGATTTTATTCACAGTGGAGTAAAACATAATTATATTGCATGTTGTCATAACAATGCCAGCTTAAATACAATTAGAATGAAGTACAATAGCAAGAATGAAGTTCAATATTGATTTCAGCATATACTAGTAACCTGGGCACGTATCCAGGATCCTCGCTATGCTTCTAGAGGTCTCACTGAAGCCTGTGCCATCATGCCTATATTGAAGTTATCTGGAGTATGCCTTTCTGTCCACAAGTGGATAAACCGAATGGATAGGGAGAACACAAGAGTAAATATTAACTCATCAGCATGATGAATGTGATCATAGAAAACATGTTAACTAGATTTTCTCATTTGGTAGACATCTTGGCAGAAGAATATTTCAGGGAAGGGTAGGGTAATAACGCAGTGTGATTGCATGCAGCTGGATTTGTTATTCAGACAAAGTCTTTTTTTTGCAATGTGACGCTCCTTAGGAGCCCTGTATACAAGAATATATAAAAAAAGAAAGACTACAAAAAAAAGCTTAAATAATTGAGAATGAAGAAACTAATATTTTGGAAAGTGAAGTTTCAAATTATATCTAAAACAAAATATATTTTTCTGCCTGTTAATGACATAAGGAGTCAATCCTCTCAGTGTGACATTTGCTCTTGCACGGAGAACCAGAAGAAAACATACGCAATGCTTTAAAATCTTATTCTGGGCATACAATAGAACTAAGTGTACATTTTGTTGCCAAAAAGAAATTTCATGATTCACTGGCCCTCATTATTTCTGAGAAGTATAAATATAAGTCTGATCTCATCAGCTACGTCCCTGAATCAAACATGTTTCTGTGGCCTCTGATTTTTTCCTTCACTATATTCAGTTTCTTCTGAAACAGGTTTATGCAGTTTGCTTCTACATTTTAACCATAGTCTGAGTATAAAGAAATTCCATCTTAAAATGCTTACAAATTTTCACTGTTCCTTAGCAATAATCCATTGAAAGAATTACTCTTTCCATATCACGATACTTTGTTCTGATACTACTGGTTTTTATGTCTGTTTTACCCTAGGAACTGTCGAGCAGCCTATTGGACATTTACCGCACATCCCATATGCACTGAAAAATAAATTTGGAGCATGAAGTTGGGCCTATCTTTTATTTGTAGCAGGTGTTGGCTCACTAGCACTTTTAAATTTAGTCCCTCCTGACTATGAGAACAAAATGTTTCAATTTGGCCTGGTTCTGGCTCTAAAAGCACTATTTACATCTGAGACGGGAGATAAAACACAGGGATTTTACAACTTTAAAATAAAATGAATGGCTTTGAAAGGTTTCAGGATGATATCTTCTAAGACAATACTCTTATGTCAGTGGCACAGTGATGGACAAATTATTGAGCACAGTAAGACATATTTCTTATCCCATTAAAACTTTTAAGACTTGAAAAACATTCCCTTTACTCATCCAGTTAAAAAAAAAAAAAAAAAAAGGAAGATTTTTATCTCCAGGTTTTCCACAAAGTAGTAGATACAAACTGAGTCCCAAATAGTCAAAAATCTGTGGTCATACCATTCTGCATCCTACAGAATTTTTTTTATCATTGGATTAGTTGGTCTTCAAGGCTTCCTCTCCCTGTCCGTCCCCTAGAGCTTTAAACGTTTCCTGTGGAAGACCCTTTCACCCCAAACTTTCCGTCAGTCCCTGTTTTATCACCAGAAAACACTGAAAGAAGTCCCTGGCTATTTGTATGTTGTAAAGCAAGCAGGATTGGAGTGTGGGTCTGCACACTGGCCACAGGCCACCCTACCTGGGCAGGGTCCAGCCTGCTCCCTGGTTGAACTATGTACCGTACCTGTTAGCACTGTCTCAGTCTCACATGTTTTGCTTGGCAACCCTGAACAACGATGATTTGGTTTGAGCAGTCTTCTGCTGACAGGGCTTACACAGAACCCCAGCAATCAGTAAAGTCTTAGCAAAACAGTTTGGGGGAAAAATGTTATTCAAAATGTCCTGTAAAAGCAGGATAGCTTTTCTGTGTGGATGCACTCTTACGTCTACAGAGATGAATTTAGGTCACACTTTTTGTCATACCTTTTTCACAACATACAGGCTCATCTTTTTGAGTGTCCATCTAATTAAAAAGATAACCAGTTGTGTCAGTGTGGCCAAAGGGATTATTTCATTAAGCTTTGCTTGGTTTCCTGGTTGCCTACCTATCTATTTGGAGAAGGAAGACTTGGTGATGCTCTGACGCAGCATATGTGTGCTGCCATCTACCTGTTTGAATGAGAAGGCATTGAGAGAAATCCCTCTCAGTGGGAGCTGTGAGTGTGGTAGTAAAGTGATGTCTCATTTCAGCCTCTGGTTGGAAAACCTTTGAAGAAAGTTAACTTAACATAGAAAATCTGCTGAAGAGGCACATATCTACCACATATAAGCACCACTGATGGTTTCCAGGAGTGGGTTGAATCTGGGCCTTTCTCTTTCTTCCTCTGTACATCCCCACTTCTCTTTATTTCTGCCATCAACTTGTAAAGAAGGGCACTCACTCTCCTACAAAACAGGAGAAATATTTTAGGTAGATCTCAAAAGGGCAAAAGGCTCAACAGCTGTTCTGAAGGCTGGAAAGGTGCCTGTAAAAGACAAGCTGTGAAGTGGGCTAAACACGTTTAGGTTTTTCTTGGTTCTTTTAAATGTTTCTTTTTTTCCCAGTGGCTTAAAGAAATATAAAGTCTTGATTAGATCCACTTTTCAAACAATATGGTGTATTATACTATACTGCAATATAATAATACTGTGATACTGTTTTATACTATAAACTATATAATATAGTATGATAGCTCTGAATTCTGTGTAATCAGTAGTTTGAATTTTAAATTTCACTGATTCATATGCTTTCCTATGATCTGTGGGAAGTTAATGTGATCTAGATTCCATGCTGAATTTGTCTTGAAAGCTGGTTTTATGTTAGAACATTAAGTTCTCCCACAAGGAAATAGAATAGCTCCTGCTGGTCACATAGATTGCGTTTAGATTTATTGACTACGGCATATTGTTCCTGACTACAGTAAAAAATATGATGGCTCCTCCTCAGAGAATGAGATGTGAGATGTTATCATCAACATGGAAACTACGAAAGGCTCTCGCTTCTGTAATACAGGCATGATTAAAAAAAATATATTTGAAGGCTCCTGCAGAGCTTCAACGTAGTTTCTAACTGGATCATCTGGATTTACATTTGCACTTAATGTACTTTTCAGATAGCTAAAATGTTTTTATTTTAAATGTTAATACAAGGTATCAAAATAATGACTAGAAATATAATTTAGACTCCAAAATGTCAAAAACAAATATATGGATAGAAAAATGGGTGTTTTCATATTAAGCAGTAATACAGACACATACACAATTAAATAATAATGTCCTACAAAATGAAGACTAATGCTTTCAGCCAGACTGAAAGGTTTAGTCTTGTAAGAGTCCCTTATAATAAATGGATTAACATGAGGAAGGCTAGCAGCATGAAGTCCATGATCAAATTAGGCAACACAAGACTTAATAATGTTTGAAAAACCTTTTGAACACATGTGCTTTCTTCTCCTTTATGGACATTTGAAGTCAGTAGTTTAACACTATAATTACAGCATATTACTAATTTGTTTCCAAATGTAATTATTAAACGCCCAAACTGATTTTCATACAACTGTAACTTCATACAATCTGATTTTAGAGGTTGACCTGTTTTTGTACCACAGATACATTTGAGTCTAATTAAAACATAATGTCTCCTTATATTTTATGATGCAGAAACTTTAGAAATAGTTTTTCTCTCAAAATGACTCCTGTTGATAACTTTTAAAGCTGTTTTTACTGGTAAACTCTTATGTACTAGAATAAAGACAAGCCACACTTCTAAAAGGAACACAAATGTGGCTTCTTTTGAATCATGCAAATAAAACAATTTCCCTAAGTTTAATAGTTTCCCAAACATGCAAATAATTCAAATTATTCATGGTTATATCAGATTTATTTTCTCACATCCTGGTAGAACAGACTAAGAAGCAGAACAATGATTTATCATTGTGAATAAATTTAACATCAGAAGATTTAATATCAGATTGTTTGAGCTTCAATTATACATGGATTAAAAAAGAGTGATTCAGAATACAGTTTATTCTTAAACAGCATAAAATCAAAGACCGTAATTTAGATATACAGCAGATTGTCTTCATGCCTGAAAAAGAAGAATGTGGCAACAATTATTTCTTGGAAAATGATAATTGGTATCAGATCTAGTTAGTAATTAACATTTTGAATGCACTGTAGCACTGAATATTTAAAATTATAGGTAAAATTTTGGTAAATAGTACCATATCAGCTTAGCTCAGTCAGTGATTAGTTATTGACTTGCATAAATGCAGTTTTGGTGCATATATCATCAGTCATCAGTATTTACATCTATCAAAACAAGACTTTAAGAGAAGAGGTTTTTTTTATTAGAGTAACTGATGTTGTTGGAAAAAAAAAAAAAAACATGATTTTTTGGCACAAACACCCTTCTTTGGGTTTGAAATGGAAAAAATAAAAAAATTAAAATCCTTAAATCAATTAAATATTGTCTCTTGTTTATAGCAGATGCACAGTTATCGGAAGGCTTTTCGTGTCGCTCTCTACAACTCCCTGAAAGGAGGTTGTGGTGGGGCAGGTGTCAGTCTTCTGTAGTGGTGAGGTGGGTGACAGTACTTCAAGTAACAAGCAATAGACAAGAGGCAATGGCCTCAAGTTGCACCAGGGGAGGTTTAGATTGGATATTAGGAAAAATTTCTTCACTGAAAGAGTTATCAAGCACTGGAACAGTTGAATGATTGAATCACCATCCCTGGAGGTATTTAAAAGACGTGTAGATGTGGTGCTTAGGGATATGGTTTAGTGGTGGACTTGGCAGTGCTAGGTTAATTGTTGGACTTGATGATCTTAAAGTTCCTTTCCAACCTTAACGATTCTATAATTCTATGATTGTATGATTGTATGATTCTATGTCTATTACAACTTTCTACAATGCGTTTTTAGAAGTAGTCCTTGTAGGTAGGCATGTTATTCTGTGAGCTTTATTCACAGGGTGGTGTAATGTATGATTACCATACGTTTTCAAAAGCAAAAGCACTTCTACCAATATGATCTGGCTCTGATTCACCTCTCACATTCCCTTTACTGTAAACCATACAATATTATTCCTGAAAAAGAAAAGGGGAAAATCAGAGGTTTTTTTCTTTCAATATAAAAAAATAAAACTCTTTCCTGATGGCTCCACAGCAGCTCAAGTGCATTTAATCTCTGATTTTAATCCCCTTCTTGCACATTCAACCAGTTGAGAGAATAGATTTGGATGAAAGCTAAGTCACTAAATTTAGATAAAAATCCTTTCCAGACTAAACCCCCCCCACCTTTCTCACATTAGGGTGAATTTAGTCAGGTCATGAAGGGGTCTCCTTCCAGGTGAAGAACGGAGGTGATCATCTTGGAGATCAGGTATGGGAGATGAGAGGAAGATCACCATCTCTCATAGAACAAAATGCTAAGTCACAGCCATAATGAGCTTGAAATAGTCACGTATGCTAATGGCCATTTGTCAGCTTAGCCAAACCATGACTCTATGAGCAAAACATTGTGGGAACAGTGGTAGATGTGTAAAAAGCAGATTAGCTATTTAAGCAAAACAGCGTGAACATAAAAATCTCTCTTTCTTTTTATTTTATTAAAAAAGCCCAAAGACTGAGGTTGGTTTGGAGAAATATCAGTTGTAACATTCTCCTCACTGCCAAAAAAGTGATGGTTTCCTTCCAGCAGCAGTCTTCCAGGGCAGAGGCCCCCATATTTGCTTCACCTGGAGGCCTTTCCTCTTCTAACTCAGCAAATAGAATACAAAAAACAGAACAAATTATTACCTTAGCTTACATATCTTCACATAACTTGTCTTCTGACAAATAGGTTGCCAAAATGACTAAACTTCCTCCTTGGTTTATTGAAGTGAGTAAAGTCGACTTCAAAATCAAAGACTTGATTAGGTTTGTAGCTTTCTATGAGAAGAGTTGCATTTACTCATAGGAGCTCGTAAAACTTCTGAGTACTGATCGGAGTCCAGTTTTTAAATCATATATTCTGAGATTAGATTTGTTTTTTTCTCATTCAAAATCTGTCAGTCCTTTGTATCTGGAGGATTTAGTTTAACCAGAGGCAAAACAGACAAAAAGGAAAGGGGGTAACAAAATGAGCCTTATAAAGTATACCTTGAAAGAGGGAGCATAGTGAAGATCTCTTCTGTGGCATGAATTATTAGTGTCAAAACAGCATCTAAAAAATTGTCCTGCAGCAAGCCAGACTTCCTAAAAACATGAAGGCTCAGAGAGGCTCTGGTTGATAGGAACTCCCACAAAGCATCATAATGAATATGCATTGAGCTGACAGTACTGTGTAAATTATGGCTACTCATTTTTATCCAAAGAAAAAGCAAAGAAATTGATGCACTTACTGAAGGAATGCCACAGCAGAATATATTGGTCACAATATTTGGAACTTCCTCAGGTCTTTGTATCCAAATCTTGAATAAACTCATTACCAGCATCAATCTAGAGTTGCACCACTGAAGTAATAGCCACAGTACTAAAATACAAACAGAATCATTAAGTGTCAAGCTCAAAGTATGCCTAATGGATCTAATTTTCCCGTTTCATTTATATGTCCAGTTGCTTTTGACTGTCTCACTGATTTCCGCTATCAGAAAGTATAACTCATTAACCGTTTGCAATTGGACCAGTTGTCCTTCATTTCTGATGGTATCTTTTATTTCATAGGTCTATAAAATAAATGCTGCACCTTGTGTTTGGCATCCACCAGTATGCTGTGTCCCTTTCAGTTACATATTAACATTCTGTAGCCTTTTTATTTCTCCTTAAATTGTGACTAGAGAAAGAAAAATCATTGGGTTTTGTCTTCATTTACTATTGTCTGCTGATTAAGGGAAGTATGATGGCTTTTTCATTGGGTAACAGTCTGTGCAGAATTTGCCCTGACAAGTTGAATGCCAGTTTTTCTCTGACACAAATAAATTGCCTTTGGCTGTGATAGATGATGTCTCTCAGGGGTAATGGATTATAGCCTGTAAAACCAATTCTTTTAATATATTTAGCCATTTTATTTGAGTCTACACATACTCAAGAAACGTAACTATAGACTTGCTGTGAGCTTTAAACTCTAAATATTTTAAGAGTAACAGAACTCAAAACATAGGGTCTTATAGTCTTCTCTATGAAAGGAAAATAAACAACACTTCATGCAGGTAGGCATGGAAATCCAGGGATGAGCTGAATCCACTGCTCATGTCTTACAGATCTCTCTTAGCTAAGAGACATTCTCCTTTGATTTTTAATGGCATCTGAGACTGTTTCAGCACAACGCAAAGATATAAAAATCCTTTTTTCACATAACTACACATCTTGCGTATTTTTTTTTTTTGAATCTGTCATTTTGCAGCAGATAATGTTCAGGGGCAAGGTCTAAGGACATTTTTCATGGATTCATGTAGTGACCTGCCCCTGTATCAATGCCACAAATGGTGGATGCTATTCGGACAACACCCATGTCTTCTAGTCATAAACATGCAGTTTACTGGTACCTCAAGTAAGTGTTTTTCTTTCTTCTTTATTGTGATGTGGAGCTGACATTACACTCAAAATCTTTTTTTGCGGGGAAAGAGGAAACACACCTAATACATAAAGTCAGGAGTTTATTGTTAGTATAATTAAAATTTTAACAGTCTAATCTAAGAATCTTTGTTAATCCAGGAATAACTGTTGCAGAAAGAGAAAGAATACATCTATGCAGAAAAAGTTACAGTAATTAAAATAATTCAGTTAAACTTGTTATACACACACTGCTTATTTTCTGCCCCTTTTCCTGATCTTCTGCTCACTCTTCCTCTGTTCCCCAGGGTCTTAAACTTGCTGGGTTCATACTGATGTTGGTGATGGGGATGCTACAGGAAGCTCTCAGCATCTGGAATCCTTTGCTGGGAGCATTAGGATGCCCATAGAATCACAGAATCATCTAGGTTGGAAGGGACCTTTAAGATCATTGAGTCCAACCATAAACCTAACACTGCCAACTCCACCACTAAACCATGTCCCTGAGCACCACGTCTACACATCTTTTAAAAACCTCCAGGCGTGGTGTCTCAGCCACTTCCCTGGGAAGCCTGTTCCAATGTTTGGTAACCCTTCTGGTGAAGAATTTTTTCCTAATATCTAACCTAAACCTCCCCTGGTGCAACTTGATGTTGATGGTTTCTTCTTCCTCACTCTGGGGTCCACTCAGGGCCATTTTTGTATGTTTGCTAATGTACTTTTATACCGTGATCTTTCATCTCTGGTCTGCAGGTTTCTGTCTCACTTGAATTTGTTATGTATGTTGCCTGTTACACTTGTTAGATACTACTTTGTTTTCTTTTTTACCCTCGAAACCTGTTTCTGTAAATTCTGTTTCCTGTGTTTCTGTAACTGACCACTGGACAGTTGTTTATAACCATGAGGTTATGGTTATAACCTTAAGTTATAAAGTGCCAGCCTTTGCCTCATCTCTTATTGTCCCATTCCTGTACTCCCCCACGCCACATCCTGCACCTCCACTTCACAAGGCCTCTTGTTTCATCAGGCCTGTATTTCTCTGCACTGCAGATGAAAGCCTCAATCTGCAGAAGATCTGGGAAAACCCCAACTATCTGTCACTACTGACTCACTGCTGAGTTGCAGCTTCACAGTAAATCATCCCCCTTAGAACAACCCTGTCACGGTGCTACTCTGTGGTGACAAGAGGCAGTAGTAGTAAGTGCCCACAACTTGTACGTCCCCAGGAGTTCCTTCTGTTCAAGGAAAAGGATGAGGAGAAAGGGAACTCTGTCATCGAAAATCAGAATTACGGGCCTGTAATTTCAATTACAGAATTACAACCCCTGACTCCTCTGCCAGCACGCATTGATATCACGGGCCAGGTGATGCCCACGTTGGCAGAGTGTGGAGCTGTGGACTGGCCAGATCAGACAAGGAGGTCACTGCGAAACTGCCTGGCACAGAAACAGCAGAATGCCTTTGATCAAGATTTTACTGTTTCCACACCCTGGAATTCAGCAGAAAATACTCCACAGAGATTAAAGAATAGGCAGAGATCCTAAAGGCTCTCAGTTTTGCATGCCTTTGTTCCTTGGAGAAGGCAAGAGTGGTGAAAGAAGATATCACGAAGTGATGAGATATGAAAAAGCTGAAAACCTTTTTTTCTGTAAAAATTCACAGTGCCAGTTATTGTGTACGGAGGACACAATACACTGTAAGCTACTAACAAGCTTGTGAACCCGATTCTTGTCACGAAGCACATGTATTTCAAAGATTAAAAATCAAAGTAAAGCACGCACACAAATATTCAGAGTACTTCAGCAAGGAAACACTTTGCTAAGGTGTGTTAAAGGCGGTTAAATAGCAGTGACAGACTGCCAGGAAAAGCACCAGTTTCTTGTTAGGAGGTTTTAGGGGATTAATATAAACTGAGAATTTGAAAGCACCTGGTTCTTCACTTCAGATCATTCTGTAAAAAGCAAAGCAGCTACAAGAAGTGTGAAAAGCTTTTATTTGCACCACGAGGTATAGCAGCAAAAATAAATACTGGGTGTAGCTGAATATTCTGGAAAGAGCTGCTGGAAATTTCTTTTTAATTTTTGTCCTTCCCTTTTGCTCTTCTTTTCTCTGCCTTCTTTCCATCCTTGTTTCCCAGGGATCTTTCTTTTTTGTCGGCAATTTGAAGGCAACACTCACCTTGAATCACTGGATGGTGGGAGCGGAGCATTATGAAAGATTTAGACTGGGACAGGGGTTTTAAAAAATTAATTTTAAGTGAGAAAATTTAATTGAAAATAGAAATGCTCATCAGCCCGAACTGGGGACTTTTATTTTTTCTGTCAGAATTTTCTTTCATAAGATATGCTGACTTCTTTGGTCTTGTTCCAAGTGTAGAAGAAGAAGAAAAAAAATCCAGTTGAATAATTTTGCACTAAGCCAGGAAATCAGTTCCCTCCCATTTCTCCCTTAGGTTTAATTTATATTGGTCTAAACCCCAGCAAATCATCAGCTTGGAAGTAGAATTTTTGTTCAACAAGTCTTTTATTTTTCAACATACCAAGAAATACGGTAGCTATTTTGTTCCTGACACTTTTACTCCTTCTTGTTTCATTATTTGCATTGTGTTGAATTTATGAGGTTTTTTTAAGTTAATTAAATTTCTAAAAGCATCTGAGCAAAAATAATTACTAAGAGATCTGTATTGCAGCCTAAGCAGATTTTTGAGTCTACAGGAATGTCATTTTTAAAAATAAATTTATTTGAAATTCCATTATAAATACTTCCATGATTCCCATACCTTCTCAATTCAGTTGCTTTTACAAAGTTTACATTCTTCAAATTTAATTTAAAACTGATATGTTAAGTTATAACCCATGCTGTTTCTAGAGAGCATGGAGAGCTTCGTACAATATATCTATTTTATTTTTAAAAATTCAAATTCATCTTTTTTTCTCTCTCTATTTAGGTTTTCTGGTAGTCTATAACAGTTCAGTGGGGAAGGTTTAAGAACAGTATATTTTTCATTGTAATCTATATGAATGTTACCTACTAAAACAGCATAAATTTTGGGGAGAGGGTTTCAACTTTTTCTATCAATAAACTACAAATTTAAATGGCATTTAAACTGTAACTATATGTTAGTTTATCTAATTGTTTTAGCAAAAATCATTTTTTAATTTTTATAGTCAAAGAGTTTCAGATTGTCATCTCAAAATGGCACATTATTTTAGAAATGTTCTTGTATGTCGTTAGAAAATACAATGCAAAATATCCCGAAGCACACCTGGACATTTAAGATTTGTTTCTTACTGGAGAAGAAACTCTGTTTTGGTGAGGGATACTGAAAATGTGGCCAACAAGTTCAAACATCACTTATTTAATATCCCTTGGTGTGTGTCTGTGCATTACAGCCTGCTGGTGGATGCAGAGTAGATAAGGATTGCCTCCTTGGCCAGTCCACAGGGGCTTGGCAGCCTCTACAGCAGTTTCTCTATGAGGAAAAGTCTTGAAAACATGCCTCCGAATTTGGTCATCACTATGTGCATATTATCCTGTCCAGAGGGTCACGCTTTATTGGCATGCCAAACGTTGGAAAAATAATGTATGCTTTATGGGATGATGAGCTGCCAAATGATACTGGCACAGCATTTACACTGCCCACCATAGCAGAATAGCTATCAAATGGAAGAAGCACATCCAGACCTTGGAGAAAAACCGTGAAGACCATGCGTTGACCCTGTACCTGGAGCACACGATCTGTCCAGGCTGATGGGCTGCCTGCCTGCTGCAATCAACATGGGCAGCTGCCTGGGATGATTGTCGGCAAGCCCAAGGAACACTGACCAGGGCAGCCTGTGCCAGGCTTGGTGATGTTGACCAAGGAGTTAAGAACAGAAAATCAAGGGAGATTTACCAAAAGCCACCTATCCACGGAAACATTTTTCTTTTTACAAATCATAATTTTCTGGAGGAAAGACAGCGTATCATAAAAGTTTATGCTCCTTTGTAATGATAAATGTCTTTGTGGTGGTCCTCGGCATGGCATGTCAGAAATGGAAGCTTTCTTTGAAGTGTTTGTTTCCATTTGCATTTATTTTTAGATTCATTAACAGAGTTCAGCTGTCATCCAGTGTAATTGGAATAGCAGAGTTCAAACTTTAAAAACTTCCTAGATTCAATTTTAAGCGATCAGAACTTATAAACTCTTCATTAAATGGTCTTTTAATTATAAATTAATGTTTCTTAAAAGACATAAAATATCAAGCCCTAGAAGGTGACACTTTGTGTGCAGCAATAATTAAAAAAAAAAATAAAAATTGAAATCCAGAGGGAGTACCAATCTGTGGATGAAAACATCAGAAGAACATATTTTCTGTATTACTTATCTTAATTTTTCCTGGTATTTCAATCAACATGACTCATTGTTGTGAAAGCCAGTAACAAGGATCAGTGTGCTAATGCATGTAAAAAATAACTAGGAAAAGAAAAAATTGCAGATGTTGAGCCTAGGTTTTAGGAAAAATGTCACTATCATCAACATTACCTTTGTAATGGACTTTCCTTGTCCAAGTGTTTAAATTCCTAAGACCTTTTTGCCCTTTTACTCATAGGCAACGTTTTTTGTACTCTCAAGTACAGAAACTTTCCCTGAAAACTTTTTCCCAAAAAGTTACTTATTTAGTAGATGAGAATGATTTGTAATAATAGAGTAACTTAAGGTTACTTTGATCATTTGAGCCTGTTCTGAGACATGAATGTTTAAACTTTTAGCATTTAACAGTCCACACGTTCCACTTTTCCAAGTTCATTCCTTAAGCTGTTGGATTTTTATAAGGAATTGAATTAATCATTTAGGCAGAGTGTCAGGTGTGCCGCTTAACAATTATAACTGATAAATCTCTGCTGGGTATGCCATTTCCAGAATAAATAAAAATCTCAAATGCTGTCATAAAAATGGTCACTGAGATACGTGAGGACGTAAGTCATAGTGGAACCAGACAGAGTCTTCATCAGCTTAAAACAAAAAGAAAAGCCAAGTCCTGATTGCATTACTTTGCAATGGGTGAGTATACTAAGGCAAATGGCATTTTCAGAGTACTGTAGCTGTTGAGATAGTCTGGGAATAAAATCCTGCTCTTTAACAGCATAAAGATAAGGCAGAGATTTAATGTGACACGTTCCTGGTCTGAATATGCCAGAACAGAAGAGCAGTGATCTCGCTAAGACCACTCAAGCTCTGGCTTTTGAAGAGCGGGGATTGCTGAGAGTGGGACAGCTGAACAGCTTCGCTCCTCAGGTCCCCTCACTGCCCCAGCTGTGCCACTCGACTCTTGTGGAACTGCACCTCCAATGCAGCAGTTTGGAGGGTGGTGTTTCAAAATGTATGCTGTTTAGCTTTAAAAATGGACTGTAAAATTCCATGACAGAGGAACAGTTTCGGTAATGATTCGACTGTCTTTGCTAGGGTGGCAGAAGGTCAGGTTACAAACCTGGAGTTAAGTCATCCTTGCTGCTGTGTCAGAACTATTCTCATGTATCTTATGAGTTAGGGACTTGACATTCTGCACTGCTATTTTTGTATGTAGCTTATTATATGGCTGACTTTCTTCTAATCTTCAGAAAGTGTATGCAGGGCTTTGGATCATGTACAGTATGTGGTAACAAGAAAAACTGTGTTCATTAGGATACTTGGCACACATTGAGGCTGCTTTGAAGTCTGGTTCTGTAACTAATCTTACATAAACTCTCTTGTTCAGATGTTGGTTACTTATTAGTGGTCCTTTCCTGTAATAGAGACGCGCAATATTCCAGTTTGGACGATGTCTTACCATAAAGAAGATATTTAAACAACAAATACCATTAGCTGCATGTCACAGGGTTTTCAGACATAAAAAAGCAAAAAAAAAAAAAAAAAACATTTCAAAGGAAACAGATACAATTGTCAAAAGTTATGAATGTAAAAAATAAACACTGTATAGAGAAAATAAAACATAGTGATTTGTTGCCTCAGCTATTAAAATCTTGTTCTAAATATCTACATACAAGATACGTATTATCCGCTGGGACAGACATCTCAAAAAATTGATTGCCCTGCAGAGATGCCCCTAGCTGACCATATCAGTGTAGTGAATTTATTCAATGTTTATGGCTTACAAAGTTAGAGATAGTAGGAGAAATTTCAGCTAAACCTATTTTGGCAGAAAATTCTAGTTCGTTGAGCCTGAAATGTTTACTTTCTAACATGTCAGGTTGGAAGTATTTTTATCTGGATGCCTGATGAACTACCCTACAAAAAAGTTTGTGTTTTCAGTGTTCCTAGATCTGTGTTAAGCAATTTGGCACGTTTTCTTCGGAAATTAAAATTAATTGCTTTAAGATCCTGGAAGAAGTGTGTTCCTAATCCTACAACAGTCTGTGACAGAATGGCGGGGCTTGTGACACTGGGATAGCTACAGATAATTCCAGGACTGACAGTTTTAGGATACCGAAGCATGAAGTTGCTCATCCAAAAACCATGGCTGAGTGGGGGGCTGAGCTCCAGGCTCATCTAAGGTCAGAGCCTTCAAGCACTAGGGATCCTGGAACTGCTTCAGACTTTTTTCAGTGCTGCTCCTCTCAGCTCTTAAAAGTGTTCGGTGGATGTGGGCTGCACAACAAGCTGTGCTTTAGGAATGGATGCAAAGGCACATGCTATACGGCAGTACTTCTGTTGTTCTTTTTCTTTCCTGGTAAAATAAGACAACACCAAAAATAAGATAACACCTTCCATGATAGCAATGTTTGATCTCCTTACCCAGTGCTACTTTTCAGGATGAAAATGTCTGTGAAAGGACAAAATAGCTACTATTTCACATAGCATGTCATGCTTCCTAGGATATGGTTACAAAGAGGCCGTGTTGCTTGGATGAGGTGCTGACACACTCTTCAGGTAACACAACTTCCAGAATGTTAAAGGTGATGGTTCTGGATGCAAAGCCTTCGACCCTGGTTGAACTGAGGATTTTGGGATGATTTGAAAGCATTTCTTTGACTAATAAGCTTGAGAACTAACATCTCTAACAAGCAGTATGGACTGATATGAACTCTGCTATGGGATGTTCACAATCTGTATCTTGCATTGTAAATAATGCTCCCAGATCCCCAAACATCTGATGTCTTCTGTAATGCTTTTGTAATATAATAACTTAGATTGAAAATAAAATAAACTAAGCCAGTAAATTTTGATTTACCGTGCTAGACTGAAATATCGAAGCACAAGCCCTAACTTATGAAAGCCCACAAAGCCCCCAATTAAAAATTGCTCAGTGGATTGGATATGGGATAGAGAAAAATAGGGAATTTTCTTTTGCATATTACCCAGCTTGATGAGCCAGATTTGTCTTGCAGGTTGGCTGACACATGAATTCTCATGTCTCCAGCTTCCTTGTCAGGAAGACTGTGGGTGAATGGTTCTCATTTGAGCCCACTTTAATGGGGGAGGAAACACCCATGCTAACAAATATTTGGGATGTTTTGAGGTAATGTTTTAATGTACTGAGCAATTATGTTGGCACCACATGAAGAAAGAAACTGAGTAAACCTTTCTTGCTAGGTTACTACATACCTAACAGATTCCAGACACCTACACCATTACTGATGCACGGGATGAGAATTTTTAATGTGCCTGTAAAATATGTTGCTATCCCACTTTTCTCTTTTTCCAGTGTCTTTTCTTGCTTAACTGCTTCTTGTTAGGAAGTTAGAAAAAACCCCCTCAAACACCTAGAACAGGAAACTTAAATTATCTTTCTGGTTTTCATGCAGGTTAAGTTAGGGAAAATGTCTCATTTTTTAACAAAAAAAGAATAAAGCTGAGGTAAAACAAATGTGCCACAAAGATCCTGTGAAATGCATGATTATATCTGGGCAGATAGATAATTAGGTTGTATGAGACCTTATTTTTTGAACATCTGAAGTGTAGGTGGACTTGAGGAAACAAAGCATTAAAGCCCAATTTTACATTTATTTTGTTGTCTTTGCACACTTTTCTCTGTTTCCTGCAGTGCCAGCCATCTGTCCAAGCCCATGTGCTTGACAGGACGTGTCGTGGTATGCCACAAGAATCTTGGGTACCATTGTGTTTAGTCCAAATCTCAAACTCTGAGTTCTGCATGCAATTCTCTTTTATATCTGTCTTATGCCTGGGTGTGAGTTCAAGTCAAATATAAAACATCAAGGCACGCTATCCTTCAAGGAATGACAATCCCTTATATTTACGTTAAAGAAAGAGATAATATCATGGTACCGAGCATTCAGCTAAAAAAAAAGAAATTATATTTAAATAGCAGAGACTGCTTCTCCATGAGGTGTCATGGGCTGTTTTGGAGACTGAGATGCTGGCTGTTGGTAAAGAATTGTTTGTATAAGAAGCATTAGGTGGATGCTGTACTGCATGAAACAGGATGACCTGCATGGCAAGATGTCTTAGCAAGTCTGTAACAAAAATCAAAGCTATAGGGCATTCAAACTAAAGATTTTTAAGTTAGGTGTAAATAAGCCATTTGAAGGAATAACATCCTCAACTCCACCCAAGTGAGTTAGCCACATCAGCATGGCATTCAGCGTGGATTGAATTCTGTTTTATCAGCTTAAAAGTGATTTGAAAAGGAATCAGAAACAAAAGCTTTTGCAAGCGCATTTGTATTTCTGTTGCTTATTTTCAACACTCATAATTTTCAGAATGGGTACACTGCTGGATCTGAATGATCCCCAAATGGTGAGAAAGAAGAGTATGTTGAGAGCACCGGAGATCATGACTTCGTGTCTGATTCTTTTACGCATATCCTGCATGACCCTGGGCAAGTGACTGAGCTTTGGATGCTAGGAGCGTCTTTTAAACACTTTCAAATTTAAATGTATCTGCATCTATTAGGTCAAATTCATTGAATGACTTTTGTTTAAAAAACTCCACTGAGAGTTCCCAGAAGAAAGGAGTCTGGCTGCTTATAACAACCACCATGACATTTCACCGGGTTTTTAGTTGAATTATACTTTTAGAAATTAGTATCGCATCCTAGTTTTAAATGTTCAGTGTCAGGAATATGCCCTGGGAACTATTGTAAATTTTCTCAGCGAGTAATTAGGCTGAAAGTTGTAAGAAATTAATCTTTTTTTTAGCCTTAATTTGTCTAATCCAACTTCCAGTATGGATTGAATCTTGTTATAACTTTGGCAGCTGGATTGAAGTACCTGCTATCCATGTTTTACTCTCAGTATAGGTACTTAAGGGAGGTCTTTATCACTCCGGAGTTTTCGATAAAGTAAATAACTTCAACTCCCAGGTTACCATTACAAGGCAAGACTTTTGATTTCTCAGTTTCCAGGCTATCAACGACCGTCATAAATTTGACCAGCATATGCAGATGTGGTGACAATTACAGCTCTGTCAGTACAAAAGAAAAGTAGCCACACAAGTCCTACTTTGGACTACTTCGGACTTGCTGGAAAGCAGCTCTGCAGAGAGGGACCTGGGAGTCCTGGTGGACAACAAGTTGACCATGAACCAGTAATGTGCCCTTGTGGCCAAGAAGGCCAATGGTCTCCTGGGGTGCATTAAGAAAAGCATGGCCAGCAGGTGGAGGGAGGTCATCCTCCCCCTCTGCTCTGCCCTATTGAGGTCGCATGTGCAGTACCGTGTCCAGTTCTGGGCTCCCCCGTTCAAGAAAGATAAAGAACTGCTGGAGAGAATCCAGCGGAGGGCTATGAAGACGATCAAGGGAATGGAGCATCTCTCTCTAAAGGCTGATAGACCTGGGTCTGTTTAGCCTGGAGAAGACTGAGAGGGTGTCTCATCAATGCTTATAAATATCTAAAGGGCAAGTGTCAAGAGGATGGGGTCAGACTCTCTTCAGTGGTGCACGGTGACAGGACAAGGGGAAACAGGCACAAACTGGAACACAGGAAATTCTGTCTGAACTTAAGGAAAAACTTTGAGGGTGGCAGAGCTGCCCAGAGAGGTGGTAGACTCTCCAACTCTGGAGATATTCAAAACCTGCCTGGACGCGTTCCTGTGCAGCCTGCTCTAGGTGACCCTGCTCTGGCAGGGGGGTTGGACTAGATGATCTCTGAAGGTCCCCTCCAACCCCGACCATTCTGTGATTCTGTGATTCTGTGATTCTGTGATTCTGTATACTGGTCTTACAGATATTCTGTATACTGGTCTTACAGATATTCTGTAAGATGTTTAGCTGTCACTTCGCCAACACTCGAGAGTCTTCTCCAGGAGCACTGCCAACCAGCAGAAATTCTCCTGTTCTCTCAGTAACACCTATTTTCCACATGTTTAACTTCCACTGACAGAATAAAATAAAAAAAAAGTGTCTGCTTCCATTCAGCAGACAAAGCAAACTATTTTTTTCAGCCCTGGGGAACTTATCCTCTCCTTTTGTACCTACTATTTTTCAAAAATATGTGCCATCAGCAAACTTTATCAGCGACTTTGTTTTATTCTAAGTCCTTGAAAAGAACTTCATGTTTCATAAAGCTAAGAACCAACTCCTGCAGATCCTTCTGCTCTCTCAGAAACACACTGGCTGATTCTCTAATTATCTTTGAGATCTGTCATGGCTATTTTTAATGCATGCATTTGGTGCATCATGTTAATTTCAGATCATTTTAGTTCTTAATCAAAATGTCAAGCAAAATTGAGGCATGATCATTACAGAAGTGGAGGTATGTTACACCAGCATCCATTACCTTTATTAACCAAACTGGGATCATTAAAAGAGCAAACTACTTGGAAAAGATCTAATGGTTTTCCATAAATCATTAATCATTGTCTTAATTGTTCGTTAACAGAGTGTCCATTCCTGTATTTACTGATGCTGGTCAGATTGGTCTGTTTTTAATTACTTCATTTAAGCAACACTGTGAGTGCAACATTAGCCTTTTTCAGTCTTCAGGAACTTTCATGATATTGCAAGATTTATTGAAAATCAGTATTCAGTAACAAGAGAACTCCTTAGTAAACTCTTAAAATTCTTAGGTGGAAGTTTAAAATGTTTTTACTAGTTGATGTCTTACATTGTATTTTGTTATAGTTGGTATTTCTGGAAACATTCTGGAAATGTAGAACTTATTATTTACTTTTTTTAAAGAAAATTACTGGAAAAGTTAGTCCTCCTTTGTCAGCTTAAAGGCCATAGAGAATGAAAAAAGCACAAAGGAAGTGGTAACACATTTTCCTCTAGAGAATAGAGGACAATGAATGATTCTGTCTTACTGTATGAACAATATAACTGATGTCAGTGGAACTGCCCTGTACGTAAAGATGTATGTAGTCGAAGTATATTTAGAATTTGTTGTGGATTAAAGTTAAAACTACAGTATGAATCTAATGATGAAATTGCAGTACTATGAAGAAATGAGTAATGCTGAGACAAAGACTGCCGTTCATGTAGCGTAACTTCAGCTATGTAAAATTTAGGCTTCTATTCTAATCTAGCCATTTATACCTTCTTTATAATTACTGGGAAAACATAAGATGGTCTGGAGTACAATTCATGCCATAGATGCTGAACAGCTGAGGATGGCTCAGCTGTCTTTTGTGGGTGCCCATCTGTCTCCAGGCAATCCAGGGAAATTGGATTAAACTAGATGACTAACACTTATCTGGCTAAAGACAGGTGAGATGAATTCTATCCAACACGACTGATCCAAAGAGATCTATAGTGGAAAAAATCCCATACCACTCCTCCCATCTTGTACAGAAATATAATCATTACACAATTCTTTCCAACTGAGATCAGAGTTTACTGAAATAGAATAAAAGTGTCAGTTTAAATGCAATTTGCATTTCAGACATAGGGTTTTTTATTGCCTTTTCATAGAAAGCAACCCTTAGAGAAATGCCAATTATTGTACAGTACTTCTCTCTAATTGGAACAAGTCATCTCTCCTAAACAAAATATGGATACACTTATAATCGTTGTATGACTGATTGTATGACTGTATATCAGCACTTTTATTAAAGGCAAAGCAGTATTCGTTTGAAATTGTTAAGTGAAGGTATTATGTATATGTAACTTGTGTCTGATACTTTGCTCACACAGAATACAAGAATTTCCAGTTTAGATTTAAGTCTGCATCTGTTCAGTCAGAGAGAGATTGTGCCTCAGAAAAGAGCCCCCATCTTTGATAAGCAGAGTCTTGACTCTGTTTCTTCCCTGTTCCATGGCAAAACGGAAAGTGCAGTTCTGCTTCCCAGGCTGACTTGCTTTCTTCCTTCTCTCCCTCATCAAACCAAGCGCGCTGTCTAGCATTCTGAGGCGGCAGAAAAGAGCAAGACTGTGCCCAGTTCACACCCAGCAAAGAGGAGAAGGGAGGTGGCTTGCTTGGTGAAACATCGCCGTCTGCATGCTGCTATCGACAATATAGAGCACCTGTGGAGAGGAGCCGAGTACCCCGTTATGCCTCTCACTTGATGCACAGATTCACTTGATTCACAGATTCAGAACATGGTCTGTGATGAGTAACGAGTAATATTCAGTAATGAGGAGTGAATTTCTCCTGAGCCAAATGTTATCTGTTCACAAAAAAAAAAAAAAAAAAAAAAAAGCAAAAGCCTTTCTGGCAGAGAAGGAACTGTGGATCTTTAAATACCTCAGTGTTATTAAAAATCTTAGACCTTAGCAATTGACTGACAATATTTCAACAACAGGGAAATGGTGACTGAGAACTCGTCTGTGAAAACAGATGGTGCTTGACGCTTCTCTGGAAGAAGCCATCAGCCCCATTAGAAGACCAGGTTCATCTAGATTAAAGCGAAAAAGAGAATATGCTTGTACTAAAATGCTGACTGAGTAACTTTAAAAAAAACAATGTTACCTGGAGAGCAGGTAACATTGTGCATTAATTGCCTATGGAAGACTGGGGAGCCAGTTAAGGTGGCACGGTGAACGTGGCAGTCACGGAAGCCTGTGGAAGATGTAAGTGGTGCAGCAGCCTGGAGAAAGCCTTGTTCTGGACTCACCTGGCACTTTGCTGGATGCAGAAGATTGATGTGTTTGTGTAAAGAAAATTGCTTACACATAAGGATACGCATACATAAATATGGATGCTTATCTTCTTTGGCTGTGGGTGACATACACGCATGTGTACATATTTGCGTACATGTATACACAGATAAACACACCAACATCCGTGTGCTTCAGCAAAGAAGGTAAGGACTGGCCTGAGCTGTCCTATAGCCTTTTAGTGCTGTTTTACATGTCCTATTTTACCTAAGCTACTTACTCGAGGATGGCGTATATTTACAGGCAACTTACAACTTTCTGGAGCTTCAGCTGGAAGCTGGCAGGCTACCCCCACAGTGCCTAAAATGGCAGTAGACACATATGTTTGCGTGGCTGAATCCCACCCCACATACTGCAGTGAGGAACGTAGACTGTCACCTCCTGCTTTATGTATTCACCTTGTGACACACGTCACGATGACCAAAAATCAGAAAATATAGTGGGTTTTCTGTTCCCAACAGTTTTTCTTCGTTATGGAGATGAGGTTCTTTCTCACTAACTTAATCTGGTCAAAGCGTGCTGCAGTTTTTTACTTTCACGTATGAGTCACCCTGTTTCCACTGTGGCTTGCTCACTCAATGAAGTGTGTGAAGAGACATGGCACATGCAGTAAATCCAGCTGGTTTCATGCACCAGATTTGGTGTTTGAGGCTGTGAGTGAAAGAACCTCAAGTTTATTTTTGCTTTTACTTTGCACTTTTACAATGGGAAGAGACTGACAAGTTCTTAATTAAAAGCCACTGTAGAAAACCAGATATGACACCCTGTAAGAAAAAAATCCTTCCTCTATTAAATACATATATACACCTTTCCAAGGAAACATATAAAATGACTCAAGGAGCATTAACTGCTATGCTATAGTACTACAGCTGTGGTATTTCCTATCATACTATATGACACATTAAAAAGAGAATCATCTGCTGCAATATTTCTCCATTGAAACAGTACTGCTTTTCCCTATATTTAAAAAAAAAAAAAAAAAGATTTATGCTGTTATGAACTGCAAAAAAATAGCAGTATTTCAAATTATTTTACTTAAATGCCCAGTGACTGATTTTCTCCAACAGCTAATGTATCCTCGTAAGCATGTTATTTATGCTTTGAAAGCTAGCTATTTTTGCATAGTGTTCCATTATCGCATTGTCTGATTTACAGAGGCAAGCAGGCATTGTGTCCCTGGCTGAAACTCTTTTTTCTTTCTTCCCTATAATAGCATAATTGACAACCTTGCCATGGAAGTTTTCATAGGATCTTTTATTAACCTACAGTTCTAAGAGTAACTTTTTTTTTTAGCCAGTCTACAGCTAAACAACGGAAGACTGGGACGTGGGAATGTTCCTAGAACTCAGGGATAGGCTTGAGCCACTTTGTGACTTAAAATTTTGCATGAGAACCAGAAGTGTATGTGTGCTTCCTGTGCCTTGCTTTCCATGAGTTGTGAACTCCAACTATTATTATTTGAAATGTCAATTGACCCACTTCAACAGCAGATCAAACTTTTGTCTTGATTTTATCTTAAGAAAAGCATTTCTACATTTGCCACTGTCAGAGTTCAATACTCGATGAAGAGGGTTTAATGTTTTTTTTTATCAAATTTACTTATTTGGTTTATTTAGTGATTTTGATTTAGCAGAGTGATGCAGCTCTGATGTACTGAAGCTCTGATGTACTGAAATCACAACAGAAAAATGATATACCGCTTGCAGTATACTGGTTGAATCACAGTACAAACATGTTTCTTATTACCCATCTCTGTATGCTCACTGTCAAGATGCTGGGCCTCCCCAGTCCCTAGGAAGACATGCATGGGTTGAAGCCAGAACAAGCTCTCTTCCAAATTTGTTCTATTAGTTGACCAGATGTTATGCTTTATGTTGGGCTGAGCCATGTATATGCCCTCCCAGCCCTGGCACGATGGTCTGTGTAGCTCAGGAAGACATTATTCTGTGTTAATTATCTCAGGGAACCTGATGATTCAATGGTGCAGCTGTCTTATCTAAAACCAACGTTACCCTCCAGACTCCCTGGTGTTGAGATTACTTTAGCCTTCTTTATGAAACATTCTTCCCTGAGCTCACTGATGGTTTTCGCCCTTCTCCTCTGAACTCTCCTCCGCTGTGGAGGTGTGCTGGTTGCTCACAGCCACATGACAGCTGCTTTTGCCTATGTATAAATTCACAATATATTTTCCCAACAAAAGCATTGCATGCAGTAGAAATATTACACCTTGGGGTTTCCTTCTGGAACAAAGGTGCACAGAAGATGGGAACAGTCTAACACAACGCAAACTGCAGAACACAGCACCTACTCTTACCTTTTTAATTGAGTATGACTGTAACAATTTATTAGTTATAATTTACCTTCTGAAAAAGCTTCTGAAACATTATTTTTTTTAATTTGTCAGGGATTATATTCATCTTTGAAATACAACAATCTAAATGCTATGAGAAGGTAGATACTTAAGAACTCATCATCCTCATGATCCTTGGATTAATATTGAAGGAAGACAGGGAATCGATACAGATATTTTGCTTGGAAATATCCTGCAAGAACTAATGTTTTCCATAGCTGAATCATATAGTGCAGAAAATGGTGCAGAGAGGTCATTGCTCAGGTGAAACAAAGGACTAAGAGCATAAAAATTATGACTCCTCTCTTTTGCCCCTCTGTTCAGATTTTTTTTTTCTTTTTTAAGTAGTGGGTGGGCAGAATACAGAAAGTGTTGTTTTTCTAGTCTTTTTTCTCAAGAAATCCTTTCCAAAGAAAGCATGCAACATAAGCATGCAGCATTCTGAATGGGCCACTTCTGCAAATTATTTTTTTAAATTAGTTCACATATTACAGTACAGGTTATGAGATAGGTTACAAGACTTCTGTGGTGTTATGGCTAGATTTACACAAAGTATGTGTCCGGGTTTGCCTTATGTGTAAGGCAATATCACTGTACTTTCTAAGTAATGCATAACATACAAAAAAGTATATAAACGTACAAAGAAAAGTACAGAGGAACGAGGGGACTCACTCAACTACAGTCACAGGCTGTGTCCATACAAGTAACTTCATTATGCCTGAAAATATTTCCAGGCAAACCAGTATTTATTAGAATTGATTCAGTCACAGATTGGACAGTAGAGTTAGATGTATAACAGATTTCTTTAGACTCACAGTTGTTCAGGATCCTAGTCTGGAACTATACATCATGTTGCTAAATGTCTGTTTTGACTTTAAGGCTAAACTCCATGGCTGTCCACCTTGCCCAGCTCTTGGAATGCCTTCACAAAAGGTCCTTTGTGGATGAGTAAGGTGGGTATCTTGCAAGTATCTGTCCTCCCTAATTCCACTCAAGACACTTCTGCAGGCAGTTTTCAGATAGTTCAGAGGAAACTAAGAATCATTATAGAGCAAGTTCTTTACTCTGAGGGTGGCAGAGCACTGGAACAGGCTGCCCAGAGAGGTGGTGGAGTCTCCGTCTCCGGAGACATTCAAAACCCGTCTGGATGCGTTCTTGTCCAACCTGCTCTAGGTGACACTGCTCTGGCAGGGGGGTTGGACTAGATGATCTCCAAAGGTTCCTTCCAACCCTACTATTCTGTGATTCTGTGAACTGAATCTGAACCACAAAATCATATTCCACCTGCTCACCGTCTGCTGAGTGACTTTTTTTGATGCTTATTTTGATTCTGGGTCATTACTACTGGATCTTTCAAAGCTATTAAATTGACTTTCTGTTGCCACCAGAAAGGCAGAATTGGACTGATAATAGCAATGAAGAGTATTTTGTTAAAACTTCCTTTCCTTTCATTAACTAGAGAAAAGATGTTAGTTGTCACACAGTTTTAAATTATTTAAACTCCATGTTTGTATATTAATTTTCTTAATTTGCAGCCTAAAAGGGAGGCAGTGTTATGCTTGTATGTGAGAAATGACAATGACTGACACATCTTGGGGAGAGCTGTAGCTTTCCAACAATTCTCTAGTCTTTCCTTAATTTCCATAATTTACTGAATTCTAAGAAAAATCAGATCTATCCTGGTTGGCTGCTCTCTTTCTTGTTTATTTTCTCCTTCTAAATTAGGGAATATGTTGACCTACTTCTCTGATTAGATAACCTAAATTCTTTGCCTCTCCTTTCTTTTTGGATAATTAGTGAATCTCTTAGATTTATTTTTCAATTAGTTAAACCAGGAAGGTAGAGTCTTTTATACATATGCTCTGCTTATGATAGTGGAGATGTCTTCAGATAGTATGGTATGTCTATACTAAATGTAACATGCCGACTTGGATTGTTAGGCCTCAGAGAAATATCTATAATGGTGTGATTATGGTACACAGTAGTGTGTGAAAACTGGGATTTATTTCTTCTATTTAAGTTGCAGAGCTCTATAGCTGGGCTAATCCTCTTCTCAATAGCTCATACTTGAGAGAAATGGGCTCTCCTAAGAAGTGATTCAACTGACCTATTTTAAATGTCTACTTTAGGAAGAGATTAATTATGCCCTGCATGCACTTATTTCTCTCCACTGGCAACGTGACTGTATTACTTCAGAGATAGGTGCCTGCACAGTAGACAAAGACATTATGTCAGACTCCATATTATTTCTTAGATGTAACTACAATGTATATGTATGTGAAAGCCTGAGGTACCAGTAGTTTCCAAAGCACGTTGGAAGTTTCCAAAGCAGCCATGGGGGCACCTCTCGCCAGCTGGGCAGCGGTGTTTCGGCATGGCTGGGCTACGGCTGGAGCATCCCCCCGTGGTGTGAGCAGGGGTTGCCCAGGCTGCACAGCCAGGCAGGGCTTACCCAAGGAGCGCGCTGACCCAGAGCTCCTTCACCACCCGGGAACTACAGAAAGAGAGGAGAAAGAGCCTGAGTGTCCTCTGCTCCCCATCCTGTGAGCACAGGCGGGCTGCGGCACAGCCCTACGCCGTGGGGATGGCCACAGAGGCAGCAGGCGAGAGCCCCGTGGGGCAGGACCGAGGCGCTGCCCAGCCCTGCCGTGGGACGAGGCACCGAGACTCACCAGAAAGTAACAACACAGGAGCCGCAGGGCCAGATGAGGACAAGGGACTTGGTGTCCCTTCCTTCCTCCTCCTCGGGGCCATCGCCAGCCGCTCCCTTCCCGCTGCTCAACACCTGCAGCATGGCCAGGGCCAGGCAGAGCTGCGGGTGCGGGGCGCTGCCACGTCTGCAGAGAAGAGCGTCAGGGAGTGACAGCCATGGGTGCCTCCAGCAGCAGGGTGCCGGGGGCCTGGGGCCGCCCCTTGGCTGTCCCTGCCCTGGGGCCAGGGCCAGGGCGTGGGAGGAAAGGCAGCTGGATGACGAGTGCATAAGGATTTATGTTTTGTTTTGGGTTTTTTTTCTTGCAAAAACGATTTAGGGATTTTTTTCTGAAATCCCTCAGTTTTGCCCTAGTGTAGAGCTCCTGGAAGCTGGGAGGGTAATTACTTAAGGCAACGACTGCTGAGGATATCAAGTGAGGCTTTGCCCATGAAGAAAAGATGGCATTGCCTCTGAAACACTTTGGATGCCAGCTAGGAGAGTTGCAGATGAATTTCCATGCTCAGCTGACTCCTGCACAATCATTGCAAGGTCTGCAGATCAGCCGGGCAGTTTCTTTCCCCAGCTGTGGCTGGCACTTGTCTTTTCCCTCCTGAACGGACCTGCATGCCATTAGACATACAGGGCTCAAGTAACTCTAGAGGCTCTTTAAGTTGCTGGAGCTTTGGGAAAACTGGTTTCAAAACTCTGCTTCTGACTGGCAGAAAGGGGGGTGTTTGCTTCAGTCCAGAGAGAGCTGATCTGCAGGAGAAGAAGCCAGAAAGGAATGCTGGATGGAGCTGATCTGGAGTTATTAACCGCATGGAAACGGCAAGCTAGTCATGTTTGAGCCAGAACGATAAGAAAGGGTATTCTGCTGTGTGCTGCGTGCGAGTACTTGCACTGACCAAAGGGCAGCAATGGGTGCTCCCTTCATGCACTGAGCAAGTTGGTTCAGCATCTGCCCGCCAAGAACGAGAAGCTGTAAATAAAACCCGGAGGGTTTTCTAGTATGGAACATGCTGTCCAGCATAAATGTCATCCCTCGTGTCCCTCCCAGATGATACGAACTGCCGTGCGCAACACGATCCCTAGGAGGTGCCCATGCCAGGTCCCTAGCTGGGGAGATGTGCCAGCTGGTGGGCATTTGCTCGGGGAGCTGGTGAGTGAGGCAGCAAGGCCTCCTGCGAGGGGTGGGATGGCTATGAGGGCAGTACAACTCATTCTCTGAAGTTAACAGCATCTTTTTCAGACAGTATCCGCTTCTAGCAGATAAGGTCTGATGTTTCTAGTGAATCCCAAGGAATGGCATGCAGAGAGGCTCCTGCTTATACTTAGTGCTAGAACAACCAAGGCCAGCTCACTTTGTTATAGAATCATGATAGAATGTGTTGGGTTGGAAGGGACCTTTCAGGGTCACCTAGTCCAACCCCCCTGCAGTAAGCAGGGACATCTTCAACTAGATAGGTTGCTCAGAGCCTCATCAAGCCTGGCCTTGAGTGTCTCTAAGGATGGGGCCTCCACCACCTCTCTGGGCAACCTGTTCCAGTGTTTCACCACCCTCATTGTAAAGAACTTCATCCTAATGTCTGATCTAAACCTACCCTGCTCTAGTTTAAAACCGTTGCCCCTCGTCCTATTGCTACATGTTGTTGCAAACAGCCCCTCCCCAGCTTTCTTGTAGGCCCCCTTCAGGTACTGGAAGGTCACTATAAGGTCTTGTTGCATGAAAAGGGGCAAAGTGGGTTTGGCAGAAACCAAACCCCCTTGCGTTCTAACACTCCTCACCGAGGTGGGAGGCTAGGTGCGGCTAGGTTTAAATTCTGAGTGATGCCCAATTCACCACTATCAGTCCAGTCATGTTTAATGTGTATTAAACTATTATGATTTGGATACACTAATAGTGGACTGCACCTTCAGTCTAGTCGTGCTCATGAACTAGCACGGCCACTCTTGAGTCTTTGGTCACGTTCAGTGAGAAACCGAAACAACTAGCTACTTAAATGGTGCAGTTTAAGTACCCAAAGGCGTCCCTATGCGGGGGAGGAAAGGCTCAGCACATCGGCTGGTCCCGGAAGTCAGTGCTGGAGTTCTTCTCGACTAGTTTGCGATGGTGTCTTCCCTGATCCCTCTCTCGGGCTATTTTTATACTATATTTTATCTTCAATGTGGAGTTTGCGTGACTTTAGTCATAAATACTTTTATTGTGAGTGGTTGCACCTTGGAGGCAGGTAGCCTCCAGGATGGAGGCATGTTTTGGTACATTATGATGAGCAAAGTTCGCACAAAGGACAGCGTTTCATCAAAATTTGATGAAATGTTGGCTCAGGGTAGCGAGTAGGCAGCTTATTGGTTCCATAATACCATCTCGTTCCCATATCTGCTATTCGTCACAAGGCCAGGCCACGGAATGATAACATTTCATTCCGTCCCTCGTGTAGCTTCGCAAGCAACCTTGTACAGGGAACCGCGGATGTTGCATCATGCCAGCTCCGGCTGTTCTCTACCTCAGAAGCCTCTTGATTTTATGACTTTCCTTAATGTGTGAACAATGCTGGACTTTTGTATTCTTGGCCAATTGAGTAATTCCACAGGTCTCCCCGGAGCCTTCTCTTCTCCAGGCTGAACAACCCCAACTCTCTCAGCCTGTCTTCGTAGCATAGGTGCTCCAGCCCTCGGATCATCTTTGTGGCCCTCCTCTGGACCCGCTCCAAGAGGTCCATGCCCTCCTTGTGCCGAGGGCTCCAGAGCTGGATGCAGTACTCCAGGTGGGGTCTCACGAGAGCAGAGCAGAGAGGGAGAATCACCTCTCTGGATCTGCTGGCCATGGTTTTTTTGATGCAGCCCAGGATGCGGTTGGCCTTCTGGGCTGCAAGCACACATTGTTGGCTCATGTCCAGCTTTTCATCCACCAGTACCCCCAAGTCCTTTGCCGCAGGGCTGCTCTCTATCACCTCATCCCCCAGCCTGTATTGATAACGAGGATTGTCCCGACCCAAGTGTAGGACCTTGCACAAAGTGGGAGGGTTGGAAGCGGAAGAGCTTGTCGGGGTCGCACCTGCAGGGAGGAGCGGACAGGACAGGTGACCCAAAACTGACCAACAGGGTATTCCGTCCCCTCTGCATCTTGCTCAGTATAAAAGCTGAGATTTCCAAGGGATCAGCCTCTTTCTCCAATGGCCCGTGTCCGAGGAGGACTCTGTCTGTTTGTCTGCCTTTGATGCCGCTCCATGCGCTCCGCAATCTAGATGCAGAATCCTGTTCCCGTCTGTGGCTGAGTCCAGTGTGGGACTGTCCCAGTGCCTGCTAGTGATGTGATCGTCATCCTGGAAGCTCGACATGGGTCCTATATGTTGTGTCTCTATTTGTTTCTGTTGTGGCTCTCTCTTTGTCTCTCTCTCTCTTTTTCTCTTCTTTTCTCTCCCTCCTTCTCGGAAGGGGAGAGAGGTTAAAGAGAGCATCGGTTGCGCACGAGAGTGGTGCACACGTGAAACGTGCTGTGCCAGCCAGAGCAGAAGGGCATGGGTGCCTCTCACTTTGCCTCTGCCAAGGTGCTACTGGGGCTGCCCGATGCAGCCCCTGGAAGGCCAGGTGTCAGAGTTCATCCAGGGAATCCAATCAGCAAAAAGAAATCAGTACCTACAAGGACAGAGTCAGAAAGTGCTGGTGAAACCATGGAGGCAGAAAGAGGCATGACTTTTTCCCCTGTTCTTTGGCAAGTGCAATGAAAAGAGGGGGGGATTCCTAGCACAGGAGAGAGAGCTTTGGCCCCTTCTCAACATGTGCACTACTCTCCAGGGCACGGCAAGTTGACAGGGATGTGCAGTGCCCCTTTGCCAGGCAGCAGGGCTGGGCAGGGAGCCTGCGAGGAGCCTACCTAACCGCCAACCTAACACTGCCAAAGCCACCACTAAACCATGTCCTGAAGCACCATATCTACCCGTCTTTTCAATACCTTCAGGGATGGCCATTCCACCACTTCCCTGGCCAACCTCTTCCAATCTTTGATAAGCCTTTTGGTGAAGAAATGTTTCCTACTATCCAATCTAAACCTCCCCTGGCATAACCTGAGGCTATCTCCTCTTCTCCTATTGCTTGTTACTCGGGAGAAGAGATTGACCCCCACCTCTCTACAACCTCCTCTCAGGTTTTTGGCCTTGCCAAGCTGCTTTTGGTCATGAGTATGTGTGCGTGTGTCCTGGGATGCTTTGTGCACATACCAGTACCACGTGCTGTCAGCCCCACCCTCTTTCTGCAGGTCTCCCCGTGCCACTGCTGTGAGGGTGAGAAGGGCATGTTTCCTCCAGCCAAAGCAGGGGTCCAAGTGCAAAGGCTCTCTCTTGTTATGGGACGGGGAGAAAGGGGATGCACCCTGGCGACAGGATCCAGAGGCAGAGTTTCCACACAGCTCCATCTTTCTCTTTTTACCCGACCGCCAACGTTCACACCAACCTGGTTCTTGACAAAATGCCTGGGTAGAAGGTGGTGGTTAGCGTTCTCTTTTAGACCCCAGCCTCCAAAACATGGAGGGGAAACTCCAAGAAGCAGAGCAGAGCAGAAGAGTGGATTCCAGGGGGTTGTAGAGGTGTCCTGTGCGGTCGGCAGAGGGAAGAAAGCAGTCCTGGTGCCTGCTTGGGCCAGCCTTGTTGCCTCTTTGGCTCCAAATGGGTGAAGCTATGTCAGGAGAAGCTAAAATCCAAGGAAAGAAAGAAGGGGGAGAGGGAGGAAGGAAGGGAGGGAAGGAGGGAGGAAGAAAGGAAGGGAGGGAATGAGGGAGGGAGGGAGGGAGGCAGGGAAGGGAGAGAGAGAGAGTGAACAGCACTGCAATGCCTCCTTCTCATGCACTGTATGAGTGTCTGAAGAAGGACGTATTGGATGGCTCAAAAGTGAGACAGGGGAGCGCACACATATGTTATCTTTGCATCTGCCACTGGCATTTTACCAGGGTTTCTGGGCACCATTTCACGTGTGTTTTTCAGTCCCCCCTTCCCAACAGTCCCTTGGCATGTGTTGTGGCTCAAAGCAAAGCATCACCACTTGACGCTGCAAGAACAAGGCAACGTCACGGGCAGGAACCAGACACGAGTCAGGACCTTCTTGTCACTCAACAGCCAAGCACAGGGCCAAAGGGAAGGGAGAGGAGATCCAAAGCATAGCAAGATAATAAAAATATTGACCAGTGGCCTCCTGTGATGGGCAATAAAGTAGAGATTTTCTTTCCCAGACCGGAGGAAGCAGCAACATACTGGGTTCTTTCCTTGTCAGGACCTTTTCTTGGATGCAGGTGTGGCCTCAGGTTTCCTATAAGAAAAAACAGAGCTCCTGGGAGAAAGAAAAGGCAAGGCTTGCATGAAACAAAGGGAAGGGAAGACCCATCTAATAGCCAGCTCTATGCTTGACATATGAAGAAATGCTAAGAACTGCAGACAGCCTGTGCTGTGTATTCCAGCAAAGGCAAGGGAAATAGGCACGTGTCGGTCGCTCCGTCCTGTTACAAACAAATGACCCTGTCAGTCCTCAGATTTGAGACGGCTTTGCAGATGGCGGGGATGCCTTCTATCATTTCCTAATGGCATTTAAATAATCCTTTGTTTATTAAGTGTTTTGGTTGCAGAGACCAAAGAGTGGGACGTCAGTGCTACGGAAAAGAGAAAGGGCCACAACTTTGGATTCCACTGCATTAGCAGAGACTCTAAGAAGAGTTGGTCACGTTCTTCTATGCTGTGAACTGAAGGATACATTATTTTACCTCAGCTGATTTTATAACTCTTTGAGTGAATCCATACTTACCTGG
This sequence comes from Rissa tridactyla, assembly GCF_028500815.1. Taxonomy (NCBI): domain Eukaryota; kingdom Metazoa; phylum Chordata; class Aves; order Charadriiformes; family Laridae; genus Rissa; species Rissa tridactyla. The sequence goes on from NC_071466.1 coordinate 30,271,407, forward strand.
AATATTGTTTTTTTAAGCCAGATATTTTTTTAAAGGTATACTCAGGGCAGCGTAAAGGCTCATTAAAATCATAGAATCATGGAATGGTTTGGGTTACAAGGGATCTTAAAGATCATCTAGTTAGAACCCTCTGCCATAGGCAGGAACACCTCCCACTAGTCCAGGTTGCTCAGAGCCCCATCCAGCCTGGCCTTGAACACTTCCAGAGATGGGGCAGCCACAGCTTCTCTGGGCAACCTGTTCCAGTGCCTCACCACCCTCACAGAAAATAATTTCTTCCTAATACCTAATCTAAATCTTCCCTCTTTCAGTTGAAAACCGTTACCCCTCATCTTATTGCTATACTCCCTGGTGAATAGTCCCTCCCCATCCTTCCTGTTGGCCCCTTTTTGGTACTGTAAAGCCATTATAAGGTCTCCTTGGAGCCTTCTCTTCTCCAGGCTCAACAACCCCAACTCTCTCAGCCAGTCCTCATAGCAGAGGTGCTCCAGCCCTCGGATCATCTTTGTGGCCCTCCTCTGGACCCGCTCCAACAGGTCCATGCGCTAGACACAGTACTCCAGGTGGGGTCTCACCAGAGCGGAGTAGGGGGGCAGAATCACCTCCCTCTACGTGCTGGGCATACTTCTTTTGATGCAGCCCAGGATGTGGTTGGCTTTCTGGCTGCAAGCGCTCATTGACAGCTCATGTTGAGCTTCTTGTCCACCAGTACCCCCAAGTCCTTCTCCTTAGGGGTGCTCTCAAGACATTCTCTGCCCAACCTGTATTTGTGCCTGGGAACACCATTCTTCCTTTCTCTTAACTGCCCCAAATATTGTGAGTTACCTTACTTTAAAAAGCTGTAGGTCAGGGATTTTGTACCTGAATCCAACTCTGTTGCGTTAGGACTTTGCAAACATGGATCTGTATTTCTTTCTCTTCAGTGGAAAAGCAAATTAATTACTGATAATTGTTTTTAGAAAGAAAATAACACAGAAGAACAAAAGCAAATTCAGTGATCAGTCATATTTATTGTTTAGCACATCATCTTCTTTTTCTTTGTTGTTTTTTTTTATGAGCATTTCTGTCTGAACCCTTCTGTATTCCCAAGTCTTCCAACTGTATATTCATTTCACATTTTCAGCAGAATTAGATTTTATCAAAGACTGTAAGATTGAGCACTTTATCAAAGAAGGCCCTTCATATCCTAGTATTTTACTTGGTGTCCAACTTACTTTTTGTGCAATATATTTTTATTCCAAGGAATAAACCAAATATTTTTGTACTGACGATGACAGGAGAAGAGGGTAGAGCCATAGGAGAGGACCAAATGACTTTGTGAAACCCTCTCGACTCACTCCTGCAGAGGTTACTTCTGCAGAGCATGAAAAACTGTGCTGGATTTTAAGAAATCTCAGAAATTCACCTGTAAGTGCTGATTCATCCAGGCCTATCTAATTTCACTGTCATGCAACAGAGATGTTCACCAGTGTTACCAGGATTCTTCCTGGTTTCAAAAGTAGCAACTGAATTTTCTGCCTACTGTACATAAGGACAGTGCCACTCCTCTGTTCACAAGATGGATGTATCTAATTGTGGTCAGTATCCCTCAAACATCATCAGATAATTTGCCTTTTGAATTCCTTCAGACTATATATGAGCTGAAAAGGTTTCATCGGGACAAGAGAACGTTCAAATATATTTCACGCTTGCAGCCTTCCTTAGTAAAGAGTCGTGACCTTTCTTGAAGTGGGAACTAAATAGCTAATATAAAATATAATTTAATTGTTTGTAGAAAAAAAAGCAAGTCTGTCCCTGAAAAAACAGTTGGGTTTCTGCTGCATATAAAAGGCATACTGTGTTGTATCCAGACCCGCTACTGCTGGATGTCATTTATATGTCAAAGTTATTTGTCTCCATTGCTGCCTAGGAGTAAAACCCTGGCAACCAAGGATGGACTGAGTTAGACCCTGAAAGTGGTGTTATGTTTAAGGTAAATACCAAGAGAAATAATATAGACAAAACATTCAAATGTATCTAAAATATATCTTAAAACTACAAAAATCTAGTGGGATGCAATGAGTTCAAGGGGTTCTGAACTGGGGCCTCTGCGAAATTCGCTTTTAATGATTTCAGAAATTCCTGCCCCAAGCTGTCCTCCCTACTTCTCTAGTGAATGTGATCATACTTAAAAAATTGGAGAGAGAAGTGAACATGTGCTGGCTCATGACACAAAAGAAAAACTTATAATTATATCATATTACTGCATCCTCTTTGCTAATATAATGAATTAGTGATATGGGAATAAACAGCAACGTGACATGCCAAATGCATCATGGAAGAAATTCCTTCCTTTCTGGTACTACATGAAAATATATACTTGGGAATTTCATATTCTTTTTGTTACGAAATGTTTAGGTTTCAACATGTATTTAAACAGTGAAGCTGACTGAATGACGGACAGGAACCTCTTTTTATTGTACATCAGCTTCCTTTGTGAGCACTGAAATAATGCAAGTGCTGGAATTTAATTAAAATGCCTATTATGAAGATATCTCTATAAATATCTTGTCTTCAGTCTGGTAAATGTTTAATTTGTTTCAAAATCTTTGTTTTTGCAGTGCAAAGTAGAGCTTTCTTCTGTTCAAGAATAAATCGTATAAGAATGAAATCCCCTCCTTTTGTTTTCCAGTGGAAGCATACTGCTGATAATGCTTTTAACTCATGTTTTATCATTAGCCTACTCCTATCAGCAGATATAAAACCACAGAAATTCCACAGCAATTTCTGAGTCATCAAGTTCAACCCCGTATCACAGACAAACTCAACAAACTCACCTATAAATGCATTAAGTTCTGTTTAGAACAAGCTGCAATCAATTCTTTACATTACGATTGTGAAAAAGGAGGAGTAAAGCCTAACTTTTGGACTGCTAGAAGTCTCCTTTTTCTAATTTCACAGGTAAACTTATTCATGGTCTGCTGATACTTATTGCATATTGTGTTAAAGCTATTCCTTACTTTTACATGTCATTTGTTTACCTTGCTACTGGTGTGACAAGGTTTGGTAGCGGGGGGCTGCAGGGTGGCTTCTGTGAGAAGACATCAGAAGCTGCCCATGTTGGATAGAGTCAGTTCCAGCCATCTCCAAGGCAGACTGGCCAATGGTAAAAGTGGTTGGTATCACCTCTGTGATAACATATTTTAGAAGGGGGAAAAAATGCTGGGAGAGAGGAGTGAGAAAATGTGAGAGAAAAAACTCTGTAGACAAGAAGGTCAGTGAAGAAGGAAGGGGAGGAGGTGCTCCCGGTGCCAGTGTAGAGATTCCCCTGCAGCCCATGGTGAAGACCATGGTGATGCAGGTTGTCCCTCTGAAGCCCATGGAGGACTACAGTAGAACAGATATCCACACTGCAACCTGTGGTGGACCCCAAGCCAGAGCAGGTGGATGTATCCTTAAGGAAGCTGCAGCCCATGGAGAGCCCACGCTGAAGCAGGCTCTTGGCAGGACCTGTGACCCCTTGGGGGACACACACTGGAGCACTTCATTCCTGAAGGACTGCGCCCCATGGAAAGGATCCGTGCTGGAGTAGTTTTTGAAGAACTGCAGCTCCTAGGAGGGACCCATGTTGGAGCAGTTCATGAAGCACTGTATCCCATGGAAGAGACCTTCACTCTGGAGCAGGTGAAGAGTGTGAGAAGCAAGGAGCATCAGAGACAGTGTTATGAATTGAACATAACCTTCATTCCCAGATGACTCAAGGGAAGGAGGCAGAGGAGCTGGCAGTGAAGTTGAGCCTGGGAAGAAAGAAAGGGTGGGGATTAGACATTTTTAGATTTGTTCTTATTTCTCATTATCCTAGTCTATTTGATTGGCGATAAAATAAATTTCCCTGAGTCAAGTCTGTTTTACCCATGACAGTAATTACTGAGTGATATCCCTGTCCTTGTCTTTACCCGTGAACTTTTCATTTATTTTCTCCCCCTGTCCTGTTGATAGAGGGGGAGTGATAGAGCAGCTTGGTGGCCAGACAAGATCAATCCACCATAGTCCTTTGTGGTGCTCAAAGTGGGGCTCTTTGTAATTCGAGATAAGTATAGTAATTGGCAGAGGTAATGGGCAATCCACCTGCATCCTGTTTCTTTTTTTCAGATCATTAGCCCCATCTATTGAACGTAGTTTTATCATCAGCACCACAGTATGTTTAGCATTTGAAGTATTTTTTCTTCAGCAAAAGCTGAAAGTTTATACCACTAACTTAACATCTTTTTACCTTCCATGAATTGGTTGTTAATTGCAGAGATGACTGGAAAACAGAGTACACTAAGAAAATTCATCCCACGGGTACCATTTAGGTGTTCCTAAGACATTAAAGTTCAAGCCAAGGCCTCTGCAACAGTGCATACATATTAAAATAAATAAATAAATAAATAGACTTAAAAAGGCAACAAAGTATTCTCCCATGGTCAAGGCAAAAGACCATAAGCAATATTTTTTTCTGTTGCTTTTTCTTGGCCACACCAAAATCCTGCTGAAACCATTTTTTTGCAGGTAACTTTAGTGGGGCTGCCCTATTTTTTAATTTTCCTCATAGGCAATAACTATCTATTAATATTTTTTCTTGTCTCTCACTAACATTTTATCTTTCTTCTCAACTTAGTCCCAGCACTCCCATTGTAGCTGCAGTGTCAGTGCTTTATTGTCATGCAGAGTTCCATCTAAATGGCTGGAGTCCTGCCTAGAAGCAAGGGCCCATTCACGTGAAACGAGTAGTAAAACTTAGAGTACTAGTGTATAAGTAAATTAGATGGTGCCAGGCAACATTACTTGACTGTAGGTATCAAATCACTTTAGGTTGTTAGAAGAGTCCATGCCATAAATTTGACCTCTGTCAACTAGCCAGCTCTCTCAGACAACACCTGGGAATAGTCTGGGAGTTCGAGCACACCAGGGACAATTTCTAAAAGCCAATTGCCATTTTTTGGAGGGTAGGGAAGTTTGAGAATATGGAGACGGCTGTTCCATACCAATTTGTCTTAGTACTGGAAGCCATTTTGACTACGTTTAATTTACTGTATAGACATATCCTTAATGTCTCATGGCACAGTCTCCACTGGTGAAGTACTTAAAAGTTAAGTGCTAACTTACCATCAGTAACAATCCAAGGGCTTACGGAGTGATAATAGAAATCTCATGCTAGCATTAGCACTGAGCAAGGGTGTGGGTGGGAGTTGTACTAGCTGGATGCTAGGGGTCTTGTCTTGGCTGCTTGCTCTCTGCAGGGTATCACTGATGGCTACAGGAGCCTTATCTTACAGAAACATTTATACCACAGTACTCTAGATGCACAGTACAGAAATAGTTCAGTGCTTCCATCTCAGCAAGCGCCTTTGGTACATGAGATAACCAAGATGGAGATTCTTATTGCGCAGGGAGGAGCAAGAGTAGAGAAAACCTTCTTTTGCCTTTTTCTCACAAGGGTGTGAATGCAGTAATGTGAAGAAAACCTTTCACATATCAGTACCTGAGGTCAAATCTACATGTTCATCCATGCTTCGGGTCATGTCCATCACCCCTCCTTTCCACTCTGTGTGGCTCATACCATCATCAGCTACCAGCTCCTGCCATTGCTGTTTCCTGATCCCTTTTCCAGTTCTCCTGGGAGAAGGACCTCCCAACAGCAATCCTCTGCCTTGATTCCCCTGCAACATCACGTGGTAACTCCACCAGAAAGTGAAATACGGATTGTTTCAAACAGCCTGTAGAGACCACCTTGGATGATGAAAAGGTGCACTGGAAAAAATGGAATAATCTTTATGAGGCTACTTTATAATGTTAATCGAGTTGAACAGGAATGTGAGAATAGAGATCCAAAGGAAAAGCACTGCTATAACCTGCTGTGCTATATTTACTGTGCATGCAGAAAAGCAAAAGGCTTTCCTTCTTAATATAGCTAGAGAAATTACTTTGTGATGATGAAAATCTAGAGAAAGATAAATAGAGACATTTTATTTGAGCTTATACTTCAGTGGTAATACTAGCCTGGTTATAAATGGAATTGTCAGCTGAATTTTTATTTCACTGATTTTTTCAGCATAATATATCTTAGTGGATATCCTGCATTAAAAGTGGAAAGGAAAATCCATAAAAACATATTTTCAGCATCTGGTTGCACCAGTTAAGAACACTGTTTAGTTCTGTAGCTATAATTTTACAGGTGAGATTAACTGCTGCTATGTACCCACTTCCAATATGAATGTTGACAGACTGGATAAGCAGGTGCCTGTCATTTCTGTGGATGGTTTATTCTTCATGGACAGCCTCTTCCTAAGTTTTGCATAAAGATGAACTGAAATTAAAAGAGGGAAAATAAGTAGCAGAGATTATTTTAAACACAGAATTCAAAACATAATTACTCAATCTCACATTTTGAATGACATCATTGTGTGAAATTTTGTTTTATTCATAACAAGACAAGAAAAATAATTACGATTTTATCATCTTTTATCTTTGACTTTAAAAAGTATCGAGCTTCTGCATGCTGGATTTTTTGGGTACCTTAAACAACTCATTCATTTTTGGTTTTCACAGTTCAAACTATACATTACATTTAGGAAGTTATCTACTGTACAATTTGTGAATTTAAATAAGGACTGTGTACCCGATATCAGTACGTACAACATGATTTAAAACGAAAAGCTAAAAAATAAATGAAGGAAAAAAAAGTATTGTGCAGATGGTGACCCTATTGCCGACACTGCATTTTTTCAATAAGTACATGCAATTACTTTTCACCATTTTTGCCTTTCACCTTTGATTCTCAAATTTTTAGAGTTGCTAAAATGTAAACACAATGGCAAGAAATTTTGGTTGCATTTTCTTAAATGAGGTACATCAAATAAGAAAAAAAAAAGCAAGTGCCATGTAAAATGTCTGATTTGAGAGGAGAATACAGAGCAGGACATGACCCACGAGTTTAGGAGAAGAGGAAGAAAGAGGTTCAGGATGCTTCATGGTAGGATGGAGGAAAATCCTGGGATTCTGCTCTCTCTCGCTGCAGTATTTCTGGTTTGTCCAGTGTAAAACACATGTCCATGTTCTGTTTTCATTCTTGTAAGGTGTTGGTGGCAAGATTTTGGTGGCAGGCTGCAGAGCTGCATCTGTGAGGAGAGGTCAGGGGCTGTCCTTTGCTGGATACAGTTGGTTCCAGATGGCTCTAAAAGAAGCTGACTGCAAGACACAGCTGAGCACATCAGCCAAGCCAGTGGTGCCTCTGGAAAAACATATTTGAGAAAGGGCAAAGTTCCAGAGAGCACTTATTTTGGAACTGTGCTTCTGTTTCAATTGATCTCACAGATTATTTTACCTAGCAGATTACTGATGTTGATATTTCAATGCAAAGCCATTTAAAAGATTATAAAACCTTTTTTTTTCTTTTTTAAAAAAAGGGGGGGAAAGCGTGTTATATTATATCCTGGGAATGTTTTGAGAAGTAGCGGAATGGTCTGTGCACTGAGATCTCTTTATCCTGAGCCTCCCTTCCTGCTCCTTGTTTAAAATTGGACCTGGCAGTGGCCCTATTCATGGGTGTGTAGAAAGGCCAGACAATCACCCTGTTGTTCCAGGGCCTACAAATGTCCCAGAGACAAAAAAGGCTGAAGTTGAACAAAAGCTTTGAGATAAGCCTAAATCTGTTGAGGTGTGAAAAGTGAAATCTTGTTCCCATTGACTGGTGTGGCTAGACATCTCCTGGTGTTCTTGATGGTCAGTGAGATTTGTACTCCCCACCTGATTCAGTGCAGTTCAGTGGTCTCCTATGCTGCCCAGGTGAACATGAGTGGACCTTTTCCTGTGTTAGCAAGTGGGCGTATGGGTAGTATTTCTTCAACAGGACACCATACATTTTGCAGGCTTCATCTGCATCTCATTTGCAAGTGTTGCTGGGAGACTCAGATTGAAAGAAGTTCCTCTGCCTGTGTGACCTCTGGTGTCAAGGTCACACAACTCTTCCATAAGGGGGGCATCAGCAGAAATTCCTTCCTCTCCTCAGCTGGTTCCCACAAAACCGGTATCTTTGAGAGTTCTGTCTGTCTGTCATACCTGGTTGAAACATATTTCTCATGACTTTACATTTAGATAGCCTTTAGTTAAAAAAAGTCTGGTTTCTAGCATAAGTAAGAACGTGAAACTTATCTAAGAATCACACACATCTGATCATGGCAAAAACCAGCTAGCTCTAGGGCCACTGGAAGTAATGGAGCTTGGGCTCTAGTGGGTTTGTATCTTGTAGTTAAATTACCTCATATCTGCTAAGGTATGAACTCAGATCAAAGCTTTCTCCTCAAGGAGTTATCATAACATCTCCTTTCCAAGCCCTCTGGTTCTGAGTATTTGAGCCCAAAGTCTTTTTGATTTGTTTCATAACTGTATGTCACTTGCCAATCTTCCATCACCTCCCTTCTTATACAAAATATGGATGACAAACAAGAAGAATTATCACATTGTGACAGACAGTGATTTTGATTTGCCTGTCAACCGAACTTCGGATACCAACTGGAATATTTTTAATTGCTGAAAGTGAGAACACTTAGAAAATATGGATGATGCAAGTAGTTCATGAAAATGTGCTAGAGGCCCTGACCAGTTCCTGAAATGACTGAGGAAACTCCCTAAAACGTTCTCATAATGACAGTCATAAAAATACGATGTGAGCCAGACATGCTTCGCTGTAGTGCAGGAGCTTCCAGTAGAATGGTATTGAGCTCTGTGTGTGAGCTCCAGTGTGTGTGAAAGTGGGGTGAGAAGGGAAGGCTTAAGCCAGGTGACATGAAGGGTGAACATATCTGTAACAGCAGAGAGACTACCAGCGTACTGGGTTTATGTGGCAAGGTTTTGGTAGTAGGGGGATTGCAGGGTGGCCTCTGTGAGAAGAGATCAGGGTTCACCCGTGCTGGGGACAGGCAACCCACCAGAGGACACAGCTGAGCCCATCAGTGATGCTGGTGGCACTTCTATGACAACATATTTAAGAAAGAGTAAAAACACTGTGCAGCAGTTGTGAGGGAGGAGTGAAAAAAATGCGAGAGAAACAACTCTTCAGATATCAAGGTCAGAGAAGGAAGGAGGGGAAAGAGGCACTCCAGGTGCCAGAACAGAGATTTCACTGCAGCCCATGGAGGACAACCTCAGAGGAGATATCCACACTGCAGTCCATGAAGGACACCACACTGCAGCAAGTGGATATGCCCTGAGAAATGGTGCATCCCATGGAGAGCCCATGCAAGAGTCGGCTCCTGTCAGGAGCTGCAGCCCATGGAGAGGAGCCCACACAGGAGCAGGTTTTCTGGCAGGAACTGAGGTCCATGGGGGACCCACAGTGAAGCAATTTGCGAAGGACTGTCTCTCATGGCAGGCACTCAACACTGTAGCAGGGGAAAAGTGTGAGGAGGAAAGAGCAGCAGAGAGGAACTGTTAGGGACTGACCACAACCCCCATTTCCCATCCCTCCGTTCCACTCTGGTTGGGAGACAGAATACTTGGGAATGAAGAAGTGAAGTTGAGCCTGGGAGAAAGCAGGGGGTAGGGGAAGCTCTTCTAGTTTTGTCTTTGCTTCTCACCATCCTACACTATTTTTAATTGGCAATAAATTAAGTTAATCTTCCCGAAGTTGAGTCTGTTTTGCCCATGGTAAGTGATCTCCCTGTCTATTTCAACCCACAAGTTTTTTTTCATCTTATTTTCTCCCCCCATCCTGTTGAGGAGGTGGAGTAACAGAGTGGCTGGGTGGGCATCTGGCAGCAATTCAAAGTACACACAGCAAATTATGAGTTATTGGAATAAATAAGCTTTGATCACTTCCTCCTTTTCAGGAAACATTGCTGTAATTTGGTTGTCATTACCCACTGCTCGGACCTATGCATTTACAGAGATAGAGAGTGCAGCATATTTAGCAAAATCTGAGGTTTTCCAACGAAAAGAAAGTTTCTTGTCACTGTGATCCCTCGAAGACAGGTGTCTAAACTGTGACCTCTGTCAAGGATGCTTGGATTACTGCTTAAGGACAATTTATAATGGTACAGAAAATAGGGTAGCTGCATAGTCATTATATCTGAAGTGGTGGCTGTATGCCACTAGGAGGGAAGTTAAATGCCCTAAGTTAAACCAGCCGTGTGCAGTTTTGAAGTGTGATCTTGGACAGAAGTGCTGGCATAAGGCAAATTTTACAAGTAGAACTGTAGGACTAACTCTCATTCATGGTGAATGTAATATCAAAGCAAATAAAACTGAAGAAATAAATAGAAATGTAGATTAAAATAAAAAAAAAATTACCTTTTATTACATAGCTCTTATCATTATTGTCAATGAAGAGATGTAAGAAACCTTACATCTTACATGCGCAAACACTGATGAACTTTTAGGAATATTGCCAGGAAGATATAACTGCTCCTTTATGAACATAACCACAGTTGGGGTCCTTGGCTTTTTCCTGCTTATCACTTAATTCACAGCTGGGTTTATCTCCTGTCTACCCTGACTGCAGAGGTCCTTACAGCTCTAGCATGAGAGGAGTCATGTTTCTCTCTGCTTGATAAGGGTGGGCAAAAGCTTGTCAACAGCACATAAAAGCAAAACAGAAATGAAACAAACATTTTCACTATGTTTTCCACAGATTTTGAACACATTTTGATGTTTCCAAATGCAAAGTAAATGAGAATGAAAAATATCTGACTGAAATGTTTGCAACACTTAGGTTTTTATATCTGTTGGTTTGCAGCAAAAATGAGTCCTTGTTACCACACAGCTACTTTGATTCAAGTGTCTGCAACCGTCAGTAAGTTTGCAGAAGACACCAAGTTGGGCAGAGGTGTTGATCTGCCTGAGGGCAGGAAGGCTCTAGAGAAGGACCTGGACAGTCTGGATTGATGGGCTGAAGCTAATGGTGTGAGGTTCTACAAGGCCAAGTGCTGGGTCCTGCACTTGGGTCACAACAACCCCGTGCAGCGCTACAGGCTTGGGGAAGAGTGGCTGGAGAGCTGCCCGTCAGAAAAAGACCTGGGGGTGTTGGTCAACTGCCAGCCGAATATGAGCCAGCAGTGTGCCCAGGTGGCCAAGAAGGCCAACAGCATCCTGGCCTGGAACAGTGTGGTCAGCAGGACTAGGGAAGTGATTGTCCCCCTGTACTCAGAAGTGGTGAGACCCCACCTCAAGTACTGTATCCACTTTCGGGCACCTCACTTCAAGAAAGACATTGAGCTGCTGGAGCGGGTCCAGAGAAGGGCAACGAAGCTGGTGAGGGGTCTGGAGAACAAGTCTTATGAGGAGTGGCTGAGAGAAATCTGGTTGTTTAGTCTGGAGAGAAGGAGGCTGAGGGGAGACCTTATCGCTCTCTACAACTACCTGAAAGGAGGTTGTAGAGAGGTGGGGGTTGATCTCTTTTCCAAGGTAACAAGTTATAGGACAAAAGCAAATGGCCTCAAGTTATGCCAGGGGAGGTTTACGATCGATATTAGGAAAAAATTCTTCACAGAAAGGGTTGTCAAACATTGGAACAGGCTTCCCAGGGAAGTGGTTGAGTCATGATCCCTGGAAGTATTTCGAAGATGGGTAGACATGGTGCTTAGCGACATGGTTAGGTGGTGGGTTTTGGCAGTGTTAGGTTAATGGTTGGACTCAATGATCTTAAAGATCCCTTCCAATGTAGGCAATTCTATGGTTCTATGATTCTAAGTGTCCCCAGGCCTTCCTCTGAAAAGTTGCTTCTCATCAGATGGCCTCCAGCCTGCTTTGTTTCATGGAGTTATTACAAAAGGTTCTTAATTTAAAAAGGTCTGTCTGTTGCTGGAAACTTTCAAAATATTACTTTTTTAGCTTACAATTTCTTACACAAAGAGTTGCACCTTTTTATCTGTTTTTCATGAGTAAGTCTCAATGTACTTCACACATGTGGGAAATGCTATCGTACCTATTTTTTCTGACAAAACAACATAGAAGTCTGACAGTTTGCCCAAGATTATTCACCACTTTTGGGAAATCTAGGGAGATAATTGAATCTTTGTGATTTCTCATCCGTAACTTCTCTGGGAGAGAAATTAAATAGTTAATCATAAATGTGCTATGTTAATAGCTATGTTAATAGGTCCTTCCCAAACGTTAATGAGAGATCTGCCATTCATGGAAGAACTATTGTCCTTGCTGCGAAGGCAGCTAATGGTATCCTGGGCTGCATTAGGCGAAGCATTGCCAGGTGATCATTGAGGTAGGTGATCTTTCCCTTGCCTTAGCACTGGTGAGGCCACACTTAGAGTACTGTGTCCAGTTCTGGGATCCCCAATAAAAGAGAGAAATTGAGTTACTGGAGAGAGTCCAGCAAAGGGGCATTAAGATGATGGAGGGACTGCGCGTCTCTCATACAAGGACAGGCTAAGAGAGCTGGAACTGTTCAGCCTAAGGAAGAGAAGGCTCAGGGAGGGGATCTCATGGAAGGGTGTAGTGTAGAGAGAGCCAGGCTCTTTTCAGTGGTGTCCACTGACAGGCCCAGAGGCAATGGGTATAAACTGAAACACTGGAGGTTCCCTCTGAACACCAGGAAACACTTTTTTACTGTGAGGATGACCAAGTGTTGGCACAGGTTACCCAGAGAGGTTGTGGAGTCTCCATCCTTGGAGGTATTTAAAAGACGTCTGGACACGGTCATGGGCCAAGTGATACTGCTTGAGCAGGTGGGCTGGAACAGATGACCTCCTAAGGCTCCTTCCAACCTCAACCATTCTGTGATTCTGTGAACTGCTCAGTGCTTCAGAGATCTTGAGCTACTGGATAGTCATTCTTTCTATGTCAGTGGTATATGATTACTGAAAAGATGTAAGTAACTGGTAAGTAAGGTGTGGTAGACTATTCTTTGTTAAGAGAAGGAAGAGAATCCTGGATCATGGAGCTCTGAGGACATTTTTCAAGAATAGTAAACTGATTTTTTTTATAATAGCAGCTTCACATTTACCAGTGCTTCAATGGGAATAATCTTTAGGTCCCTGAAAACTCAAATTTTCGATGAGTTGAAAATCACGTGAAGAAAATCATCATGAGCCAGTCAAACATTTCACTCATTTTTTCTCCTATTTCAACCACAGTAAGCTCTTTCTTTCCCAGTCAGAATTGTAGTTCTGTTTCATTAGAGAAAAAGACTTACCTATCGCCATTACAGAAGCTGTTCTTCTTGCCTGAATATATAAACTGTGCATAAGTAGTCATAATTGTAGCCATTACTATTGCTTACCTCTAACCAGGGGAGTTCTGAACCACCTGCTTTAATATTCACAAGTGATAATTTTGTTTTTCTCTACAACTGTTGAAGTCACTCATCCCAGTTTTATGATTTTGTGGAAATGGAGTTTTACTTTGAATGTGTGCATGAAAACTAAAAATCAGTTTTTATAGGTGAGTAAAGTGAGCATTTCCATAAACTCATGAAAGTAAGAATTTTTGGGGTAAACCATTAAAGAAATACAGGGAAGTTTATCCATGTGTTAGAAATCATTGTACCCTTCAGAAAAGAACATTTTATTTTCATTGGGTATAAATGCCAGCTGGCTTCCAAGCCGATGAATACACTACTATGGGAAACAGGATTTTTAGGATGTTCTCGAATCACCAGGGGTTAGAAAGAGTGGCATTACAGTAAATTCACAGTGCTGACTAATTAGAAATCAATGACTAACTGAATAAAAGGCTCCCCCCTCAGACTCAGGCTGAGTCAGTTCAGTTGGCTGAGTGATTTTTGAAGAAGGCAGAGGTGAAGGAGTAACAGCAGCTTCCCTGGGGATCTTCCTGACCTGTCTGGTAGCTATGGAGCCCCTAAACCTGGCTGACTATTGCTTGCTATACTGTCACTTCACAGGATTGGCCTCAGGACACGGGTCATGCAGGATCTTTTCTCTTTTTCTGGAAAGCATTCTTCAGCAGGACAAGAGGGTTCTTTCTACAGACAGTATGGGATTTAACACTGAAGTCAGTTGTTCTTGACATAGTGAAAAACAACAGCAATAAAATCTTTAAGCATGGCTTTGTATCTTTTTCGTGACACTTTTCTTTGTTCTGATATTCAACCTGTGGCCACTCTGATACCAGAGTCCTCCTTATCCCCTGCATCTATCATACTGTCAGGAAGAGACCACCACCAGGAGCATACTGATCTTTCTCTCTCTCCCTCCCTTCCTTGGAAAGAGAAGTGGGGGAGAGTATCTGTCGTTCATCTCAGTGGCCAGTCTGGTCCAAACCATGGCAGATGCCATTCAAAATCTCAATATTCCCTTTCATTACATTGCTTTAGTTGCATGATTCAGGATTTGGTATTGCACTTCAAACTCTAAGGATCCCTAGTTGCACTTCATTTAAAGGGAAGCAGAAATGGAAATATAAGGGAAAACTACAAGTATCTCAGTTCTTATTTGAATTGCATCTAGCCCTTTTTTTCCTAAAGACAGCATCTCAATGCAAGGCAATGTGAGTCAGGATTGCCTGATTACAAATGTCTAAAGAAGCTGGATCCCAGAGCTGGGCTTTGCTTTTGACAAACCACTTTTTTTCTTTCTTCTTGAAACATTTGTATTTATTTCTGTGACAAGTTTTTACCGGAACGTACCAATTCTACTTAATGTCTTGTCATGAGAACTTTACACATTAGGGTGGTATAACAGCAGAGTGAGTCTGATCCTGCTCTCTGATTAGTTCATTTGTACAGGTTATGGAAGACCAAGGCTTTTTAAAGCACATAGTCAGACTGATCTGGGCCAAGAGTTTGACCTTGCATTATATTATTCTTAAAGCTAGAACTCGGCTCAAGAGGTATAGTGAAACAATAGGCTGCTACTTCTCTCAGTTTTCATGATTCTCTGAAAGATACTGTGGGAAAGCAACAGAACATCAGCAAGGAGGAGTGTAAACACGCTGAAGTGACTCACACATGGGGTGCTGGAAAACACATACATCACACTAATTCTTGTTTAGTCTTATGTGCTTGACAAGTAGAACATCTGCACTTAGATAACTTAGTCCTGTGATGGACTCAGGGACACCTTATCGAACATGAAGAAGATCAAAACACAGTGAAAACGTATGCCTGCTTGAATGCTTGAAATGCAGGTGAGAACAGCAAGTCTGAGCTCTCGCTCTCTCACTCGCTTGCTAACAAGGACTCTCTTGCTAATAAGGACTCTCTCTTGCTCCGCGGTGCCTGCATCCCCTGCTTGCATGCCTCTGCCCGGGTGCTGCTTTGGAGATTCCCTGATTTACGAGGTATCAAGATTAAATTTGTTCTTTGCCTTTCATCCATGGTTTTGTTGTTGTTCCTGCATCCTGCCTGCATCATCTCACACAGATACTGTTTTTGTCACAGTTGAAGAACGTGACTTTATGTTTCTTAATTTGAAGTCTTTGCAAGAAAGGAAATAATTTTTCTTCTTGCTTCTCCTGGACTCTTCTGCCTCAGAAAGTCTGGCTGGGGGAAAAAAGTCAGCACAGACCTCATGTTGATTTAACCACTTAATTTGCAAAGGTATCCTCTCAAAACCCTCTCAAACGTCTAAATTTTTTGTGACTCTTGACACTCCCCATGCACTGCAGTGTCATAACAGTGGAACACACTGGCAAGGTTTTGGAAGGGCAGTTATGGAAAAGAGTAAAATAATGTTTCAAGGATTTGTCCCAAACTGCTAAGGATGAGTTGGATTCACAAACTAACTGCTCACAGTGAACACAAAGGTGAAGGGTGATTAGCTCCTTAGTTTTGTGTCTGGCAGGCAGAGAGATGCTAAAAGTGTGTCTGAACTTAATTGTTTCCACTGTGATGTGGTTGTTATTTTCATGTCTGCAGACATGCTAGAGAATAACAACATTCTATGACTGCAACCTCAACTACATTTTTAATGCAAAAGGTAAAAGCTGGTCTTTCAGTTAATTTCCAGCTGCTGCATCCTATTCTGCTGCCAGTATAACCCCAAAGCTCTTGAAAGTCTCCATATGAGTCATTAATTTATGCAGCTGCTTTTTATTTGGCCATTCCCACAAGATGTGGAGCACAATGGCTTGTGTACCTGGTAGCATTTGTACTGAGGGCCTTGAAGACTGAGGCAGAGAGGGCCATAAGGATCTATACACCCAGACTTCACATATTGCAAATAATGTAGTTAGTACAGGAATGGCTTAAGAATCCGTGTACCTATTAGAAGAGAAACACTCAGCATGTGTACTGAACACACTGTGTTGCCATATAAAACTTTGTTTATTTCACATTTCAAATTGTTACTCACCTTCTGTGTTCAATTTATTTCTGATCAATAATTAATTTGAGCAATTAGTTTTCAATCTTGACTCTATTAGTGTAAGAACATTGGCTAAGCTACAAGGCAAACAATTTTTGAGGACTGTGAGCTGAAATGAGTAAGAGACGTGCCATTATAGTAAAAAAGCTGAACATGCCCATGCATACCTGATGAGAAGCCCATGAAGGTCAACTAATGAGCATACAAGTGTCATTCCTTGTGGGAGACTACAAATGTCATCAGATTTGCTATTTGGTTTTGCATATATAACCTCAACTCAAAATAGACACATTTGAAATATCAATGGGACTCTTGAGAATTAACCTAATATCCTTCCAGCATGTGGTTTGGCAATACATATAATTCCCACTCTTCTTAGAAAGTTGCTACAGTTTTTGTATACTAGCTAGACAGATGTACAAAAAACTTTTGAAGAGTCATCATTTGCATTTCCAAACAGATAGTATCTGTCTCTGTCTCTTTCCTGTCTATCTCTGGAATATCTCAGCATAAGAGTGAGGGGAATTGGACATGACAGCTACAGTAGTTGCTTGATTATTTGCTTTGTGTGCAAATGATTGCAAAAACAGGCAGGTACCTGTGCTGAGGGAATATAGGAGATACTCTCTTCGCTATGATTTTAGAAAATCTATCTCAGACACTAGATGCTAAAGAAAGACATTCATGATATCAAACAAAATGAAAAATAGCAATTCTGTTTTCTCCATCGCCTATTCACCGATGTGGATTTCAGTCCTCCAAGTGCACAACTGCACTTCAGAGATCTGCTCAGAGGTCTGCAGGCATCCTCAGTTGTTTCCTTAGCAACAGGAGCCATGTGCAGGCTATTTGGATTGCTCCTCCTGCACCATGTTTCCTTGGCAGCAAGGAAAATGTTTAGAAAGGGAAAAAAGGAGGCAGACCAATTCCAACACAGGATTGAATTTCAGCGGTTCGCTTATGCAGACCAGGCTGAAAAAAAAAATAAAATGGTGCGCTCACTGAAATAAGTTTTTTTAAACATTTGTGTGGACCTGGGCTTTCCTCTGCTGAGGGTGACAGAGAAGGCGCAGGGGTGGCTGTGTGTGCCTGGCCCAGAAGAACATCACACTGTCACGGCTGTCTGCACAGCAGAGCCTGGTCTCAAGAGATTTACATATCTGCAACAGCAGCATCTTCCCCTGCAGGTCAGGTGGAGATGGTGGCCCTGGGGAGGCAGCTTGCACCTTGTCACCCAGAGCTGGGTGCTGCCAGTAAGCTCAGGAGGACAGCCCAGCAATCTCTGAAGGGTATCACTTAGCTTAGCAAAGTTTCTCCAGCAGGAGATGACCTTCACTGCCAACAACATGAACCATTTAATCACAAACCAACCCGCACTCACCATTGCGTAATAAGATTACGAAGGAAGAAGTACAGACGCGGGCTGTTGTTGTTCGCCAGCTATAAACTTAACCACAGCGCAGGCTGCAGGCTCGGATACATCCATCCCTCGTGTAAATAACCAGGTAAGTCCCGCTCCTTGGCAAGGCAGATTAACCCCTGGATTGTTGTATAGTACAGAGAATCAGGAAGAAATGTACCAAGCCAGCTAGTCTACAACGTTTGGGTATTTCTACACAGGACTGCATCTCAATTGTAACCTGCTTCAGAGGTATTTTTCATTTTATGACTTCAGGCACAGTAAACTTTCAATTTAATTAAGATCTAAAATACACACATTGCATCATCTAGCTACCAGATAAAGAGATTTTACTTTTTATTTCCCAAGTAAAAAAAACAGAAAATGTATTTCTTCTATTCTGACTTAGGGCATCAATACTGTCTGAAACGTCAGCTGATGAGGCACCCTGGAAGAAAGAATAATGGAAGAAAGCTTGATGACTAAGGACACAAAGGGGTTTTCTGGCAGCAGTTTCTTGCATATGCACAGAAGTTCAGTGGCTTTAGGGGCATATTCTGAAACATCCATTTTTATAAATGAAGGAAAATGGATTATATATCTATAATATATATTTTTATATATATATACAAACACAATGCTCAAATGATCAATGATTTATATTAGAAAGAGAATATTAACTTGAAAACAAAATGAGCTTAGAAAACCATGTAAACAAACTCATATATTCCAATAATCATGACATCATTCTGACTAATTTTTTGCGAAGTCACAAAAGTTTGGTAGGAGGTCTTACCGCTGTTTTTTCTGTTCCCACTGAATTTAGTGGACATCATGAGATCATTAGTTCCCTCAGACTTACGCTGAAGATTTCTGTGACAGCCATTCGAGATTTTCCATTTGCCCCTTAATAATGAATTTCTGTCCTAGACTATTATGACCCTCCTCCTAATCACTTCAGATTGCTCAAAGCTCCAGGAATATTTCTGATGTTTGAAAAGGCGCCTGAGGCAAGCAGCTGCAGAAGCAGCATTGTTAATCAGAGATGACAGCGCTTAGCTGCGACAACAGAGGTCCTAGTTCAGTCAATCAGTACAGCTGCCTGAACAAGTTGGGTGCCACAGTCCTAAAAAAGGCACGGTCTTCATTAGATCCATTCATAAAATAGCTTTTCAAACCAATTTCTTGTAAGTGCATGTACTGTCTGCCGAAATACACCTTTTTGTCTCAGATTTTTGTTGACCTAAATCGTTGCACAATACTAATAATTATGTCTGTATGCCTGTGCGGGGGCTGATGCATTTTGGGGTCCTGTCAAAGTCCTGGAGCTATCAGACAGCTATATTGGGAGGCCTATTTACAGCAAAGCTTTTAAAATCCTTTCAGAACCTCTCATGAAAATGTACTAAGGAAAAAAGCGAATACATTTTCTTATTATACTAAGCATCTCCCACTTAGTTGTCTCTAGCATTACTTTTTTTTCACATTTTATCTTTTTGAAAACTAATAGGAAGGCAGTGCTGAAGGCACGTATAGCTATTTGTCTTCAGGGTTGTATGCTCACAGGAGTATATTTTATACGCACCCTGGTGTGTAAGGATTATTTCGATCACCAAGAGAACTAATGAGTAGGACTTTGAACATACTGTTACTCAGACTGGATTATAAAATTCGAAATTAGTGACAGAATTTCTCTGGCACAGAAGAATGGTAATTAAAGGTAAGACTTCTGCAGTAGAGTTATGATCTCTGAAAATATCCCTTCAGTCAAGAATATCTTTGATTACCAAGCAGAGTCAGCTATTTACCTCTTGCAGACTATTTTAAACTACTGCAAAAACTATCTGCACAGCCTTGCACTAACGGTGGAAGAGGGATGTGATGATGCCTAAGCCCACAGAGTGCAATCTGTAAATATATGTTAATGTCCCTAAGTTTGAAAATGGCATTCTAGAGAGAAGGATGAGTAAAGTAGACTAGCAAATTGTTAAAGAAGATGTTCAGATGTACACAGTCAACAGACAGATTTTTTTCATATTTTGAATATAAAAGGTTTTTTTAAGTGCTACATATTGGTCTTTGTTTTAATTCACAAGGTTTGGCGTGAAACTGGGAGTACTACCACAAGGAACAACTCGGACACCTGTCCAATTGCAGCCCTTTGGAAGCTAAGTATCACAGAGCTAATCCTGACCACTGACCTTTTCATCGTTCCAGGACAATAAATTAATGATGGTGGTGTTTCTTGATCTAGCAGCTGATTTTGTTGAACAAGCTTCCTTTCCTAGTGTGGTAGAACTTTCCCAGTAAACCTCAAAGCTTTTCAGGATGACTTGGATAGAATTTTCTACTCACAGTATTACAGTGTTACATGCTGGCTAGCAGCTTTGCAATAAGGTTTTATTGGAGGCAGTAACTGTAAAATAAACAGGATTTACAGAAGAACTAAGGTAATAATCTATGGTACTTCAATTTAAGATTTACCACTGTTCCTGTAGTCCTACTCAAATGCCCTGCTTAGGGCTTTTGGCCAGTACACTGCTACACAAATGGAAACACAAGACTACACTAAGTTCAGTGTTTCTGAGCAAACTCCTTGAGGGCTTTTTGTGAGATGAACACCCGACTAGCAGGACAGGCTTTTAGAGACAACTTTCTCTGCATGAACTTACTACTAAAAGCAACATATATGGCATCAGGAAACTGGCTCATGTTTTCTCCTTCAGTGTGTGTCTGCTGCAGCAGATCCAGTGGAAAGCTACTTATCTGATTTACTATGGCTCAGGGACCTCTGGGTACCTTGCTACACACGGAGAGAAGGCTTTTTTTATCTATTTATCTATTTATTAGTATTAGTTATCATGCAGTTCTCAAGACTGAATGCAGTCCTTATACATATAAATAAGGCACATGCTTTGGCACGCTTACCAGCCTCCTGAGATGCTTCATCAAATTCAAGCTGGGCAGGCAAATCCTTAATCAGGCAGAGAACAGCCATCGGCTTCTGCCTTCTGTGTGGATTAGGATGAGTCTCACTGGCAACAGCCAACCACTCTCAGAATTTCTGTAGTCTTTTTTTGTCAGCTGAGTTACTTGGTCTTCACTCATATGATAACAAGTGTTTCTCCACTCTTCACAGACACAATGTCTACTTGTCTTCTGTATTTTATTTTGATGGACTATGATGCTTCTTCTCTTAATAGGTGGTGCTGCGGACTGAAAGCTGTTAGTGAGACAGCAGAGACAGCTTTAAACATACTAGGCAGGTTGTGGGTAGTTTAGGGACAATATCATGAACACGTTTATGCTGCTTACTGCATGTGGGAACAAGCAAGAAGGGCTATGGGTTGGAATACAGGACAGGAATATACTATCCAACATCCAAATATAAAGAATATTGACAGCTGCACTCTATCCCTTCATCCACGTCATTGATGAATATATTGAAGAGGACTGGACCCAGTACTAACACCTGGGGAACACCACTCGTCACTGACCTCCAACTAGACTCTGTGCCCCTAATCATGACCCTCTGAGCTCTGTCTTTCAACCAGTTATCTATCCACCCTACTGTCCATTCATCTAGCCCACTCTTCCTAAGCTTCCCTATGAGGATGCTGTGGGAGACCGTGACGAACGCCCTGCTTAAGTCAAGGTAGACCACACCTACTGCCCTCCCCTCATCTATCCACCCAGTCATGCCATCATAGAAGGCTATCAGATTAGTCAGACATGATTTCCCCTTGGTGAATCCATGTTGACTACTTCTGATAGTTTTCTTTTCCTCCACATGCCTTGAGGTGACGCCCAGAATGAGCTGTTCCATCATCTTTCCAGGGATGGAGGTGAGGCTGACAGGCCTGTAGTTCCCCAGCTCCTCCTTCTTGCCCTTTTTGAAGACTGGAGTGACCTTGTCTTTCCTCCAGTCCTCAGGCACCTCGCCTGTTCTCCAGGACCTTTCAAAGATGATGGAGAGTGGCCCGGCAATGACTTCCACCAGCCCCCTCAGCACTCTTGGGTGCATCCCATGAGGACCCATAGACTTGTGGATGTCTAATTGACCTAATTGATCTCTCACTTGATCCTCCTCAACCCAGGGGAAGTCTTCCTCGTTCCCTGTTACTTTCTCCAAAGTCTGGGACTCCTGAGGGCTGGTCCGAGCAGTAAAGACCGAAGCAGACTCCCGTGTTATTTCTGTTCCTACAGGGGAAAAATAAATCAGTGCTTCTCTAGAGACACTGGGATAGACTTCACAATCCTATCTGATCACCTTAACAATCAACTACCATCACCTCCACATACAGATCAAAAAAATAAAGGGGTCACATAATAGAAATACCTGTGCATTCACAGCAGTGCACCTATAGAACAGAATCTGATCTCTAGGCTGTATGCAAGTATAAGAGTTAAGAGGCTAGAGTTTGGTTTGAAATTAAATGTGGCTGGATTGAAGGATGCTATTTAATTATCTGTCATTTACACCATCCTAAATCTTGAATCTCTTATTTTAAGGCAAACCTGTGTAGGCTACACTTACTGATAGCGTGGACAGTGTGGGGGAGATGTGTAGCACCACTCATTAACAAGCCTGTCAGATGCTTACTACTCGCAATTTTCTATTGCAAGTAAGAATAAACCACTTGGATTTATATTTCCAGGCTGAGTATGTCTGTATTGTGCTGATATTTTCAGCCAGATGTCTCAGTCATTCTGAAGATAAACACATTAAATATAGGAACACTGTACAGGAGGGAACCTCCTGGATGCTTTACTTCAACCCTGCTATCTCAGGCAAATATATCACAGAATCCTAACTCTTTTTTAGGTTTTTTCTTTCTCATCCCCTCACCCACTAACTGCAAAACCATTAAGGTTCTTGCAGCTGTAAGCCTGATATTCACAATCATTTTTTTTGTTCCCTGTGTGTGCCTTAGCTTAAACAGCTTTTCTGTCTCGGCTGGTGTTTACTTTCTTGGTGTATTTACACAGAGCAATCATAACACTTTCAGACTCCTTTTCACTAGGCTAAACAAGCTAAGGTTTTTTTGTTTTCTCTGAAATTGTACACTCATAACCAAAAAAAAAAAAAGTATGGAAGAACATCTTAAAATAATTCATAACGAAATTAACAATTCAATTCAAAGCACTGATTAGTGGAAATAAATAAACAATTGTTATTAATTTTCTAATGCGAAGACTAATCTTGCATATGCAGGAGCGGTTCCAAGTCCCAGATCCCAGTCCCAGACCCAGTCCCATATTGTGACCCACAACAATATGTCAGATCAATATTGGGGCCTACCACATAACGGAAAAGCATCTATCAAATCCTACATGTAGTGATGGAAAGAAACATATTACTATCTTGTGGAAATGAAGCCTGGATCAGACAGGGATTGCTTACAAAATGCTGTGCAAAATTATAAAATTAAATATTGTATCAAAATTAGCACTGGGCATACAAGAAGTTTTGTAAGAGCATTCCTATTTGCTGAGCCTTGAATATTTCTTTCAAAACATATCTGGCTCATTAAGCTTTACCCAAAGATCTCAAATAGAAATAGACAAGAATGTCGGTTTCTTGTTTCTGCTTGGTGGAAAACTTGGGAAAAAACATTTTGCTCTGATTTGAATCAGAACTACATTTCAGAAGACAGCATCTCCTGTGTACCAGAAATGGAGCTGTAATCACAGAGCACGCAAATGTAAGACAGAATGATTCCAGACTCCACTTCTACCTCACATTTTTAATTTCTAATGTTCAATTTGCAGTGTTCTTTTAACACAGTTACAAGCATGCATGTACAGTTGCATTCTCTCACTATTCTGGCAAACAAGATGAAGGCCCCATTGTTCTCAGTTGTGTACAGATAAAGCACTGGAAGAATTTCAGATTTCAATAAAGAAGGAGGAAGGAACCAATAGAGGTATTTAGGTAGAGGGCTGTACTTCCACCACCTGTTCCCGTTCCAAAGATAGATGTAAGTGTCTACGTAGGGTCAGGAAAGTAAAGACATAGAGCCCCATGCCTTCCAAACCTCCACTCTTCATGCTTTCAGTGGATTCAAATAGCACTTATATACTGATAGTCAACTGAAAAAAAAATTGGACATTCCCTAGTAGGCAGTCTGAATATGATCGTAGTGAATTTCTTAACAGCCGTGCCTCACAAGAACTGCTGTTTTTACAGAGGATTCAGGTAGACTCCCACCTTGACTTCTTTTTCTAGGACAGTCAATGACTTTTTCTTACAACTGGAAACACAGACAGAAGAGGTGTCAAGGGCAGAGTTGGTGATGGGAGTAGGAATGCTTTTGAATTGTGCTTCTCAGAGTTCCAGGACCACTCCCTGATGTGTCAGTCACTGAAGGAAAGGCAGAAGAAAGATACCTGCTGACACTTTCCTTCTTGAAGGAGAGTGTCTTAGGAGGCGCCCCAATGGAAGATGCTCTAAACTAGGTACATGAGAGTGGTTTCAAATTTGGATCTGTAGAGTGTCTTTTCAGTAAAACCAATGCAGTTCATCCCTCCTGCCTCAGCATTCTTCTCCTTCATAGGCTAGTTCCTTTGAACAATTTATGAGTGTCAAAGTCTCAGAAACATTAAACAAAAGATTGGAAGAGTAATAGGCATGATGTGAATGAAAAGAAGCCTCTGTTGCCTAAACCACACCTACCAATAAAAGATCCAACTATCCTAGAATATCTTGTTAGCTCACAGTCTGGCGGATTTGTGGGACTTCATCAGCTCTGTAGAAGACTCATCATGATCGGGGTGGGAAGACATAACAAGCATCTTGGTAGATGCTTGGTATTTTGCTGTTGGTTTGCTATTTATTTTCAAACAAACAGATGACTGACAGGAAAAATATGAACTCATCCCTCTGCTCATTTCTGGTACCTCTGTTGCTGTGTTTTAGCCTACTTCAGGTTGTCTCCAGAAAGGCTGCT
Organism: Rissa tridactyla; assembly: GCF_028500815.1. Taxonomy (NCBI): domain Eukaryota; kingdom Metazoa; phylum Chordata; class Aves; order Charadriiformes; family Laridae; genus Rissa; species Rissa tridactyla. Next base: position 30,296,051 of record NC_071466.1, read on the forward strand.
GGTATCAAGGCTGAAGTCCTGGGTTCAGCTGCGCAAGGTAGGCAGAAGAGAGAATGTGCCTGTGAGAAGCTGTGGGTCTGACCCTTGACTGATAATGCTGTTAAGGGTCTGAGCAGTAAAAGAGCAGTAAAAGGCTATATAGGGAACAGCCCTCAGTGATAGCCTCTGCCATATCTGGAGCAATGTTGACTGATCTAAACGCAAAAAAAATGTGATGTGCCAGCCATGGTCCAGCTCCAGCATGGGGATCTGTCTAGGGGGCAGAGCAGTAAACAAGGGATGCTTTAGTCAGGCTGAAACACATCACAGCATCTATTGTCTACTTCAAAGGGAATAATTAGAGTGTAAGGATATCTCCTTGCCAGGGCTTACAAAGGTGCAAGTCCAGAGGGAGCAGGAGAAGTACAGAATGAGCTAGAGGATCCATAAGATCTGCTGCCACCTCTGAGTACTATGCAGGCCCTCCACAGACCCACAAGCACGTGTAACAAAGCAGTTGACTAATATTTCTTGTGCTGAGGTGCCTAAACAAAAACCTTGGGTAAAAATGCAGAAAAACGGATTTTCAATAAGGGCTCAAATTTTTTCTAGGCAGTGCAGGAGAATGACAGGAGAGTGACAGGAGAGCAACAAGAGACTGCAGCAGGAGAAGTAGAGAGTATCTGTATTTCAAATATTTGTTCTAATTATAGAATAAAACAGGGAATGTGGGAGGTGTGCTCAGCTCCTTGTAGAAGCAGGTAGGCAGAAAGAAGGATTTTTCATTTTCGTAAGTCTGTGAAATGACAGCTTAAAACAGGAACTGGGGTAGACAAGCACCACTGGAGAGGGCAAAAAAAGAGCAGTTTATTGAAGGGCAGCTTTAAAACATGATCACTATCTTCAAGGTATTTTGGAGTGGGAAACTCATGAAGAGAGAGGAAACGACTTGACTTAAACTCCCTGTGTTATTTTGAAAGCAAAGAGTCATTTTAAGGAAAAGTAACAGATTAGTGGAGCTGCCTCAAACTGCTGAGCACTCCTTTTAATTGTGTTAATTCAATAAACCCACAATTGTTTGTGATGGAGTAGACATTAAAGAGAATGTTGGTTTTTTTCCCAAAGTTTCTTGAGCATTATCCTAGAATTTATCTTAAAAATATGGATTCTTTGTGGCTTATTGGATGCCAAAGGGCCACCAAAAAATGCTCACTGATAATAGACATTTATGAAATATTCCCCTGTATAATTTGGTGGGGTGTTATGGGTTTATTTTTGTTATTGATGGGTGTTTGGTCCCTCAAGATTCTCCATCTATGGGTTTTGGTAAGAATCCTCATGGAATAACAGTGTACTTTTATATGGTAATATAGAACTCAGAGGTATGAGGATTTCCAAGAGCTCTCAGAAGAAGAATATATTTCTGCTTGGTTAAGAAAAGGTTTCTTAAAGAAAACTTAAGAAAAATGTTTCTGTTTAGTTAAGTAAGAATCTCTCTCACAGTGAGCCTGTCACTGCATTGTGCTCTTGGTAAGTGACAACCTACGAGTGTGTGGAAGGAAGGGCGCAAGCACACAATGGAGAGCTTTGAAGGAAGAATTGGGCAAACAGACAGTGCAATTGCTGGCTGCAGTTGATATAATTCTCTCTGTAGTACTTGTAATCAATTTTCTTCATAAAGATGTGCCCAGGTTTAGAGTCTTGAGTCCTTCCATACCTCTTGGAAGTCAGTATGTGGTACAACCAAAGAAATCCAGAGTGTGGGGAAACAAAGGGCTTAGAAATTATTTACTTGGTATGAAAAAAGGTGACATTGGGGAAGACAGGTATTCTGTGGGTGAAAAGATTCATTCATATATCATTTCTCCTGCAGTAGGATCAGGCTTAAAATCGTACATATATAAGGGAGTTTTTACTTTCCACTTAAAATGTCTGAGAACATATTCTTGCTAGTATAAGGTTAACTTCAAGAAGCAAACGGTGCATAAAACCCTTCATGAAAATTTTAAGCCCTCGAAACTGTCCACAGAAATGTGAGTTACCCCCCCAGCAGAATGTTCCTCTTCAGAGAGTAGTCAGTGTTTTTATAGCATATCAGCAATACCATTTTCTGAATTTTGAGGTTTGACAAGGCAAATTTCTGCCTTGGGAACCTTGCCTTTTCGTAGGTGGGAGGGCACATGAAGCAGGGCCTGACCTGTAACACTCTTTGGGTGCTAGGTTTCCCTTTCCTTTTAAAAGGAAAGCCATATTTTTGTGTTTTCCTGGTAAGAGAAGTAGAATCAGTTCAGGGATAAAATTCTTCTTTGCATGTTGATTGCATGATGATGAATATTAGCAAGTAAACGATGACCGGGAGGCAATTGATTTCTCTCCTGGACAGCTATATAACTATTCAGTGTGGATGTAGAATGAATGTGCTAGGCTTCATGGGCTGGAGACCTCCATGCCGTGGTTTGTCGAGGGAAAGATGCTATCAGGAATTGTTGCTTGGTTATACAGAAAGCTCCATTACTTTTCTTGCATCAGAGACCATGCCAATTCCTTTACAGCATTCCTTCAGCCATGATTCAATATAAGAAGAATAAACAAGGAAAACAGTGTCTTGACTGCAAGTGTACTAAGTAAAGAGACATAAACTTGCCGCAGCTGTTTGTTACAGCTTGTATGTCACTGCCAGGGAGAGCTGAGCTATGCCAAATAAATGCCATTTTGCCAAATAAACGCCATTTTGCCAAATAAACACGGAATACAACAGACGCAGTAGGTGTCTCAACAGACAGAAATGGCCTCCCAAAAAAACCTGGAATTTGGCCCTGTGTTGGGTCTGGCTGGAATAGAGTTAACTTTCCCCACAGCAGTCCATATTGTGCTCTGTTTTGTATTTGTAGTTAGAACAGTGTTGATAACACACAAGTATTTTGGGCCACTGCTGTGCTCATGCAGCATCAAGGCTGTCACTCCAACCCACTGCCCCCAAAGGCAGAGAGGCTGGGGGTAGGTGAGAGGCTGGAAGGACACACAGCCAGGACAGCTGACCCAAACTCACCAAAGGGATGTTCCATACCGATATGAAGTCGTGCTCAACAATAAAACCTAAGAGAAAGGAGACTGGCGGCAGCAGACATTTTTTTTTTACTAAGGTATTTGTGTTCCTAAGCAACTGCTATGTGTACTGAGACCTACTTCCCAGGAAGTGGCTGGACATCACCTGCTGATGGGAGATAGCGAATCAGTCTTTTTTGCTGTCACCTGCAGCCTCTGCTTTTTTTTTTTTTGCCTTTTTTTCCCTCCATTAAACTACCTTTATCTTGATCCATGAGATTTTCATCTGATTTTCTCCCCCTGTTCTGCTGAAGGGATGGAGAAAAAGAGCAGCTGGGTGGGTATGTGGAAGCCAGACAAGAACAACCCACCACAGACCCCCTGACAAAGGATTGATTGGCCTCTGCTGAAGCATACATTCAGTATGAATAATGATAAAATCCTAGGAAATGGCTCATCTAATGTTTAATCATCAGGCTTGATATAATGTAGTTTACAGGTACTGACCTCATTCATTAGCATATATTCCCCTTTTCCTTTAGTTCTTCTTCTAATTTCTATATGCTAAGATAAAGAGAAGTTTTATTCACCTAGATAGTTTCCATCTAGCTTTTCTTTTTAATGCTTCAGCAGTTCCATTAAGAAACTATGGGCCCTACAAGGAAATTTTGCAGAGATGCTGGAAAGTTTCTCAGGCCTGAATCCTTGCTAGAAGTTACATCCAGCTGGCCGAGCTCAGCACGGGTCAGGTACTTAGCGCCTTAGACAGGCTGAGTTTCAGCCCCTTCTGCAAAATAACTTTCCAGTGCTGCAGTAAAAAGTAATAATCACTCACCAAAAGTTAATACTGGTGGCAGAACAGAGAGAAAAGTAAAATAGTCAGTAGGCAGGCATCTGTTCTAACATTAGTGCTAGCTACTCTTATGAGTTTTAGTGGATATTTAATACAGCGAGTGGTGTGTGTTTGCTTTTCAATTTTACAAAGGCATAGATGAAAATACTGGGGAGACAAATATTTATTCACTTGTTTCTGGTCTTGTTTGACTTATTATCTATCTTAGATGTATTGGCTCAACGCTTACATATTTGTAAGAGAAATTTCAGTTTCTGCTCCAGACAGTATCTTCCAGAAGAAAAAATTCTTGCAGATCCAGACGGGGAACACCCATCTGGAAGACACATATTTATTTTTGTCAGGTGTACAAACAAAGAGAAATGTTCAGCTTAGCAAATTCTGTGAAATTAAATTTATCCTCTCTGAAGGTTCAAGAAGTGTCTCATATATCTGTGAAATTGTAATGATGAAAAGCTTTTCATATCTGGAGTTCACTGAAGAAGCCTAGTTCTAGCCATAGCACTACAAAGTTTCAAAAGTCAGTAGTCTAACAAATCTTTCTTATAATATTTTAAATTCTACGCCAGTTTTTCCACAATTTCAAGTCTCCACAAATTTGAAAACCAGATTAAAATGGCTTTCTTCGGTATTATGCAAAAAGAATTTAAGAACTTGTATATAATTTTTGGTTATACATAATAGTAATAAAATATAGGAAATAAGGATATCTGTATTGTCACTATGAAAAGTCTGTATTATCTCTATACCCTATCTTCTCAACAAAGTGTCGGGGTGTTCCAAGCATCCTTTTGGTTTCAAATATACAATCATCATTACCATCACCTAAATTAATGAAAATGAACAAAGATGTTTTAATCTACTTTTGATTGGATGTCTCATTCTCTGACTGACTACTATCATCTGGGAAACTTTCAGTATGAAGATGCCATATACTATGGCTTGTTGGTTTGGGGTTGTGAGCCCCTGTGGTTTCAGTTCTGGGGATCTGTTGTCCCAGTTGTCATGGTTTAACCCCAGCCAGCAGATAGGACCACGCAGCAGGTATCACAGTTCTCCCCCTTCCCCCAGAACAACAGTGAAAAGAGGGAGAAAAGGAGGGGAAAGGGAAAGGAAAAAACCTCATGGGTTGAGATAAAGACAGTTTAACAGAAACAATAACAGAAAAGGAAAATAACAATAATAATACCAATTGTAACAATAATAATAATGATACAAGTCATTCTCACTGTCTGGTGAATTGACACTGTCCCAAGCAGTGATCGTGGATTTCTGCCCCCCAGGTAACTCCAATTTTATATTGAGCATGATGTCTATGGTACGGAATATCCCATTGGCCATTCCATTGGTCTGTCTAGGCTCCTTCTCGGCTTCATCAGAAACATCACCTGGCAACAACTAAAACAATATGCATTAATGACATTCCTTTCCTACCACATCTGAAACACAGCAACCATTAGAAAGAAAATTGACTCTGTCCCAGCTGAAACAAGGACACCAGTATTTTCTGAAACTCAAGCCCCAACTGTTAATAACACTTTAGGGGAATTCTTCACTGCAGAATCACAGAATAATAGCATAATTTAGGTCAGAAGACACCTCTGGAGTTCTTCTGCTCAAACCACCAAACCTCAAAGTTGTTACAATTTTTCTCAGATTGCTCAGGCCTTGTCCAAGGATGGAGATTCTACAATCTCTTTGGGCACCTGTGCCAATGTTTGACAACCCTAATGGAGATTTTTTCCCCCTCATGTTTAACTGAACTTTCCTCTATTTCAACATGGTTAATTTTCTCTTCTCCCATTGCTGTGCAGCTCCAAGAAAAATGTGGCTCTCATTAGGTAGTTGTAGAGAGCAATTAGGTCTCACTTCAGTCTTCTCTTCCTTTCTTCTCTTCCTACTGCACTTCCCTTGTGCAGTAAGACTGCACAAACCTATCTCTCTCAGACTCTTCTCATATACTGTGTTTTCCATTCCCTGGACAATCTTGGTGTCTGTCTGCTGAACTCTCTGTGAAATTTGTCAAAGACTAGCTTGTACTGGAGAGCTCAAAGCTGGGCAGTACTCTAGATATGGTCCCACAAGCAATCTATGGCAGAGGAGAATCACTTTCCTGGACCTGCTTGGCTGCACAGTTGCTAGTGCTGCCCAGGATACTGTCGGCCTTCTTTGCCATGAAGATAATCAGTTTAAAGGTTTAAAAGATAGACCAACATGGGCAACATTGTGGTTAGTGTCCACTACAAACTGCCTGCTCAGGAAGAATTGAATGAGACCTTCTTCAAACAACTGAAAAAAAGCCTCCAATTTGCAGTCCTCATGGGAAACTTCAACCCAATATATACTGAAAGGACAACCCAGCAGGGAACAAGAAACTCAGGAGGTTTCTGGAGTTCACTGCTGATGACTTCCTGACACAGGTAGATGAAGTTCCAATAAGGGAAGACACATTGCTGAACCTGAGACTTACAATCAAGGAAGAACTGACTGACAACAAAAAGCTAGGAGAAGCCTTAGCTGCAGTTAACACAAGGTGGTGGTCTTCAGGATCCTGAGAGAAGGGAAAAAAGGAAAAATCAAGATCATAACTCTGGATTTCTGGAGAGCAGAATTTGGCCTGTTCATCTGCTTGGAAGAATCACATGGCTTATAGTTCTGGAGAGGAGTCAAGGAGAGCTTGTTGATTTTCAAGGATCATCTCCTTCAACATCAAAAGTGGTGAATTTCAGCAGGCAGAAAATCAAGCAAAGGTTGCAGGAGGCCTGCATGGATGAAGACCTAGGTCATGACAAAATTCAGACATAAAAAGGAAATATAAATGGGAGAAAGCAGGGTTACCCAGGAGAAACATGGGGACACTGACTGTGGAGGGATAGGCTAAAGCAGTCCAAAGTCCATCTGGAATTGAATCTGGGGAGGTATGTGAAGGGCAACTTAGAGGGCTTCTACAGATGTATCAGCAGCAAAAGTAAGACCAAGAAAAATTTGTACCCGCTGCATGGGGCAGGAGACCTGCTGACAAAGGACATGGAGGAGGCTGAAGGCATGGAGCATTTCTTCTTCACCTTGATCTTTACTGGCTTGATTTGCCTTAAGGAATCTCAGTCACTGGCAGCCAGTGGGAAAGTCTGGACCACAGAAGACCTGCCCTCAGTAGAGGTTAGGGAACATTTAAACAAGCTGGATATAGAGAAGAAGGTGGGATCTGAAGGTATGCACCCCTGAGTGCTGAAGGAGCTGGCTGATGTCATTGCAAAGCCACTCTTGATTGTCTTTGAAAAGTCGTGGAGGTTGGGGGAGGTTTCTGAGGCCTAGAGGAAACCAAATATCACTTTTATCTTCAGGAAGGGCAAACAGGAGGATCTGGGGAACTACTAGCTGGTCAGCCTCACCTCACTCTCCTGAAAGCTGATGGAGCAAGAGTTTTGGAAACAGTTTGACAATACATGAAGGACAAGAAGGTGATGGCCCGTAGTCAGAATGGATCTACAAGTGAGAAATCCTGTCTAAACAACCTGATAGCCTTCTAAGATGAGATGACTAGCTTAATGGATGAGGGGAGAACAGTGGATGTTGTATATCTCAGCTTTAGTAAGGATTTTGATACTTTCTCCCATAACATCCTCACTGACAATCTGATTAAGTATGGGCTAGTTAAGTGGACAGTGAGGTGGACTGAAGACTGTCTTAACTGCCAGGCTCAAAGGGTTGTGATGAGTGGGCTGAAATCCATCTGGAAGCCAATCACCCTTGGTGTACCTCAGGGGTCGATACTGGGGCAATAGTGTTCAACTTCATTAATAAGCTGGATGATGGGACAAGGTACATCCTCAACAAGTTCAGAGATGATAAAAAATTGTGAGGAGTGAGTGTTAGACCAGTATGTTATGCTACCTTTCAGAGGGACTCCAACAGGCTGCAGAAGTGTGCATACAGGGATCTTGCAAGGTTCAAGAAAGGGAAATGCCAAGTCCTGCATCTAAGGAGGAATAACTTTGGATAGAAGTTCAGAAGAGAAGGACCTTGGGGTCCTAGTGGACAACAAATAGATCATGGACCAGAAATGTTCCTTTGTGGCCAACAGCTTCCTGGGAAGGAATAACCCCAGGCTGGGGGCTGAGCAGTGGGTTGACAAGCCGTTGAAATCTTTGCAGAGAAGGACCTGGAGGTCCTGGTGGACAACACACATTGAGAGTATTTAAGTCATAACTGTCCCAAGGTCAGTTGTGAGTAGTCACATTCACGTTGACCGTGGGTCAGCAGTGTGCCCTTGTGGCAAACAAGGACAACAGCCTTCTGAGTTGCATTAGGAAGAGCTTTGCCAGCAGATCGAGGGAGGTGATCCTTCCCCTTTTCTCAGCACAGGTGCAACACAGCTGGAGTGCTGGATATGGTTCTGGGCTGGACAAGAAGAGATGTGGACATACTGTAGAGAGTATAGTGAAGGGCCACCAAGATGATTAAAGGGTTGGAGCATCTCTCATATGAGGAGAGGATAGGAGAGCTAGGACTGCTCAGCCTGTAAAAGAGAAGGCTCAGGGGGATCTTATCAATTTATACATAACTGATGGTAGGGAGTTAAGAAGGCATATTCAGAGACGTCTCAGTGGTGCCCAGTGACAAGACAAGAGGCAATGGGCACAAACAAAAATAGAAGATTTTTTTTCTGAACTTTTTCACTGTGAGGGTTGTCAATCAGTAGAAGAGGTTGCCCAGAAAGATTGCTGAGTCTCTATCCTTGAGGGTATTCAAAACCTGTCTGAACCTGGTCCTGGGCAACCAGGTCTATGTGATCCTGTTTGGGAGTGGGGATTGGACTAGATGATCTCTAGACATGACTGTCAGCCTGAACTATTCTGTGATTCTGTGTCTTTGTGTGCAAACCTATGGTCTCTCCCAGATGTTATTTTATGTAATATTGTTCAGAACTTTGGGCTTTTTAATATTATTTTTTAGATTGCAAATAGGAACTATTTATATTGTTTTAGTTTAGGAAGTCCCAGTCTTGAAGCTGTTCTCTGCAAGATAACACATTCTGTATTCATGGATAAGTATAAATATATTACTATTTTTGTCATTCTACTGTTCAGACCTTGCAAATACGTCAGATATGTGGGCTAATGATACTGTTTGTATTATTTGCACACAAAGTTTACAATTATGCTTTAAAAAAAATAATCGGAAGTACTAACTTTAAAATTTCCATTAATCTAGCATTACTAGATATATTCAATTTAATATATTTTCCAGGAGTACTGTTCTTTACCATAAAGAAATTGTTTTAAGACTGGGAGAACGCATAGTTCTTTTATTACATCTCTAATGTCCTTTTAGATCACTAGCAGAAATGCTTGTATAAAATATGAACTGCATCTGTGGAAAGATGGAATCTAGAGCCTTTAATATCTTACCTGATTGAGTCTGGTCATTAATTTTATGTGCATATTATACTTCTTCAAATCCTAGATATTCATTAAAGTCCAGTTTGTGCCAAACATCTTAGCATTCAAACAGTCAAGAGGAAATGGAAGGCATAAGTACATATTTTATTAGAATCCAAATTTTTGAAGGAAAAATAATTTGAGGGTGTAAGATGAAGGACTTGAACAAGGAAGGGTCATGAGTCAAGACTAAAGGGTGAAACGTAGATTCATTTCTCTTATTGTTAGACATTGTACAGAGATGTGATATTTAGGAGTCTGCAAGCCTTTTGGGCTCTAAATAGTGGATATGAAAAATAAGAAGGTGTAGAAAGCTATCAAGAACTTTGCTGTTTAAATGTTCATGTATCAATAAGATTAGATCAGAAGTAAAAACAGGTGAAATAGCTGCCAGGTATTGGGAGAGGACCTTGAAATAATTGATAGTACTTAGATATTTTTGTGAAAATATGCAGGATTTAGTAGCATTGGTCCTGGCATCTCCAGTGTTTTCTGTTTGGAAAGGTTCTTCAGAATATTGTGTGACTGTTATGCTTCCTAGTCTGTGCTGTGAAGATAATTACTTTTTCAGTTCAGTGGCCTGTATGGTATCAGGTCTTTTTCAGTCCCTCGGCTGAAGCAATCACGCACTCCTCATTCAGTTTCAAGAGGTTATCTGTTATGTCTGGTCATTCCCTGCTGTCAGCCTCCATTGCCTATGCATTAGATTTTGCAGACCCACTTTGTGCACTTTTGCTACTTCTTGTCCTCACTTCCTGTGTTAATATCTGCAAATTTATCTCAGTCACTTGAGGAAGAACTTATGAAGCTGGTAGACTACCCACTGTTTCAAACGAGCTAACTGGACTTTAAATACCTTACTTCTTTACCTTTTTACAATTTTCTGTGAGAACAGAGGCGTTTGCTGTTTTTCCTGAAAGAATAGTTTGGTTTTGGCTAAACTTCACTCAGTGGCATGCTTCAAGGAGAACGTTCTTGCTTTGCTGAAGGAGGAAAGCAGAGGCTGGTTGGCTATTGCTCCGTGATTCCCTGCCCAGCTCCACTCACGTGTTAGACCAGCCTGGGCTGTTTGATCGACAACTTTCTACTACCCCAAACTAGCTGGGACTCTCTGCTCTCTGAACATTTTCTTTTCCTGCCTTATAAACAGGAACTGTTTTTGTGGGATGCTGCAAAACCTGTACCAAATTTCATAGATTATGTAAAAGCTTATTCTTCCACTGCAGACTGTATGTGTCATAATATCTATTTGCCCTGTGCAGACTTGTACTACTTTAAAGTTGTGGTTGGTTTGAAACTTCTGCAGAGGGCTTACCTAAGTATAAACAGCATAAAGAGAAATGTCTCTCAGGGAGCATTTTCAGTATGATAGGAGAGGTAATCATTCTGATCCTATTAACACCTAACAGGATTGTTTATAAAACCTTTCCCGTATCTACCACTTGCTTTAAAACTGCCTAGAGGGCTGCCCTTAAAAATCAGGAGACTTAATCCTACTCCCAGACAAAAGAAGCAGGATCCTATCCACTCTTTGTAAGCAGAACAGTCTAGCTTCTGGAGGTGAGATATCTGCAAATGGGTAAATATTTGGCTGTGTTGTGAAAATTAATCTAAATGTGGAAATCCTTAATATTTCTATCACTCGAACTGACATGGTCGATTTTGTACTTCATAAAGAGAACCAGTCAGTGGGGTGCCACCAGGACTAAACTTAGAGAATGATTTTGTTTAAGGATTCATAAAGACTTTTTTTTATTATTTATTTACACTGTTTAAATATTAAGAGTAAAACATAGCCATCAAGCTAGGTTGTCACAGTGAGAGACTTTGATGGCATTCATTTCAAAGCTTACTGAACATTGTACTCATATTACTCTCTATTTCTGCTCATTTTTTGTTTCTTTGGTTGCGTTTTTTGCATTCTTTTGCACTTGTTTACACACAATAGCTCAAGATAAAATTTCAATCATTTTATGTTTAGACAGCTTTGAAACACTATAAAATGAGACTCATTTACCCCCTTCTGTTGCCTACTACATCAGTATCTTGTATTTCATCTTTTGAAGTAATTCTTTTGGACAGAAGATTTTAAGATGCCTTTTTATCTGGGTAGCAAATACTTTATGAATTTTAACCTGTTTCATACTGAACTTGTAATAAATCTGATCCATTCAATTTACCAGACCATTTGGTTCTAGGTTCTCCTGGTTTCAAATAACAAAAGAACATTGCATGATGGGTTAAAAAGAGCCATAAATATGGAAAATTACATCAGGACTCTTAAAGACCTTAAGCTATTTAGCTTAGAGGACTGAGAATTTACTTGATTACAGCATGTAAGTATTTTAAAAGGAGAAATTGGCTCAGCTTTTAATCCATTAGGGAGAGACATATGACATCAAAACATAGAACCAGGCAAATGCCAAGTAGATATTAAAATGTGAGTGCTTTTTAATAGCATAGGATTAATCATAGCAAAAATAAATATTTATCACAGGAAAAAAGCAGATTCCCCATATCTCATGTCTTGAAATCAAAGCTAGATGGCTTTTCAGAAGTTGTGCTTCAGTCAACTGCAGTACAGAGGTTCAGTAAAGGGTTGGCTGAAATGGAGCAGTCTCTGCTCTGCAAACAACTATTGTCCATTCCATTACAAAATCTCTCATCTGAGATTAATTTCAGCAAAAATACATAACAATATAGATTATACAGAAAGTATCTACATCTGTGTTAGTTTTTCATGGTCCTTTTCATTATAGCTACTGGGAAGAATAAGCACTTCATGGTGGAATCTTCTGTTCCTAAAGACATCTGTCTTTGGTCATGGGAATGACACTCTAAAACAGCTTATTTCTCTCCACTGACTGTAAAGAGAAGCTTGATTTACCGGTTCAATCTAAAGCTAGGTCATATAAATCACATTACTACTTTCACTAGTGATAATTGTGACTGTTGTTAGCGGCTCCAGAAATGCTAGAAGTGTCATTCAGGGGATTTCCTATCTCATCTATACAAAACACAAGAAAATACCCTGTTAAAACCAATTCTACACCTGCAAGAAGCTGAATCGGATCAAAGTAAGCCTATAATTCTATATTCTTCGCTTTGCCGGGGATCCTTCATACTATAAAGTGTTCTCTGATTTTGCATATCATGAATCCAGCTACGGCGCGTGTTAACAATCCCAATAAACAATTAGAGTTGTATAAATCAAATATATCTTAAAACTTTTCCCATTCATTTGTTATGTATAAGTTTCTCTCAGCATTGGTGAAGGTTGTAACCATATCTCCATTGCTATTGACCACAGCTACCCTCCTAATTACACAAATTTTTGCAAAAGTACACAGTATTTCTGACATGACTCCAATGTTGAGTAGTTGCTGGAACCACATTCATTCTGTAACTGTTCTTTCTGGGCACCACGCGAGATTTTGTGACTCTTGACTCCCTACTTTTAGAAAGCATTAGCAGCTTCTAGGTACCTTCAGAGCTGGTCCTTGAAATGAATAAATTTCTCTTCCTTTGATAAACTAAAGGATTGGGCCAAGTCCTCAGTTTGTATAGGTGTAACATGTTTTTCCAACATGTCACTCAAGGCTACATGATATGAGGAAAGATTCTGTAATCCTTATGCTGAATTTTAATGATTTATACACAACTACTCTCATGAGTAGTCTCAAAGACTTCAACAGAACTATATGTTTGAGTAAATGGCATAAGGATTGAATAATCTGGATGAAAATCTTTCTGCTGGGCTGCATCAAAAGAAGCATAGCCAGCAGGTTGAGGGAGGTGATTCTCCCCCTCTACTCTGCTCTCATGAGACCCCACCTGGAGTACTGCGTCCAGCTTTGGAGCCCTCAGCACAAGAAGGACACAGATCCATTGGAACAGGTCCAGAGGAGGGACACGAGGACAATCAGAGGGCTGGAGCACCTCTCCTGTGAAGACTCCTTGTTCAGCCTGGAGAAGAGAAGGCTCTGGGGAGACCTTATAGTGACCTTCCAGTACCTAAAGGGGGCCTACAGGAGAGAAGGGGAGGGACTTTTTACATGGGCATGTAGTGATAGAACCAGGGGTAATGGCTTCAAACTGAAAGAGGGTAGATTTAGATGAGATATCAGAAAGAAATTTTTCAGTGTGAAGTTGGTGAGGCACTGGAACAGGTTGCCCAGAGAAACCATGGATGCCCCTTCCCTGGAAGTGTTCAAGGCCAGGCTGGATGGGGCTTTGAGCAACCTGGTCTAATGGGAGGTGTTCCTGCCCATGGCAGCATGGTTGGAACTAGATGATGATCTTTAAGGTCCCTTCCATCCTAAAATATTCTATGATGCTATGATTCTTACACATTTAAAAGTTATTTTATAGTAACATCACATTATCTGGAATGTTTATATTCAGCCTTCATTCTATATTTAATAACTTAAATTCTAAAAGTTTACACACATTTTTCATCCCACTCTGAGATTAGCAGGTTGCCTTTTGAATCATGATCTAATTATTTCCTCCATATCTCAAGATCTTATCCCCAGTCACTGTTCTGTGGTCAGAGCTGCTTAGGAATGACAGCAACTTCTTCCTCCAACCCCAGCTAAAGCCATGTTTGAGTTCAGGCTACTCAGCACTGCTCAGAATCGAGACCATACATAAATTTAAATTGTTACTCCTTTGGTTTAGTGACAAACACCTTCTTCAACACATTTTAAAAATAAGGTGATGAAAACAACAAAATCTGTTGCTCACAAATTTAGATCACTTGGAGTGTTCACAAGTACCCAGAATCCTGTTCAAAGCCTCAAGGCACTTGTTCCTTTCTAATATATATAACCCTTAAGAAATACTGACATCTGCTGTCAATATGGGACTGGAATCAGCCTGGTATGAGCTTTTGGCTAAGTTATTACATTTTCCACCTTAGATGACTCCAAGAGTTTCTCTGTGCTTCAGAGTATCTACAGTATTATTTCTTCCTGAAATAAAACATGCAAGCTGTTAGTCGTGTGATTTTGGGAACAATTTGGAACAGTTTCCTTTGTTGTCATTGGTCTAGGACTAGCTGAGAGTGGGTAATGATCAGATGTGATTTTGTTGTGATTGTTAGTTAATGGCTCCTATAAAGAGATTTTGCCATTTGTGTTTTGCAGTCTCTTTCTAGTCTAAAGTAAGTGTCCACCCCACTGCATCCGTAACAAGTAGTTATTGCTAGGAAACAAGAACAGAATCAACATTCAGATTTCTCTAGGTTCTATAAGTTAAAAGGAATAAATGAATGAATGAATAAATAAATAAAGACAATAAATAAAATAAAAGTTGACAATATTGTCAAGATTGCTTTGAAAGTCTCCATTGCTGCTGATCAAAAAGGTATACTTTAAATTACTTACATAAAAGTAAGAAACTCCTTGAATCTTGTGTAATGTAACTGCTCGTCATTTGCTTCCTAAGTGGGATTCATCTTCGAGCAGCTTGGTTAATCATCTGGTCAAAGGTCGTCTAGGATTTCCTGATAGTTAGTGGGGTAAGACAGACTGCCTTAGAAAGCATCTTAAGGTGTCCTTGGTAGAGCTGAGAATCTCTTGCTGGATATGCCCAGGGTTTTTCCATTTGCTTTATGCTGGCAATGCCTAAAACTAAGTGAAATGAGTTTTGAATGAAAACTGTCATTGTGTCTTGGCAATCAGAACATGTAACACTATCTGGAGGTCGAAACCAGCTTGCTTTTTATGCCTTGATTGCTAAATGTCGCATAAAGAGAAATACTTCTGGTTGGCTACAGCCTTGCTTATAATTCAGACATTATACATTGCTTGTACTGAAAAATAGTCCTGAAAAGGTTTAGTTTTCTAAAAGATAAACATTTCCAAGTTATTTGTCAGCTCTTCACGTACTCCTGTCACATATAACTGTAGCCTTGACATATGTCATAATTGCAACGTATTTCACTCTGGAAAGACAATCACATAAGATTTAGGTGCATTGGCAGTGGAGAGGCCAATAATTCTTATTATACTGTAAATATTCCAGATAATTTTGATAAGATCACAGAACGGCAGCACAGATGTCAAATACATATGCAATAGTTGTGGAGTTTTTTAAGGATCTTTTAATAATGAACACCTATCTGATTGGCTTTCATTTTTTCTACTGTTTGCAAAATACCATGTCTTATAACTTTATCATGGCTTTCAGTTAAAGGAATTCCAGGTCCATTCTACGTCAAAAGAATTGCAAGAATAGTGCAAGATATGAACATACAGAACAAAAATATACAGCCACTGAGTTATATTCATCCCTCGGTCCATTCTTTCAATAATAACTACAATAAATCTTTTAACATGCATTTGAATTGTAGTTTGATGCACGCTACTAATATATGTGACATTATTTATGTTATACTATTTTTCTTGACAAAAGAAGGACTAGCTATACTGAAAAATAAATAAATCAATAAATCAGAGGTGACTGCAGCATTTTGTGGCATGTAGAGTGGAGTGATAAGCATGTCGCACAGTCATTTTGAGAAAAAGGCGACATATTATAGTTTAAAAAGCCAGCTTGTGATATGCCTTTATTATTCCTGAAATAAGGATGCCACATGCCACAAAATACCACCTCTCAAATGAAATCTTGATTGGTGTTGGCAGAACACCAGAGAGATGAAAAACTTAGCGCATTCATGTGCTGGAAACCTCTACTACTCTACTGACAGCATGACATTGGAAAATCTCCTCTTTCTGACTTTCTGCATCTCCCATCCTCTGCTTATTGCATGCCTCCATGGACAAAGTTCAGTTCTGGTCCATAAACTTCCACCCAAGGACAGGCATTTCTAAATGCACTTCCAGTGCAGAAAGCCAACAGTATCCTGGGCTGCATTAAAAATAATGTGTCCAGCAGGTCAAGGGAGGAGATTCCGCCTCTCTACTCTGCTCTGGTGAGACCCCACCTACAGTACTGCATCCACCTCTGGGTTTTGCAGTAGAGGAAAGATATGGACCTACTGGAATGGGTCCAGAGGAGGGCCACAAAAATGGTCAGAGGGCTGGAACACATCTCCTATGAGGAAAGGCTGAGAGAGTTGAGGTTGTTCAGTCTGAAGAAGAGAAGGCTCTGGGGAGACCTTATTGCAGCCTCTCAATATATATAGGGGACTTATAAGAAAGATAGACAGAGGCTTCTTACCAGGGCCTTTAGTGAGGGGACAAAGGTCAATGGTTTTAAACTGAAGAGGGGAGGTTCAGATTGGACGTAAGACATTTTTTACATTGAGGGTGGTGAGACACTGGAACAAGTTGCCCAGAGAAGCTGCGAAAGCCTCATCCCTGGAAGTGTTCAAAGTGAGCTTGGATGGGGCTTTGAGCAACCTGATGTAGTGAAAGATGTCTGTGCCCGTGGCAGGGGGCTTGGGTTAGATGACCTTTGGACATCCCTTCTGACCCAAACAACTCCATGATTCTATGAATATCTTAATGGGAAGATGCAGGAAAATTAGACTGGAGAGATAATTTTGTCATTCTGAAAAGAGCCACAACAATATTACATGGGGGGTGGGCAGAACTCTACACAGCTGTTGGCACAGTAAGAAAATCCCAGTGCTGTGGAGTCTTTGGCATTAGGTCACTGAGGAAAGATGAGAATTTCCATAACAGACTTGTTTCATTGTCTCAGAAAGGTGTTTTCCATTAGATTTTTCTCCGTTTCTTAGGAAGTCTTTATCTTCTATGCTATAAGCAGCTAGCATAAGTCTATAATATATATATCCATCATCGTTAATTATGCATCTCAATTGCTGAGCACTAAAATAAAGAAATGGTCAGCAATGTTGAAGATAAGTATTGAGTGTATGAAAACAGAAGAACAACCTCTTCTTTCCAAGCTGGGGAGAAAAAGAGATAGAAAGAGATGAGGAAAAGAATCATACATATGTGGGAGTACAATAAAAGAGTTTCAGATGGCTGAAAAGAGTGAATTGACAAGAAAGGTGAGAAGAGATAAAGAGTTACATATAAAAGCACTGCAGGGAAAAAAAAAAGATTAGTGTTAGGGGGTAGAGCAGACAAAGCATTGAGCATTAGTAGAAGAATAGAAAGTAGATTGATGTTTACGTAGAAATGTTGAGGATAAAAGTGGAAAATACAGGTTGCAAATGAGTAGCTGTCACAGCCAGACAACCCTCTGGTCTTCTATGGTTGCACCTCTACTAGTAAATTAAACAGCGTCTAGAAAGTTTCCTGGCTGCTAACAATAATATTATATAGTTTAAAATTATTCAAATGATTATTGAAATGGCTTTCATGCATTTCCAAGTTCCGTAGCTTAGCATGCAGCAAGTCTTGTTCCCAGTAGGCTGTCTTCATACACACACCCTGTTTTGGAGACAAAATATTTCACCAGATGCATATGAACTGCTTTGTTCCAGACTGTGGTCCTGGGCACATTTCTTTTAACTGTATAGATATAACTAAACCATCTGCTGCATCTGAAGAGCAGCAGTGGCTAAAAGTATTTCTTCCAAAGCCCTGAAACATTTTTATCAGCCACTGGTAGACACATAAGAAATGGTCCAGCAGAGAAGTTCCCTGAGAAGCAACCAAATAGTCATTGCATGCACACAGTAGTCTGCTTTGACAAACAGCATAATACAGAGTTGCAGCTTCCCACAAGTCAGAGGAAAATAATGCAACTTCTCTGCTGTAAAGGCCATGCTGCTGTTTAGGCAGTTGGAATAGATGATTATTGTAGGTCCTTTGTAACTGAATTATTCTATTCTATTCGATTCGGTTCGATTTGATTCGATTCGATTCTAATGAACACTGAAGAGATAGTCCGAGAGACACGCAAAAATCCTCTTCCACCCTAAGCAAATAAAATGTGGTTATCTTTCCTTCTTATCATTCCAGAACTTAATTTCTTTCTAGCCCTTGAATTTTATCACTGTAGGTAATCTCCCATGCTGTGTGTATACTTCCAAGAGCCCTGGAAATAGGGGAATGTGCATGAGACCACTTTTTGATGTGTTCTTTCCTACTAAACTTTACCTGCAGTTTTCAGCAGCTCTTTCACATAGTTATAAAGGGAGCCTGAGTCAAAGAATTAAATGCATTTCATTCTTCACAGCATGTAAAGCATGAGATTAGAATGAAAAGAGCCTATTTGAGGTCACAGATTGCAGAAGAAAATAGCATTTACTTTCAGCCCACAAAAGGTCTTGATTTTGATTGACTTAATTTGAACCCCTAAGGTTCTGGGGGAGAAAGAGTTTTCAGTTTCCTTTGCTTTGTTTTGGGGTTTTTTAAAGAGCTAGTTCCCACAGAGTAATTTTAAACATTACAGAGAAAAAGTTAAAAAGCCTTTTTTAAAGACTGTATTTGTTCCATAATGAAAACATTTTAGCATTCAAAGTTCAATCAGCTCTACACTTTAAAAGTATTTTCTAAAGGGAATATTTACAAGAACTAAAGAAGCATGCTTCTCTTCCTATTTATGCCAGGATTATCCTATTCACTTCAGGGAATTTACTCCCTAGGTTCGTAGGAATAAACGGGAGGAGAATTTGAATTTAGCTGTTTACCCTGGCTTACAAAATCCTGTGTTTCACAGACTCCTAGATCTCCCCATTTCTGTAAGACAGGACAAGCAGGCACATGCTTAAAATGTTCCGTAGTACTCAAAAAAAAGTCAGGCAAGGAACCCCATATACTTTTTACCCTACCTGTGCAGAATTAAACAGATCAACTCAGAACAGTTAACACTGTGTTATACAAGGCTGGTGGTGAGCAAACGAAGAAAAAACAATTTTGCTTACAATCCTCAAGACTTTATAGTCATCTTCTCCCTAAGGGTCATGTTTCCTCATCATTCAGAAACATAGGCCCTTAGGACACCTATTCAATCAATCAGTTAAGTTACCTTATTTAGGCAATATAGTGATCAGTAAATGCTGGAACATTACAGATCAGATCATTACAGATCATGGCTTCCCCTCAGGATCTCGCTCCCTTTCAATACACAGTCACCCTCCACAAACGGCATCACATCCTTGCCTTCCACAGCTGTACTTACTACAGCTTGTGGTGTCTAGCTGTTTCAAACTACAGGTACTCAGGTTTTGTTAGTTTATTTCTCTGCTCACTCAAGTCTCTCTGTAGGCTCAACAGTTAGTTTACAAACTGGGATTACACAGTCAGGTTGTGTGAATCTTCCTTCTTCTCTTACCAAAATCTCCCTTACTGACTTCACATCTCCGGTCAGCTGGGTTCGGGCATACATCCCGCATGGTGAGACACGCTTCGTGGTACATTTTTCTGTCCGGTCTGTGAGACTTCTACAAAACTCTGTACTGAGATTTCTTTTAGCATTTATTTATTACTTTCCCAAAACATATTAAATTCTGTAATGAAACAGAGGAGGTGAGGTCTCTGTAAGAGATAATTTTAGACAAGAAGCAAAAAACAACCTGGGAGATTGAATGATTGTATCTTTTATAGCATGCCATTGGAAGTTTTGTGTAGAAAAGTCCATTTATCCAAATATGAACAATAGAATTTTTAGGTAGATTTGTCTCGTTTTGAACTATTGCACTGGGAATCGCTTTGTCATTCATGCCTTCCAGTGCCTGGAACAGTGCTAAGGACAAATTGTAATGAGAGATTTCATGCTACACGCTTCTTCGTGGGTGTCAGTGGGACAGTTTACAAAGTAAGGAAAGCACAAGCAGACCAAGGGCTTCTATGCCATGACTAAATGAGTTTCTAGTCAAAGGATTTTAAAAGAATGAGAGCAGCTGAGTGCTGAGTCAATTTGCATTTGACAATGTACCCATTTATCCTCTTCCTTCAGTTCTTCAAATACAATGAGTCAGGCCAAATCCTGATGTAAATGAAGCCAGGCTGTGATTCTCCATTCAGAACATCCCACAGGTGATGACTGTGCTAAGCCAGCAGTGCTGGGAGGCCAATTAAAAGCTGAATCCAGCAAATACTTAGAAGGTCATAATTCCTCCATGAGAATCATGGGCTGCAGGGCAAAAATAGCATGGACAGATGCTGTCTTCTGGGTCAAGCATGACATTTTTACCTAACCCAGCTGCTCCTCATTTATCATCCTTTGGAGATTTCCAGCTCTGTAGCTTTGCTGATATCAAGGACCATATAGAAGTATTTTCTAATATGCACCAGACACACCCAAATGGCTTATTTTCTTTAGCCTAATTATACGTTTCCCCAGCAGAGCTGTGGTAACAGCTATACCTAGGAAAGGGAATATGAAAAACAGTATAAGGTGGCAACATTTTAAATTGACATTGATCTTTGGAAATAAACACCTACTGAATGGTCAGGAGGACTAGAGTGGGAACCATGAGGTTGAGATGCAGTCTACCTAAGTCTTTCCTAGGAACATAAATACTTTATCAGGTCTGGGTCCATATCAATAAACAGCATTGGACTTGCCTTTTTAGGAAAGGCAAGGCAATAATCAGGTTTGAAAATCTGCCTTTTTTGTTGTTTGCTTGGAGCCACTAAGAAGACATTAGTACTAAGAGGTATACTTTATATTAAATCTGCAAGCAAAATAACATAAAATTCTATTGAAATGGCACTGAAGCCAAGGGTTTGATTTCCCTCTCCAGGTCTGCCAGGTAACTTCATGCATTTTGTAAAATGCATATATATACACATATATATGTTATATGAAGGAACAGTTTTCAATTGTGTGAGGGAACGGAATGATGAGGATACTCCTGTGGGAGTTTGGAATCATGCTCTTAAAAAACCAGCTTTCTCATATATGTGTTCTCTGAGGTACAGTGTTCAAAAAGTACTGAGAAGGGATTAAGAAAAAAAGCCAAAAAAGAAAGTATCCCAAGATAATTATTATCATGGACAAGACAAGCTGCTTGACACTGAAGAGCAACAAAATGATGACTTTTTGATTTTAAAACTTTCTTTTTGGGAAAGAAAGGAAAAAAAGTTTAATTCACTTGAAAGAAATTATTTTTATTTTATTTTATTTTATTTTATTTTAAATCATGAAAGTGTAAATTTAACTATACATCCTGAAAAGAGAATACCAATTTAGGTCAGCTCCTTTCTGAGAAACACAGTTCACTCACTGGAATGCACCATCACTTATATGTAATACTGATAATTAAAAAAGATTCTTTTGAAGAGACTGAAGTTCAGAAGATTGTCTAGTGTTGGCCTAGAGTC
Organism: Rissa tridactyla; assembly: GCF_028500815.1. Classification (NCBI taxonomy): domain Eukaryota; kingdom Metazoa; phylum Chordata; class Aves; order Charadriiformes; family Laridae; genus Rissa; species Rissa tridactyla. Next base: position 30,317,581 of record NC_071466.1, read on the forward strand.
AAAAAAGGATTAATGTATTTAACTGAAAATCAATTTACAGCATGGTGTGTCCATATTGCCTTAAAATACAGACATAAGTCTTGATGTAAAACAGCAAGGGAATTGTGGTGATATTGCTGTATTATCTCTGAGAAAGAAAGATTATTCCTCTTTGTAGTGCAAAGCACACTACTTAGTAGGCATTACTTATTGGGGTAGTTGAAAAATGTGCAGTAAGAGAGAGAGAAACCTTAAATTAATTTACAGAAAGGCAAGTTATTTGTACAACTTGTACACAGTTTGTTGTATAAATACAATATTTTTGTATCTTTTGGGATAGAAGAAGAAGGAAGACATGAAAGATCAGAAGATTGCTAAGAGGGTTTTAGAGCATATAATTTTTAGGACATTTGCTAATGATTTGACTGATAGAAAAGTATATCTGTCATAATGACTTGACTATCTATTAACCAGTAAACATAGAATAATAATTTTAATTTTATGTTAAGGTTTGGAAAGGTGTATGCAGCATCTCCGTTGTATTCTCCAGGTGAAATTCTGGTTTTGCTGGAGCCATTACAGCCCAGGTATGGGTTTTCTAGGCTGGAATCAAAGCACATGAGCAATGCAGTATAAGTACAGCCTTTTCTCCTGTGCCGTATTTGCTGCATGCATAAACATTGGCCATTGTCACTGAGTTTCTGAAACTCACTAAAAAAAAACATTCACATACTGAGACACCCTGTGTATGTGTTTTTGCATCCTGTTGTCATCAATAGAAATGAAATAGACATGTAAGTAATGCCTTAGTATGAGTACACTCAGAGTTCCTCCATATCTCTCAAAAGAAAGCGTCTATAGCAAGTTCATAAGCACAGTGCTGTCAGATGTTGAGCTAAACAACTTTTCGTTTGTTTGTGTCTTAAACTAACATTTCATTTAGACAAAAATGCTGTTTTTGTCAACCTGAACTATTCAAAAGTAATTTCAGAACTCACACAATCAAAGACCTAAACAGTCATTGCAGCTAACATTTACACAAATTGCCAGTACCTCGCCAAAAGGGAGTGAGCAACCCCTTCGCTGAACAGGCTATGCTAGGCATCGGACAACTCCTAGGGTAGGGAAGACTTTCATTGGTGTTAGTGCTCTGAAGGGAGGGGAAAAAAACACTTAAATCCTCATTTGGCAATGGTCTATCTTAATGGAGAAGACAGAATAGAAGAGGAAAAATGAATCACTTTTCACACACTGTGGATAGAGTCCCTTAGTTTTGTTCCAATATGTGTAACTACTTACTGAAATTCATAGATGTGCTAACGCTTTCAAAGATGATTCTGCATACAGGCTAGGTGATCAACAAGATCCATCAGCCAGTCTGAATGGAGACACCACATAAAACTGAGACAAAGTATTGTAAGTTCTTCTCAGTCCTAAGAATTTTTCTGACAGTGTACATGCCAAAAAGCTGGTGGTACAACAGCAAAATTATTATTTAGCTCTTGAGGATTTCTAAATTATTCAAAGTATGCTAATTTAGTTTTTCAATATTCAATTATTCAAAAAAATATTTCCATAGAAAGGGTTGAGCAATACCCATATCAGAAGCCCTAGTTATCACCAACTTTTCCACTACCCAATAATTTCCCAGGAGTAAAAAGACAGCGTTAATAAGATATGTGCCTTGGTCAACACTTCCAAAATTGAGTGTCTACAATTATGGATATCTTTCAACATTTCAGTACCTCAGCAGAGGTGGCTTACTTTTAGATATGTTGAGTGATTTGTTACTCCTGATAAAATAAAAATCCAAATCACCTATTTGGTTGATTATGAATCGGTAGTGAAATCTGTGTTACCCAAGCTTGAACACAGGATGGGTTCATTTTAAGACATGCTCAGCATCTGATGTTCTTTGGTGCCTACAAGAAGACCTGCATTTATGATAGCTGCCTACTCAGACTATTGTGGAGGAATGTGAACCATTACTTACATTTAGCTTTTAACTTTCAGCAGAAAAATGTGTATGATTGATACAAAAGAAAAGATGTTCTAAAGGTAGCACGGTATGAGAGTTTAGGGAATCTCTATCATTGAGTGTTAGACAGATTTCTATCAGAAATGGTTTAGGTGTATCCTGATGGGTTGGACTGGATTACCTGGAGTACCTGTACTCCCTGTAGCTGTATTTATAAATCTACAAATAGGAAAATAAATATTTAAGATGGGGATGGGAGTGGAATCTTCCAGCTTCCTCAGCAAGATCAGATAAAACAGCACAACTAGAATAGTTTGCTAACATTTAATGGTTTAATTTGGAAGTAATGGCATTAACAAATAAAGATTTCATACACCTCATGGTATTTTTGTGGTTTTAGACAAGGATAATTCTAGCAAAAAGAGGTTGGTGAAAGTGAAATTCTGCTCAAAAAGGGAAATAAAAGAATCTACTGCAAGATATGCATATAAAGAGAAAGAGAAAAATAATAATAATAATAATCACCATCATCAGAAAAAGGAATAGGAACAGTTTCTGAGAGAATATTCTATTAATCATTTTTGGCATGTGTAGTGAGAAGTTATTGTCACCTGAATTTGTGAGTATCTTCATCTCCATCAATTAAATTTGAAAAGATGTAGATTATGTCGATTGTTTCTACCAAACTTGGCTTGTTTGTGGCCCTCCTCAGCAGGCTGCTGCTCTAGGAATGTCTTTTCTCTAAATAGTCTCCAGCATTTGCCAGTGGAAGAGACTGAAAACTTCCTAGCAGAACAGATTCTAGTTTGAGAGGAGAGAGGACAAAGAAGAAAAGAATAAAAAATCATCTGTGTTTTTTTTTTTTCACAAACATTAAATAGGTGTCTAATTGTTCTTTCTTTGCATCCTGGAGCTCTCTTCCCTCTTGTCCTGGTTTCAGTTGGGATAGAGTTAATTTGCTTCCTAGTAGCTACTGTGTTTTGGATTTAGTATGACAACAATGTTGATAACACCTAATGATTTAGTTGTTGCTGAGTAATGCTTATATTAGGTCAAGGGCTTTTTCAGCTTCCTATAGAAGCTGAGAGGGAGCATAGACAGGAGAAGCTGGCCAAGGAATATTCCATACCATAGACTTGATGCTCAATATATATATATGTGAGGATTGGCCAGGGGGCAGGAATCATGGAATCACGGAATCACAGAATCTTCAGAGTTGGAAGGGACCTCTAGAGATCATCTAGTCCAACTCCCCTGCTAGAGCAGGATTGCCTAAAGCACATCCCTCAGGGCTGCATCCAGGCGGGTCTTGAAAATCTCCAGAGAAGGGGACTCCACAACCTCCCTGGGCAGCCTGTTCCAGTGCTCTGTCACCCTCACTGTAAAGAAGTTTTTCCGTGTATTTGAACGGAACTTCCTATGTTCTAGCTTGTGCCCATTGCCCCTTGTCCTGTCGCTGGGAACCATTGAAAAGAGCCTGGCTCCGTCCTCCTTAAACCCACCCTTTAGATACTTGTAAACATTAATCAGGTCCCCCCTCAACCTTCTCTTCTCCAGGCTAAAGAGTCCCAGCTCTTTCAGCCTTTCCTCATAAGGGAGGTGCTCCAGTCCCATAATCATCTTGGTTGCCCTACGCTGGACTCGCTCCAGTAGTTCCCTGTCCCTCTTGAACTGGGGAGCCCAAAACTGGACACAGTACTCCAGTTGTGGCCTCACCAGTGCAGAGTAGAGGGGGAGAATGACCTCCCTCGACCTACTGGCCACAGTCTTCCCTATGCAGCCCAGGATGCCATTGGCCTTCTTGGCGACAAGGGCACACTGCTGGCTCATGGATAATTTGCTGTCTACCAGGACCCCCAGGTCCTTCTCCTCAGAGCTGCTTCCCAGCATGTCCGCCCCTAACATATACTGGTGCTTGGCATTCTTCCTCCCCAGGTGCAGGACCTTGCACTTGCTTTTGTTGAACCTCATTAGGTTCTTCTCTGCCCAGCTCTCCAGCCTGTCCAGGTCACGCTGGATGGCAGCACGGCCCTCTGGAGTGTCGGCCACCCCTCCCAGCTTGGTATCATCAGCAAACTTGCTGAGGATACACTCTGTCCCCTCATCTAGGTCATTAATGAATATATTGAACAAAATTGGTCCAAGTATTGACCCCTGAGGGACACCACTCGTTACAGGCCTCCAACTGGACTCTGTGCCGCTGATCACAACCCTCTGAGTTCTGTCACTCAGCCAGCTCTCGATCCACCTCACTGTCACCTCGTCTAGCCCATACTTCCTCAGCTTCCTAATGAGGATGTTATGGGAGACAGTGTCAAAAGCCTTGCTAAGGTCAAGGTAGATGACATCTACGGCTCTCCCCTCATCCAGCCAACCCGTTATAACATCATAGAAAGCTATCAGATTGGTCAGGCATGATTTGCCCTTGGTAAATCCATGCTGACCACTTCCAATAACTTCCTGTTCCTCTACGTGTTTGGAGAGGACATCCAGAATGAGTCGCTCCATTACCTTCCCAGGGACAGAGGTGAGACTAACCGGTCTGTAGTTCCCTGGGTCCTCCTTCTTGCCTTTTTTGAAGATTGGAGTGATGTCAGCCTTCCTCCAGTCCTCAGGCACCTCTCCTGTTCCCCATGACCTTGCAAAGACGATGGAGAGTGCTCTAGCGATAACATCTGCCAGCTCTCTCAGCACTCGCGGGTGCATCCCGTCAGGGCCCATGGATTTATGAATGTCCAGCTTGGCCAAGTGGCCAAGGAATCCAGGATCGCTGCTCGGGACTGGCTGGGCTCACCACGTGGTGAGCAATTACATTGCATCACATCACTCATTTTGTGTATTCTTTTACCATTATTATTATTTTCTCTCCCATTACTGTTCTGTTAAACTATCTTTACCTCAACTCACGAGGTTTTTTTCCCTTTTCTCGCTCTTCTTCCTATCCTACAGGAGGGAAGAGGGAGTGAACAGCTGTGTGGTCCTAGTTGCTGGCTGGGGTTAAGCCATAACACCTCCCTTTGGCATGAAATACTTCCTTTTTGTCTTCCAAGGGAACTGCCTGGGGCAATGGCTACATGAGCGGATGATAACTCCGAGAGTTTGAGAAATCCCTCACGTTCTGTGCATGAGTCATGGCCTGCAGTCAAGGACACACTCCCAGTCATTTTGTCTTGTGATTTTGGCCGGGCTGATTAATGAGAATTTATAATTCACTCCCATCCAAGGTGATGAAAAGGAGTCTGTCTGTGAGACCACTATGCCATTAATTCCTTTCTATTGGTTTCAAGAAACAAGAACCAGAGAACCCGGTCAGCAAATGACTGGGACATTTGCCGGTGTGAGCTTTTCCTCCTTCAGATATCTTGAAACTGCATAGCTGTGAAGAATTTTTAATCGGTTTTCACAATGGACAAGCCTTTATCTTGAATTTTCTGGCCTAGCATCGAACCAGATTTCAAGCTCCTCTACATCACTGTGCTTTGTAAGTCTCGTCACTAATGACTAGCAATCAGAAAAGGTTCATTTAAGAAAAGTTAGATTGATTTTACATTGTTGAATAGAGTTGTATTAAGAGCCAGGTCTGTCACGCCTCCAGTTTCTTCTCTTTCTCCTAAGTATCACCAGATTCAGGGAATAAGAAAAGATGAGTGAGATAATAGGAATAATGTGAAGTGACAGAACGAAATACTCTTTTTAAAAAATACTGTCTGAACTTACCATTATCTGTGCTCAAGACATACTTAGTTGAGTGCGGGTCTCACAGGGCCATACTGTCAGCATGCACTGGGAGGAATGATCCTTGCCCTGCAGATTTTATCAAGTGAAGAAGAAAAGGAGGGATAGGCGAGACTGAGACACAGACTGGGAACATGACTTGGGTAAGTCATTTCTTATGGCACTAGCAAAGCTCATTTCTGTGCCAATGGCCTGCACTTTAAGACCTTTAAAAGCTTAAATTACCTGCATCTGATATTGCCAGCTTTTTACTCGCATCTTTTCTCAGTTTTTTGTTTGACATAATGAGGAATTTGCTGCTACAACTGAATGGATGTAAGTCTATGGGATCCATCCCAGGGTACTGAAAGAGTTGGCCAATGTTATTGTGAGACCTCTTTCACTTATTTATCAACAATCTTGGGAATCTGGAGAGGTCCCAGTTGACTGGAAGTCTGGAAATGTTATTCCAATTTTCAAGAGGGCAAAAAAGAAGACCCTGTTAATTATAGGCCTGTCAGTCTCACTTCAGTGCCTGGTAAAATTATGGAGAAGATTATTCTGGGAGTTATTGAAAAACAGTTGAAAGACAACGCAATCAGCAGTCAAATCCAGCATGGGTTCATGAAGGGAAAGTCATGCCTTACTAACTTAATTTCCTCTTACGGCAAGGTTACCCGCCTAATGGATGAGGAGAAGGCACTGCATGTGGGGGTGTGTGTGTGTGTGTTTGTTTTAGAAAGGCTTTTGATGCTGTCTCTCACAGTATCCTTCTAGACAAAATGCTCAGCACACAGCTAGACATGTATACAATACCATGTGCAAAAATTGGCTGAAGGATTGGACTCAAAAAGTTGTAGTAAATGGGGTAACATTTGGTTGGTGGCCAGTCACTAGTGGTGTTTCCCAGGGCTCAATTTTAGGGCCAGTTGTCTGCAATCTTTTTATCAATGACCTGGGCACAGGAGCTGATGCACACTAAGGAAGTCTGACTACTATACTAAATTAGGAAGACCCCCTGACTGCATCAAAGGTAGACAGATCTTGCAGAGAGACTTTGGTAGGTTAGAATGCTGGGCAATCACTAACTGCACTAAATTTAACAAGAACAAATGCCAGATTCTGCACCTGGGGTGGTGTAATCTTGGACGTATGTGTACACCAGGGGACAAAAGGCTGGGTTGCCACTCTGCAGAAAGAGGTTTTGGTTGATAGTAAGCTCAATATGAGTCAACAATGTGCCCTGGCGGCCAAAAGGGCCAGCTGTATCCTGGGGTGTGTTAGGCACAGTGTAGCCAGCCAGCTGAAAGAAATGACTGTCCCACCATAGTCAGCACTGGTGCATTTCGGGTTTCACAGTATAAGAAAGATATAAAAATATTAGAATATGTCCAAAGAAGAGCAAAAAAGATGGTGAAAGGACTAGCGGGTGGAACATGAGGAGGAGCTGAGGTTACTTGATTTGTTCAGCTTAGAGGAGACTGAGGGGTGACCTCATTGCTTTCTACAGCTTCCTCATGAGGGAAAGCAGAGAGGGAGGTGCTGATCTATTCTCTCTGGTGTAGGGTGATAGGATGCAAGGGAATGGCTTAAAGCTGCATCAGGGGAATTTCATATTGGATATTAGCAAGAAGTTCTTCACTGAGAGGGTGGTCAAGCACTGGAACAAGCTCCCACGGAAGTGGTCATGGCCCCAAGTCTGGTGATGTTCAAGGAGCATTTGGACAATGGACTTAGATATATAGTTTAACTTTAAGGTTGCCCTGTGTGGAGTCAATGATCCTTGTGGGTCCCTTCCAACTCAGAATATTCTATGACTCTGTGAATCCTGGAAATTGGTGTAGGAGAGGAAGCATTTGTCCAGGAAACATAAAGAATAATTAATTCTTTAAAATGACAAGAAATAATTTTGTTTTCAAACAAATAACATAGTTTCTGACCTGAGTTTTTCACTTAGCAATTTTAAGAATTTCAAACATATGTATGTTTAGAAAAATGAATTTATCAAATGCTTAAATGTACTAATTAAGCACCTCTTCCAGCCTGACATGGATATTAACTATTTCAACAAATTGGAATGCAATGAGAATATGATTGAAATTAAAAGAAAAAACAATTTAAAAAAGCTAACTTGGTTTGTATGAATCTGTTTTAGAACAGATTTCACTTTATTCTTTATGGTTTGAATCTCTTATACAAAGAATTATAATAGATCTTATTCTCCAGTTTCTATTTGATAGCATTTATTCTCACAATTCTTTTTATTCTTTTCCCCTAGATGGAATTTAGGGTTGTGATTTACTGTCAAATTCATTATTTAGTATTTTGAGCTTTGTAGTGTAATGATGTAGAATTGACATCAAAACATTTATTACGTTGACTGCACTGTATTTTCCTCTGTATTATGTATTTCAAACTATTTTTAAGTATGTACGAATGTTGTACGTAAAACCTTTAAAAAATATTCTTTTGTGCTTTCTTATTTGACAAGGTTTTCTTATGAAATCTTCCATTTAGATGATTGAAAGTGATTTTAAGGATATTTATACTCATAAAAAAGCAGCACTTCATTTTTTTTTTAATTATATTTTCCAGTCCGCCCACTTTTGGGATAAAAAGAAAGACTTTAGAGCAGTATACTTCTTGTTTTTTTCTTATTTAGCTTTACTTTTAGGCTACCCTACCGAGTTCTAGTTATAGTGTAACATGTATTTTCTAAACCACGTGAATAACTTATATATCAAACTAAAATGTCATATTCGATTAAAAATGAACCTATTCAGACTTTATGACTAGGTTTAGCATTAACAACCTATCGAGACACAGTTACCCAATGACGTTTCACTGGAGTGAACAAAGATATTCCCTTATATGAAAAAGGAGGTGCTAGAGAATGTTGCAATGGGAAAATCTGATGATTAATGACTGCCATTAAGATATGCCCATCAGCTGTATATTGTCCATCTTTACAGGACTCTTCGAGTTGACCTTGAAGGCCTATTTAACCACATGCACATATTCTCAAACAAATCTGTTTGTGACATAGAGATAATACATTTCCAGACAGCAAACAGATTTCCTAGCAGACAGGCAGGAGCGAGCTTGGGAGATAATTCAGCAGCCTCTGTACGTCACCATTAACTTATCACATCCTAGTGGTTCCTTTTCTTGATACAAATGAACCAACCTGCCAGCTTAGAAATGGTTTATTGCTTTTTCTCATTCTTAGACTTTTATATTCGTGCCACAGAGTTTATTTTCCCACATACACTTCAGATCTGACTAAAGAATACCCTAAACCTCTAACAATACACAAAGCCCTTACACTATGTCCAAAGTGACTTTACAGATGAAAAAACCTTAAACTCTTTTCCACAACTAATCTTGTCCTTCCAGAGTTATGATTCATAGGATGGAAAGAATAATTCTTTCCCTCCCAGAAAATTGACTCCATTACTGCAGTCAGGTTATTCCAAAAAGCAAACACATGTGGTACACACTCCAGAGGAATTACTGCCTAGGTACTGACAACCACTTTAGCCATTTTACCTCTCCCCTGGTATGTAGCCTGGGTGGTAAAAGGTGCATGAAAGTGAGCACAGCAGAGCACAAGATTTATTAAGAATAAAGAAACTCCCTTTATAATAATTGTGCAGCTACAACAGAGGTCTGCTGTACCCATAAATGTACAACACAGTGCAGACTTTAATATTAGCTTGTTTTGAACCTGAAAACAAGCATGCTAATGTAACAGGTACAAGCTAGTAAAACCAGTATTGCCATGCTCGTAACAGACCTTATGCTACCTGTGCTTTATGCTAATTTTGCAAGCCCCCAGTCCTGGACTTCCAGGCCTGTTACCAATTTGTTATAAGAAATTGCTGTGGAGATCTTGATACCAGGTATTTCTTGTTAAAATGTACAGTTTAAGCCATCGACAACAGCAAAGGCCTTGAAAATATGGGTAAAGTTGCAAGGAGACACATGAGAATTACAACTTGCTGCTGATGAGCTGTTAGACACTGAAAAAGCACTACCATGACAGATGGGGGAAAAAACTACATCTGTTTTTAAAAAAGCAACAAAACAATGGAAATTCAACAGCCCACATAAGAATAAGGCATCTGTTCTGACCTTGAAACTTATTCCTTTTATCCCTGCCCCAAGTATTGCACAGCACCTAGTCCAGGGTGGAGACCAAAGGCTAGGAACGCTCCAGAAAGTCAAATATCTTACAAAGGGGCAAGATCCCAAATCTGAGAGGGTGAGTGGAACTGACCACCCACCTATGCACTTATAGACTTCAGTTTTGTCTTCTTTTATTGGTGTGCTTGTGAACCTCAACATCTTGATCTCAGCAACTCAGACCATCCAGAGCTATAGGCATCAGTGCTAGCAATCACCGTGACCTCAGCAACTAAGACCATCAAGGAGTGTAGCCATCAGTTCTAACAATCATAGAATCATAGAATTGTTGAGGTTGGAAGGGACCTTTAAGATCATCGAGTCCAACCTTTAGCCTACCCTGACAAGAGCCACTTCTAAACCATGTCCCTCAGTGCCCCATCTACCCTTTTTTTAAACACCTCCAGGGATGGTGAATCAACCACCTCCCTGGGCAGCCTATTCCAATGTTTAATAACCCTTTCAGTGAAAAAATGTTTCCTAATATCTAATCTAAACCTCCCCTGACGTAACTTGAACCCGTTTCCCCTCGTCCTATCACTTGTCACCAGGGAGAAGAGGTCAGCCCCCATCTCTCTACAACCTCCTTTCAGGTAGTTGTAGAGGGTGATAAGGTCTCCCCTCAGCCTCCTCTTCTCCAGGCTAAACAACCCCAGCTCCCTCAGTCGTTCTTCATAAGGTTTGTCCTCCAGACCCCTCACCAGCTTTGTAGCCCTATGTAGCCCCCAATATGGGATTAGCCGCAAGGTGTTGTGGCATTTGATTGGTAAGGCCTGACTGCTTTGATTACATAGTGATAATGACTGAAAATGAGTAAGAACTATTATCATAGAGTATGTTGTTAAGGAATTTCAGTCTTGCGAATGTTTATTTTAGTTCAAAACTACTTTGATCTATCAGTCTTCTAATCATTCCCATCACAGAGAACTCTAATTCCCTAGATGATATATATATATACACACATATACATGTATAGATACATACATATCCCACTACAACAGTTTCACCTCCATGAACTACAGTCAAAATGAAATATTCAAATGTTCTAACTCAATGAACTGTAGAGAGCTGTGCATATTTGATGACAGAACTGTAAGGCTATCTTATCTTTGAAAATTCGGTCCAGTAACCTTAATATTTAAATATAATGCTTGGCCACTCCCAAGTGTGGCCAACTGGGACTTTATGGGAAACTGTCCAATAAACTTTTTTTTTGTTGTTACTTGGGTGTATTTTCATTTTATCTGTCAAGGGATCATCATTCAGTATTTGTGAACTAGCCCTATGAATTAATCAATTTCTTTTGAATGGACAAGTAATGACTGCTTTTGAGAAAATGCATTATAGTTTTGTATTTTTTTGTGTAAATGTGCATGGCCTGTTCATATATATACATTTAAGTTGCATATTATGAAACAGTCTGTAAAGATTTTATTTAATATTGCTTAGATTTGCAGTAAGACTTTATCAGCAGTCAGAAATTTATTCATCTCATTGACTTCACTGCACAGCAGTCCAGCATCAGAAAAAGAGGTACACTTTAGAGGTAACTCAAATATTAGAATTACATTCTTCATACTTATCTGTCATCATCTATTATCACCTCTGTATCTGCAGTGCTGTGTGAAATGCCCCTTGCCATCCAGATGTTTGCTAGACTGAATGCTTAAGAAATAATGAACTGCTTTAAAAATACTTTTGGGATTGATTTATTGTAATATTCACACAAAGTGGCAACAGAGGAGAGGAAGAAAGGAAATGAAATTATTAATTATGTGCACTTCAGAGGTGAAAGCTCTTATTTTCATCATCTAATTGTTGCTTCCGCACAATTCGGAAAAGGCTTTTAAACTGGATTTACACAAAGATACATTTCTGACTAGATAAATCTTCAGTCTTTCAGATGTTTTATGCTTTTCTATCATGCTAAGCAGCCCAATGTTCACGGGTGTGGTGTGCTCAGGCTGGGATTTGAGCATCTCTCCCTGGTATAAGATGGGTGCAGAGTCACTTAGTTTTAAATATCTGTGAAGAGATACTGAAATCTTGAGTAGTCTTCCTACATTTCTTGAATTCCTTGTATGGCCAAAGAAGAGGCAGTAATCTAATTCTAAATTAAAAGTTTAAAACAGGTCAGATGACCAGCATCTGTCATGTGTGTATTCCTCTGCATTGGAAGCATTATGTTGATTAAGTCAGATATCTATGCTGCAAGTAATTTTGTCCAAATGTAGGTGAGATGATTCTTACCCCATATGCCAACACAAGGATCTTACCAAGTCCATAAGGTGCAAATCATCAGGTGCAAATCAGGGCCTGTCCCCCCAAGAAAGTGGTAGGACAATTAACCCAACTGAAGTGCATCTACACTAATGCACGCAGCATGGGGAATAAGCAGGACGAGCTGGAGGCCATCGTGCAGCAGGGAAACTATGATGTGGTTGCCATCACGGAAACGTGGTGGGAAGACACACACAAGTGGAGTGCTGTAATTGATGGCTACCAGCTTTTCAGAAGGGATAGGCAAGGGAAGAGAGGTGGTGGGGTGGCCCTCTATGTTAGGGGCGGTTTTGAATGTCTAGAACTCAACAGTGTCAATGACAGTGTTGAGTGTGTATGGATAAAAATTAAGGGGAAGGCCAACAAGGCAGATATTGTGATGGGAGTTTGTTATAGACCCCCTAATCAGGATGTAGAAACCGATGAAGTATTCTATAAGCGGCTGGCAGAGGTCTCGCGATCATCTGCCCTTGTTCTTGTGGGGGATTTCAACTTCCCGGATGTCCGCTGGGAATACTACACAGCAGAGAGGGAACAGTCCCGGAGGTTCCTGGAGTGTGTGGAAGACAACTTCCTAACACAGCTGGTGAAGGAACCTACTAGGGGAAGTGCCCTACTGGACCTACTGTTTGTTAACAGAGAAGGTCTTGTGGGGGATGTAAAGGTTGGAGGTCATCTTGGGCAGAGTGACCATGAAATGATAGAGTTTTCAATTCTTGGTGAAGCGAGGCGGGGAGCCAGCAGAACTGCCACCTTGGATTTCCGAAGGGCAGACTTTAGCCTGTTTAGGAGCATGGTTGAGAGTGTCCCTTGGGAGGCAGTTTTGAAGAGCAAAGGTGCCCAGGAAAGCTGGTCATACTTCAAGCAGGTGCTCTTAGAAGCACAGGTGAAGGCCATCCCCATGTCCCAAAAGACGAGCCGACAGGGAAGAAGGCCAGCCTGGCTAAATAGAGAGCTTTGGCTGGACCTCAGGAAAAAAAGGAAGGCTTACATTCTCTGGAAAAGGGGCTTAGCAACTTATGAGGATTATCAAGATATAACAAAGCTATGCAGGGGGAAGATTAGAAGGGCCAAAGCTCAATCAGAACTCAGCTTGGCCACTGCAGTTAAAGATAACAAGAAGAGATTTTTCCAGTGTATCAACAGAAAAAGGAAAACTAGGGAAAATATAGGTCCACTGATGAATGAGACGGGTGCCCTAGTGGTGGAAGACACAGAGAAGGCAGAGTTACTGAATGCCTTCTTTTCTTCGGTCTTCACTGATAAAGCCGTCCCTCACACATCCCATACCCTGGAGGCAAGGGGGAAGGTCTGGAGAGAGGAAGATTTTCCCTTAGTTGAGGAGGACCGGGTCAGAGACCACTTGGCCAAGCTGGACATTCATAAATCCATGGGCCCTGATGGGATGCACCCGCGAGTGCTGAGAGAGCTGGCAGATGTTATCGCTAGACCACTCTCCATTGTCTTTGCAAGGTCGTGGGGAACAGGAGAGGTGCCCGAGGACTGGAGGAAGGCTAACGTCACTCCAATCTTCAAAAAAGGCAAGAAGGAGGACCCAGGGAACTACAGGCCGGTTAGTCTCACCTCTGTCCCTGGGAAGGTAATGGAGCGACTCATTCTGGATGTCGTCTCCAAACACATTGAGGAACAGGAAGTTATTGGAAGTGGTCAGCATGGATTTACCAAGGGCAAATCATGTCTGACCAATCTGATAGCTTTCTATGATGTTATAACGGGTTGGCTGGATGAGGGGAGAGCCGTAGATGTCATCTACCTTGACCTTAGCAAGGCTTTTGACACTGTCTCCCATAACATCCTCATTAGGAAGCTGAGGAAGTATGGGCTAGACGAGGTGACAGTGAGGTGGATCGAGAGCTGGCTGAGTGACAGAACCCAGAGGGTTGTGATCAGCGGCACAGAGTCCAGTTGGAGGCCTGTAACCAGTGGTGTCCCTCAGGGGTCAATACTTGGACCAATTTTGTTCAATATATTCATTAATGACCTAGATGAGGGGACAGAGTGTATCCTCAGCAAGTTTGCTGATGATACCAAGCTGGGAGGGGTGGCCGACACTCCAGAGGGCCGTGCTGCCATCCAGCGTGACCTGGACAGGCTGGAGAGCTGGGCAGAGAAGAACCTAATGAGGTTCAACAAAAGCAAGTGTAGGGTCCTGCACCTGGGAAGGAAGAATGCCAAACACCAGTATAGGTTAGGGGCGGACATGCTGGGAAGCAGCTCTGAGGAGAAGGACCTGGGGGTCCTGGTAGACAGCAAATTATCCATGAGCCAGCAGTGTGCCCTTGTCGCCAAGAAGGCAAATGGCATCCTGGGCTGCATAGGGAAGACTGTGGCCAGTAGGTCGAGGGAGGTCATTCTTCCCCTCTACTCTGCACTGGTGAGGCCACAACTGGAGTACTGTGTCCAGTTCTGGGCTCCCCAGTTCAAGAGGGACAGGGAACTACTGGAGCGAGTCCAGCGTAGGGCAACTAAGATAATTGAGGGACTGGAGCACCTCCCTTATGAGGAAAGGCTGAAAGAGCTGGGACTCTTTAGCCTGGAGAAGAGAAGGTTGAGGGGGGACCTGATTAATGTTTACAAGTATCTAAAGGGTGGGTTTAAGGAGGATGGAGCCAGGCTCTTTTCAATGGTTCCCAGCGACAGGACAAGGGGCAATGGGCACAAGCTAGAACGTAGGAAGTTCCGTTCAAATACACGGAAAAACTTCTTTACAGTGAGGGTGACAGAGCACTGGAACAGGCTGCCCAGGGAGGTTGTGGAGTCCCCTTCTCTGGAGATTTTCAAGACCCGCCTGGATGCAGCCCTGAGGGATGTGCTTTAGGCAACCCTGCTCTAGCAGGGGAGTTGGACTAGATGATCTCTAGAGGTCCCTTCCAACTCTGAAGATTCCGTGATTCCGTGATTCCGTGATCAGATTTTACAATATATTTGCCCTTTTTTGCACATTGCAGAATTGATGCTTCCCAACACTATATAACCTACAGTGTTTCTGCTGGCTTTTTCTGCATTTTGCTGCTCGCCAGCCCTCAGTTACTGGCACAGACGAAATATTTAATCTGCTGTGACACATATTGGACAGGCAAAATGGAACCAGTGGTTTGATTCACATCATTTGTATATTTTTCATGAATGAATTAGGCCTGTGAAAACTGATATGGAAGCTGGAGAGAATTCTATGAATGCAGGAATACAAGAGCGAGGAAAAGCACTTGGAAATCAAGCTGATTTGTTCCTGATAAGTCTTTTGCTGTGACGAGGGGTCATTTTGAAGTCATCTAGCATGCAGTTCTGATTGCCAAGGACTTTATATAGACAAACTGCAACAAAAATATAATAAAAAGGCCCATTTTTTGCATACTTGTATCTGTGTTCATTTCCTTAGGAAATGGTACAGCTACCTGGTACACATTCACTGTTACCTGTGAAGATTGTTAGGCAGTGGAAGAATTGGGAGCTTGAAAAAAAGTCCTCAAAACATCATGTCAAATTTCTTGCACTTATATTTTGGTTAAAATCCAATGGAAAAATAATGTTCTTTGAAGTGTCAGCATGACTAAGGAAGAAAAAACGCCATTGAGAAGAAGGGTTAACATGAAACAGAACACTGCTTTTACAGGTTCAATTAAAGAAACATAAGGTGAACCAAGACAAAGCTCTGAATCAACACTTGCCATTAGATCCTAGATGAAAGGGGAGTGGAAGATCAAAACACTGATCTTTCCAATGCCAAAAAAATTAAAGTTCCTAACCAATAAAGTAGGATATTGCACCCACATGGGCATTTGGGCGCTCTCTATAGTTAATTGGATCTGACTGTGGGCCACCAGTTTTCCTGCCCAACATGTGGTAGTCAAGACTGTGAGGAAACATTTTATTCGCCTTCGACCATTCTCGTGGAGCTAAAAGCGTACTCCCTTCATTTTCAAATGAATCAAAGGTCACTCTTTTAAAACCTGGTCTGCAATGTCACGGCTGCCTTTTCCACAGTAGCTCAGGTGTTACAGCACTCACCCAAGATGGGCAGAGCAGCATGGATTCCCTCTACTCTCTGAGATATTTTTAGTCCACTTTTCTTTCCTCCTCACTGACTGATCTCCTCACCAGGCTACCTGGCCCAGGAGCACTTTTCTCACTTTCCTCTGAAACCAAGACAGTACTTGGAAACATGACCTTGGGACTGAGAAGAGAGCACGAGGGAACATTATCCTCTGCTCCCTCTGAAAGAAAAGCTGGGTTATTTTCCTAACTTGAAGGTTTCAGAGACATTTTCTGATGCAGACACCATGTAGTAAGCATAAGTTAAGCACTTAATGGCACGGCCATTAAGTCTAATCGGGGCAACTCTGGGCATATACAGAAGCAGGCTACAGTATCTTGTGAAATATAATGTTCGCAAATAGAAAATAATATAGTTTTTAAGCATCTCTAGGGTTAAGCAGATACTGTTTAGCAGTTCTCAGGATCACTAGGGGCCTAAATTCTGCCAAGTCTTTCTTAAGGCACATAAGTCCTTTTTTGGATCTGGCCCTTAGCTTCATCCAGATTTCTTTCAAAACTGATTTATTTATAGCTGTCCATTATGACACATGACATACTGCATAAACATCAAGTCACTCGGATGGCCGTATGCTACATATTTTCCCACTTTGACTTGGGGAGGAGAGAGCAGCACAAAGTTTACAAGTTTATAAAAGTTGCAGACAAAGCAGAATTTATGTGATGTACAGGCAAAACTCACAAGGAGTTTTTCCTTCCATACACTTTAAAGGTCTAATTTAAGAGAATTAGTCTATTGCTCATTTCTAGGAAATTATTCTGAGGAATTAATTTTTGAATGTTAAAGAAATCAGATTTATGTAAATTTTAAAAATACTGAGCTTAAAAATAGTTATATATATTCAGACCTGTACTGAATGGAAATATAGGTTGCTGTTCCTTTGTTATCTTTTATTATAATAAATTTTGATTTTGCCAGTTCAAATATCCTTTGCAGTATTTGTACCCAGAAAGGAGCAATATTATACCAGTTAGAGAGAATGTTCAGAATGGAAAGTGAGTAGTTTATTTGCATAACCCATACCTACCAAAATTTAAATGTATAGATATCATAAAGAAATAACATTATAGAGGTTTCAGATTTTAAGCTTTAAGCACATTGTTCTTCATTCTGTAAAATCCAGATAAAAATTACGCCTATTAAATTTGTCATGAAACAAGAGGAATCTTATCCATAACATAAATCTCTCCTCCCTTCCCCCAAATCCTGGTGGAGCACATCCTTTAAGTCAAAAAATTTTTAACCTCAGCTTTAATAATATGGATTGCAAATCAAAATTAAAAATTACAACTTCATGTCACCTTTTTTAATGAGCTGCTTCTTTTAAGATAATTGCCAGATCATTTTTAAGGCTTCCTCTACTTATGGTATACACTCTTTCTCTCGCATAAACTGGACGCATAGGTAACATGGACACCGGGATTGAGTGCATCCTCAGCAAGTTTGCCAATGACACTAAGCTATGTGGTGCGGTCGACAGGCTGGAGGCTAGGGATGCCATCCAGAGGAACCTGGACAGGCTTGAGAGATGGGCCCCTGCAAACAAACCTCATGAAGTTCAACCTGGCCAAGTGCAAGGTCCTGCACCTGGGTCACGGCAATCCCAAGCACAAATACAGGCTGGGCGGAGAATGGCTTGAGAGCAGCCCTGAGGAGAAGGACTTGGTGGGGGTGTTGGTGGATGAGAAGCTCAACATAATACGGCAATGTGTGCTTGCAGCCCAGAAAGCCAACATCATCCTCGGCTGTATCAAAGGATCATAGAATCATAGAATGGTTTGGGTTAGAAGCAACCTTAAAGATCATCTAGTTCCAACCCCCCTGCCATGGGCAGGGACACCTCCCACTAGACCAGGCTGCTCAAAGCCTCATCCAGCCTGGTCTTGAACACCTCCAGGGATGGGGCATCCACAACTTCCCTGGGCAACCTGTTCCAGTGCCTCATCACCCTCACAGGAAAGAATTTTTTCCTAATACCTAATCTAAATTTCCCCTCTTTCAGTTTAAAACCGTTACCCCTGTCCTATAGCTCCACTCCCTGATAAAGCGTCCCACACCATCTTTCCTGTAGGTCCCCTTTAGGTACTGGAAGGCTGCTATAAGGCCTCCCTGGAGCAGGCCTGCATGGCCAGCATGTTGGGTGAGGTGATTCTGCCCCTCTGCTCTCATGAGACCCCATGTGGAGTATTCTGTCCAGCTTTGGAGTCTGCAGTACAGGAAGGACATGGACCTGTTGGAATGGGTCCAGAGGAGGGCCACGAAGATGATCGGAAGGCTGGAGCACCTCTCCTATGAGGACAGGCTGGGAGAGTTGGGGTTGTTCAGCCTGAAGAAGAGAAGGCTCCAAGGAGACCTTATAGCAGCCTTCCAGTGCCTAAAGGGGCAAAAGAGGGTGGATATAGATGAGATATTAAGAAGAAATTCTTTACTGTGAGGGTGGTGAGGCACTGGAACAGGTTGCCCAGGGAAGTTGTGGATGCCCCATCCCTGGAAGTGTTCAAGACCAGCCTGGATGGGGCTTTGAGCAGCCTGGTCTAGTGGGAGGTGTCCCTGCCCATGGCAGGGGGTTGGAACTAGATGATCTTTAAGGTCCCTTCCAACCTAAACCATTCTGTGATTCTATGATTCTGTGACCCACAACCCCTCATTTTACAGAGCCCTCAAAAAACACAGCTGTTGCATGTTCTGAAGTGATCACAGACTGAGAGGTGATCAGGACAATGGCACTACAAATTTGGGATACCATTAAGCTTTACAAAGAATTTAATGCCACTTTGAAACAAATACACAGATTAAATAATGGAAGGTATGTAAGGCCCAGAGAAATTATTTGCGTTGCAGAAACTACTGAAAATATCACCACACACTTGAATAAACATCAGATATTTGCCATCTACTTTCTGCCTTACGTATTGTTTATTTGAGTCTCACAAGTACAAAGCAATCTCTTTCAGCTGCATTACAGTCCATAGTAATTTCTTCCAGTGATTATTCTAATGGCACAACAGGTTTTTTCCACCTCATAGAAATTCTGTTCTGTGCTTTTTTTCACCCACCCTTCCCTGGTAACTAACTACACAGCAGCCCACTCTCAGCAGCTCTTTTCACAGATGAAATATAGATCTTGTAATTGCACTACAGCTCCACTTCCTTTGTACTTCTCATTTCTGCATCTGAAAACTTTATTGAAGTAGTTATCAGAATCTTCAGTTTTACACTGAAGAAATAAACTATCCATATTTAGATGGTCAGTTTCGCTTGATTTTACTGACCTATGTCTTTTCTAGATGGACCACGCTACCTTGTAGGAGTTTCTAACCTCTAAGTTACTTCCAATACGTAACAACTGGGTACTGTTTTTTTCTTAAATTACCTAAGAATCATTATTCAGAAGCACACATACAGCATCTGATTAAGCACTCCTTGAGATCAGTGCTAAAATGCTTATTTTAGAATACGGAGGGAACAAAGTTAGACCAAAGAAAAACACCTGTGAAAATTTTAACCTAATTTTTTTCAATACACTGTCCTGAAAAGACAGGTTACTTCTAAAAGCAGGTAAAGTAGGAAACTTCTTTCCTATTCTCTCTTCCAAAGAACAAAAAACAACGCCCCAGAATTGTGAAGACAACTGCTTCCAGGCAATTTCTGAAGCTTCATGGAGCCTTCCATGAAATATATTATTACAAGGATTACTTCCTTGTAATCCCAGTGCATCCCCACATACTATTTCACATCCAACATATATTAGTCTGACTCACAACATGTAGCAGCAAAATGACCTACCACAATATAAGATTATCTTTCATGGGATGTTTGGACTATGTGTCAAAAATGTTTAATCATATTGTATATCTAGGATAAACACTGGACTGTACCTTCAAGATATAAGATAGAGGAGATGAAAGGTCTGCTGTAACCAAATGTATAGAGTTTAGCAACAGACAATCAGTAAATCATGAAATACAAACTTTCATGAGCCATTCAGTACAATTATTTTTCAAAGAAGTATTTGTGTAAAGTATTACATAGGACTTATATATATGTGTATATACATTATTTCCACAGGCTATTTACAGATTCTATTTCTCATAGTGGGATATGTTTGTTTAAACACCCATTTCTCACTAAGATATTTTAAATCAAAGTTTGTGTCAAAGCAAGATTCAGATCTCTCTATATAGCACAAGTTTTACTACATATTACACTCATTTCCATTTCAGCCAGATTAAGGAAGCCCAAGCACACTGCTATTTATAGGGGACATAAATTCAAGAATCTAAAGACGATAGTCAACTCATTCATGACAGTACCTAAAATTAATTTCTGTGATTTCTGTGGTGTCTAAATTCAGAATAGTGATTCAAACCAGATATTGCTGAAGGGTGCAGTTTCTGGCTCCATATACATTCACTGAAAATATAATAATCTTAATCAGACTTTGGTCATAATATCTACTGATTTGTTAATAATTCAGTATTAAAAGAAAAATAAATCCATTCTTCTCTCAGTGAGTCAAACTATGGGAGTGGGGGAGTGTTACAATTTGTAAAATCACTTTGCTTATCTTGTTCTGGGAAATGTTATGGGTCAGATGGTCAGCTAATGAAAAAGGAGTTCCAGGCCACATTCCACATAATTCAAGACACAAACCTTTGTTCTGTGATTCCCATTTCTTGCACAGCTGTGCAAAACACTTGCTCTCCTGCTCTTTCTGTGTAAACAGAATCCACAGCTACCTGAATCACAGGTTTTTCTTCTATTTTCCTAACCAAACTGGAAAAATTAAGAAAAGCAGATATCCGCATTTATATCAGATGTTTTATGTGATTTATGTTTCCATGCACTACTAGATATTTTAGCCTCCTGTCTTTTTAAAAAATGCAGTAAAACATAAAATAAAATAAAAACTTGGTCAGTCTTCAAATGAAAATGCTATTTCCAGAAAAATAAAAAAAGTTAAAATATGATTTGCAAAAAGTTTGAATAAGATATTCTGACATTAATTTTTTTCAGTTTTTGAGATGATTTTATGAATATTTATACTTCCAAATATTATAAAGAAAAAAAAATATGCTCAGTTCTGCTTCCAAAACTTTTAGTGTTACTCACTGAAAGGAAAGGGGCTGAGTACATAATTAGATATTCTATCCCCAGGCCATGCCCAGATAGCCATGTGCGTGTAACCGGAGTCACACAGAATGGAGGCTGCACACCACTGTCATTTCACTTTGAGAGCATCACACCAGAAGCCATAAAGAAAAGGCAATAGCATTCATTAACTGACTGCATTGTGTCTGCTCCTGGGTGCACAGATATGCACTAAAAGACCAGACAGCTGGATTAGGCCCAAGTATATAATAAAGCAAAATCCTGGAAGATTTTGTGCTGCTTTTTCTTCCTTTTATTTTTTTTTTTTTTTTATTTCTTAATAGCTGTTCTGGCTTTTTCTAAATCCATCATCCTTACATGCCAGGATTTCTTCTTTCTAATTTTCATTGTCATTCTAACCAAGCATCTTACAGTTTTTGTCAGACAAAAGCAGCAAGAGCATGGTAGACAATAAGGTGGAATAAAAACAGGCAGATAGAGAATCAAGCCAAAAACTTGAGGATCAAAGTCTTGGATATAATGCAAAAAAAAAAAAAATAGTACGTGATTCATTAAAGCTTTGGAGCTTACTCTCGTAGCAGATGCTTGACTAGACAGGAAGGAACAGAAGCACTGGGAGACCAATGATGAACAATGAAGGGCTTAGAAAATCCACCCTGGTTCACCTCTTGCTTTGGTGTGTACCAGCAACATTTCACTGCAGGTGATGGAGTGGTTTCACTGAAATCTGCGTGAGACCAGCGTGTTCTCTTCCAAATTACCTTCTGGGCTTGTAAAACACATGTAAACCACTAGCCTTGAGAAAACAAAACACTCCGTGAATTCTTTGCAAATAAATTTTTAAGAGAAAACCATTCATTTCTCAGCTACCAAGAATCTACAAATCTGATATGATTTGTGAAAGTTCGGTTTCTGTTAAAAGAATTCATATTACACTAGGAATTTAAATATTGATTTAAGAATGTAAATTTCACCTTTAAGTATTGAAGATCCTTGTCTGGAAGGACAAAGTGTTCAATCAAAACACTGGGCTCTGGTGTTTTTGAATGGACTGGAAAAGAAAGTTTTATTACTTCTCTTTTTTTCAGAGATAAATGGTTTCAATAATTTAAAAAGAATTACATAATTTTATTTTATTTTGGGCCAAAAATATGACAGTCCTAAGGAGTGACTAATTGTGGGACTCTGAATGATTATGTTCTGATATATTTACTGAGCTGTAACCTTTTTCTCAAATACTTGTGTCTTTTTTTGAAAAACAGAGTTCTACGGTAAGGATTTCATAATTTTTAAGCAATTGGGAGTGTCATTCTTACAAACACGAGGCCTGTTGGAGTTGGGGGCATAGCTGTAGAACTATTTTTTTTTCCTAAAGTTGGATAAATGAATAAAAGAAAAGAAAGCATGGAAATTCAAAAATTCTATGGCCAAATATGCCCAATGAAACTGTGAGGGGCTTTTTTTTCCCTTCAGAATTCAATCTGACTATATTCCACAGAATCACAGAATCACAGAATCACAGAATCTTAGTGGTTGGAAGGGACCTCTGAGATCATCGAGTCCAACCACAAAAAAAAAACCAAACAAAAAAAACACACACACCAACACCCACCTACTAAACTCCACACCCACAACCCCACACACAACACCCCACCACAAACAATAATCTTGGGCACTAGAGCATGCCCTGAAGAGCCATGTCTACACGTTTCTTAAATACCTCCAGGGATGGTGACTCCACCACCTCCCTGGGCAGGCCGTTCCAGTGCCTGACCACTCTTGCAGTAAAGTAATTCTTCCTAATATCTAATCTAAATCTCCCTTGCCGCAGCTTCATACCATTTCCTCTGGTCCTGTCGTTATTCCCTTGGGAGAAGAGACCAACCCCTGCCTCTCTACAGTTTCCTTTCAGGTAGTTGTAGAGGGCAATGAGGTCTCCCCTCAGCCTCCTCTTCTCCAAGCTAAACATCCCCAGCTCCCTCAGCCTCTCCTCATATGACCTGGTCTCCAGACCCCTCACCAGCCTGGTAGCTCTCCTCTGGACACGCTCCAGCACTTCAATGTCTTTCCTGTAGTGAGGGGCCCAAAACTGAACACAGTACTCGAGGTGAGGCCTCCCCAGTGCTGAATACAGAGGCATGATCACTTCCCTGCTCCTGCTGGCCACACTATTCCTGATACAAGCCAGAATGCCGTTGGCCGCCTTGGCCACCTGGGCACACTGCTGGCTCATGTTAAGCCGGCTGTCCACTAACACTCCCAGGTCCTTTTCTGCCGGGCAGCTTTCCAGCCACTCTTCCCCAAGCCTGTAGCATTGCCCGGGGTTGTTGTGACCAAAATGAAGGACCCGGCACTTGGCCTTATTAAACCTTATCCCATTGGCCTTGGCCCATTGATCCAACCTGTCCAGGTCCCTCTGTAGAGCCTTCCTACCCTCAAGCAGATCAACACTCCCTCCTAGTTTGGTGTCATCCGCAAACTTACTGAGGGTGCACTCAATCCCCTTGTCTAGATCATCAATAAAGCTATTGAACAAGACTGGCCCCAAAACTGAGCCCTTCCAGTAGGCTTGCTCCCTAGTGACAGGATAGCACAATGTAGTAGATGTATCTTAGAATACAAAACCATTTCCATATTAGACCTAAAGCTGATTTCACTGGGAAAAAAATGGATATTTGCCTTTGACTGCAGCAGATACTTTCTAGCTCTCACAATTTTCTTGTAGATACACACCCAGCAATATAATAAAGCACACAAATGCATTACTATCCTCAAACATTTGATGTCTTCCTACTTCAGACCATATCTATAATTTATAAAGGAATTCAGTTAATTACAGACAGTAGTCTTGTGTTTCACATGTCAAATACCTCATAATTTAATTTAGAAGACAACAGCGATACTGACGACTGGGTAGACAGGAAAAGGAATGGGGGTGCATGGCACGGCATGGCAGGAACTCGCACAAGTCCTATCAGTTTTTACTTGTTATGTGTTGAGGTTTTTTGTGAATTTTGCATGTCAGATCAGTAGTCATGTGTCAGAAAGGAACATGAGACTATTTGTTTTCAGGATATGCATGATCACCAACGATATAAACGAGAGACAGAATGTGTTGACAGTGGCATATCACTGGAAGTCTTCTACTTTTCATTTAGTTATCATTAAATCACATTCAACAGTTCATTAAATAGAGGCAAACTTAACTTATAGCTGTTAATAGGAAGTCATGTGTCTTGGTGTGTACAGAGGAATGTTTTTAAAGCATAAATGAAACTTGAAGAAAAAGATACATGGTTGTGGTTATTGCACAATATGTTTATGTTGAGATAATTCATTTTAACGGAAAAGCAATTACCAGTGGAATGCTTCATTTATTAAAGACAGAACAGCAAAAATTGCATTCACAATGCAAACATTTATAGTATGATGTAGTATGATACAAGTATGATTATGGGTACAAGTTATTCCTGGCGATATTCTGACTGGATACAAGAGGAAAAATTTTCACAATGAGAACAATCAGCCGTTGGAATAATTTCGCAGGGAAGCGGTGGATTCCCAAACACTGGACACTTTTAAGATTTGGCTGGAGAGGGTTTTTACTTTACTTTAAATAGGTTTCCTTCAAATTTGTGTCATGCTATTACCAGAGACATTTGGTCATTGTCAACCCTTTGTAGATTATTTATAAATATTTGTATACAAATGTGCAATATGAGGCAAATAAATTTATATTTCCCTAGTTCCGAACATGATGAAACATTGCTGTCAATGTTAAGTGGCAATATACTAAGCAAAATGTAATGCAGGGAAAGTATGAGAAGCAATATCTCAATGCGGCGCACAATGGCACAGTCAGTTTTACATATACATGCATTGCCCAGATTGTTTGCAAATAGTATGAAGCACAGCTAAGCTTAATTTAATTACCTTTTAATTTCTCAGGAAGCTCACCGAACGCCTGTTTTAGCTTACTAAAGCTCTAGTTCTGCTTCCCATTCACATCTACTTCAAATGTAGAAGGTTCCCCAAACCACATATATCAAAATGGGTCCATCTCACGTTTAATTCTGGAAGAAACAGAGTTCCACCTGGGATTTGTTGTGGTGTAGATTCCTAAGCTACTTGACCTGACCGAAACCCAGCCCTTCAGTCAATATGAATAGCAGTGTCTCTGTTGACTTCAGTGAAACAAAGCAGGACGTCTAGCCGGGAGATCTCTGTGCTGCCTAGTACTGCAAAGTCTGTTTGCTTGTTAGCTGCTACCCTCTTGCTAACTTAGTAGGAGGAAGGTGAGGATATAAGGAAAGCAATGAAAAGTCTTTATTCTTTTGCAGTGTTTGAAGCCCTGTTTCTCGCACAGCTTTCTTCGCAGATTAAAGCCTGAATGGTGTGTAAAAATGTCATTGGTCTTCCCAGCGACTATTTTCTCTGTTAGCAGCTATTAAGTGAGCACACATTCTACTTTTACTCTGATGTACTGACTTTCCTTAAGATCTTATTCCTTGAAATTTGGTTACATCAGCGGAAGGAGCTGCAAAGGGTTAGCCAAGACATATGAACAAAGCTGTGTCTTCTCAACAGGGCTTCCAGAGTGAACCATGTTTCTTTTGCATCGCTCCAGTCTTCCTCTGGTTTGATGTGAAAAGCTAGTCTTAGAACAGTTTGATTTGACAGCTATGCCATGAATGACACACCGCCTATGTTTCTTTCTTACCTGTTCCTAATGTTGCAGCATCTTCTTTTCTGTGTTCCCATTTCACAGCTGTGCTGACAGGAAAAGCAGTGCATTAAAAAAGAAAAGAAAAGAAGCACTTAAAATGTAATGCTTGTCAAAAGAAACGGAAGCCAAACCAAATAAAATCCATAGAAGAGTGGTTATTAAGGCAATAAAAATAAGAAAAAAATCCCTACTTTATCTCTTAACACTTTAAATCCAGGTTATATATGTGCTTTGCTGATAGGGTTTAGAGACACAGGAGAATTGTTTTATATCATTTCAGCCTCTTCTGACTGTAAACTATTGCATATGTGACCTTCAGTTAAACACAGCAAGATCAGTGAGTTTTGACCTTGTGAAATTAAATTATTTTCCCTGTCCAGATCTGGTCAGAGAGAATATGGCCTCTTGCACTGCTTTGTCCCTTAAGTAATAAAGCCCATTTCTGCTTTTTCCTTTGACTCAGTAGATAGGGGATCTGTGGTTTTGGGTTAGAATCTTGCACTCTATATCACCTGAGCTGCTAACAGGCAATGAGTTTAAATATCAGCTGGCCATGCACGCATAATGCCCTTGCTTCTAGTTGAGCTGCGTTTGTGGGTGGTGACCAGTCATAAACGTGATGGCAATATCTCAGTGCTGCCAAGACCTCCTAAGGCAATATTTTCACTGTCTTCTAGTGAACAATTTACTACCTCTGCGAGAGGCAGGAAAGAAAAGTTAGCCTTCACTATGTCTCAGGCATAGAAAACCTTTAGTACTGTCACCCTACCAAAAAAGACATTCCCAACCATATCTCTTCCAAAACTCCTGGGTCTCTAATGTCCTGACTACCTAGATGTTGTGAGACTTGTACAATGACTGAACCAGTGAGGCCATGGCCTGAGGGGGTAGGCTTTCCAGCCACATTGTGCCAGAGCTGGTCTTGAGCACCCACAGCCAAAGTGCAGGAGGTGGGAAGAGTCTGCAGAACTTGTTCATGCACGCAGGTTTTTGGAATGACTTGGTACAAACAGTCACTATTAATTCTGTTCTGCCTCTCTGCAGCTAAAACTTAAAGAAATAAAACAAAAAATCATGGGACGGGAGAAAAACAACCTGACCCTGACATTATAAGCTTGAGGCACTCAGCAAACAATGCTGGAGGTACAGTTCCAGTTCCTTTTAGGACACCTAACAGATTCTATATGGCCACTCACTGGAGAAACCTAAAAGTTAATCAAGGATTTGGGACGCCTGCTGCCTTTCCTGTTTGAGCTGTATTCCAGGACAAAGACCTGTTAAAAGCCCTAACTACTAAGGTTTGATATGAAAAGTCTAAGCATTGCCATCCCTACCCATGCTGGTTTGCACTCAGGAGAGGAAGAGAGATATCTCAGTAACAGAGGAGGCACCTAGAAAACCAGCTAACAAAACACTGTCCCTACAGGCTCAGATGGTAGCACACCTAAGTAGGTCAGTAAGGGTCTTCCTGGAGCATCCTCCTCAACTTAAGCAGCTAAATTCTGCCTATGTGACACTTAGTAGGGTTGCAGCCCTTCTTGAGAAAACTTTCTGCAGACTCAAGCACACATAAATCTCTGTGTCCTTGGTTGCTCAAGGCCAATTCAACACTTTTGACAATTACGTTTCACTGAGTGGGGTGTCAGGTCCCCATTTATTCAGCAAGGATAGTGTTGGAGTTGACTGCTCCTTAAGTCTGATTCTTCTTTCAGGCCTTTAACTAGACCTTTAATTAAGTAAAATGTTTAGGTCTGATGTGTTCAGATGTTTGCTTTTTGGCCTGCCTTCGCATTCCATCCCTTTCTTCTACGTTAACCTGCAAAGTAATAATCGTGTTTCTGATTTCCAGCTATTGCTTTTTTTGATGTCTCACATGACTGCTTGAATTTACATCCTCTGTGTGTAACAGCATTGATTCACTGTGTTTCAGGTCCCACTACAGATCAATATGACAGACCATCTTTCCTTGAAAAACCTGTCTGCGAATTGACAGACAGTGGAAAAGGGTGAGATGTTTACAGACTTACTGACATTTAAAACAGAAAACAGCTGCATGTGTAATTGTGTAGCTAGGATATCATTACCTAGTCTAAAAATATCTTTTTTAAAGTTCATTTGTAACACAGAATAAATATTTTATTAACATACACTTAGCCAAGCTATCAGACTGAAGGCCAAATCAGTGCCAAGAAATCACTTTGTAATAGTTACTAAACACACTACAGAGATGTAGTTTAAATTTAAAACACCTAACTCCAAAGCCAGAGTAAATTTTTTACTCATGGAAGATTCTATTTTTTTTTCAAAATGTTCAGAAAAGTTCTTACCTGAACAACCTTCAATCCTTTTGATATCCAGTAAGTGCAGAATCTTTTTCTTACCCAAATTAAATTGCTTTGTTTCAAAAGCCTGTTCTGAAGCTTGGCCCCACAGGTGTTTGACCATGGCTTTCTGGCAAGTCTGTTCTGCGTCCTCTGTGGTGCCCACATTTAGTGGTGTGATTAAAAATAATTCTCATTCTGGAAAGATTGACCCTATAAAAGAGTTATGGTGCCCTCACACCTCACTTTTAGAACCAGCAGTTCACAAGTATTGCAAGACTGGAGGGTGCTTTTTGGTTTGCTTCATTAAATGTTAACACTAAACTGACACATTAATTTCTTAAAGGCAAATATAAAAATTACATGCCATGAGTAAACTGTTGAGTTAACAGCCTTTTGCAAGCCTAATTTGGAAAGAATACGGATTTTAGGAACTAATTCTTGTGTCCATGGAATGTTTTAATCAATAAAAGAAGCCGACGTATATGTGTACACATGGAAGATTTATCCCTAATACAAACATGGGAATTCTAAAGGTTTTTATGTACATTATGTTTATATACAGGGGCATATTTTGTGAGAACAAAAAGATCCTCTAGCCTCAGCTGTAACAAAATTAAAATAACAGACTCATATACCATCTTTAGATATGTTCCTGGAACGTTGTGCTTTAGTTTGTAATATTCATTTCCAGTGCTGAAAATTAATCAATCACAGCTTTTAACTAAATAAATTAGTTGTTACTCATGATTTGCAAAAGTCTGGGCCATGCAAAATACTTGTTCATGGTAATTAGGTATGGAAAAGACATGTTAAAGAATGCCTTTATTTAAATTAAATATAATTTTAAATCAAATCCATCTTCACATAGCAAAAGTACCATGTATAAATAATTCTTGAATTTAAGATGATTAGGAAGCTCATATGCTGCTATTCTGATATTTTATGTAT
Source organism: Rissa tridactyla (assembly GCF_028500815.1). NCBI lineage: Eukaryota > Metazoa > Chordata > Aves > Charadriiformes > Laridae > Rissa > Rissa tridactyla. Next base: position 30,346,902 of record NC_071466.1, read on the forward strand.
ACTCTGTGTGTGTGCACATGTGCATGGAAATATACTGTGAAAGAAAACACATGATTGCACATTGCTTTTGCTATTTTTATGCATCCAGGTTAAATATTAATATGAATTGTACATTCAACAGTCAGGAGTGGTTTAGACTTTTGACCTGATGAATGGTCTGGAAGGGCTCTCAGTATGATTTTCATGATTACTTTTTATGATGCTTAATGACATTACTGTTATCGAATCTGTGCCTCTCATAAGGTACTCCATGGCAAGGCCAGTTACTGAAAATGATGTTCTAGATCTAGAAGTAGAAGAGGAATCAGGAATGTACACAAAATGGAAGCAGTCAAAGGCAAAGATCAAAAGATTTTTCAGAACTTTAGAAAATAATGCTTTAGAAAATAACTGGCTTCCTGGCACTCTTACGCATGCTGATATAAGCAGAAAACAGAAAGGGTCCTGGATAACAGCCTGCCACCTCTCCACTCAAGGGCCTACTCAAGGGCCTGCTCATGGTCCTGCTTGTCAACTGCTCCATGGTCCACTCAGTTCTAGCTACAAATACACCTCCCCATGGCTATAAACCAATGATTGCAGCTGCAGCAATGCTGAAATGAGTAGCCAAGTCAGTTTATGAACAAACTAGTAGTTTCTGAAAAATTACAGTTCCCTCATGATCACGGCACTTTTCCTGCCATCACACTTTACTATGCTTTCAACTACAGTCACTAATACTAATTGTTCTCTTCCTATAGAAAAATGAATCATATTAATTGCACGACAAACAAAGGTCTAAAGCAGCACAAAGGAGTGACTCACAGTATTCCTCTCATTTTTCTCTTTGTTCTATCCAGCCACCCTCCACAATAGTAGAGTTTACAATTAGTAAACAAAGGGCTTCTATACCCCAGTCTATAGGGATGGTAACTAGTGTACATAGGGCTTCTATATTCCTATCTATATCACTCTGATTTATAGCCTATTAGCCTATGATTTTGTTCGAGTACCATCAGGAAGCATAATGTCACTTTTAAATCTTGACTGGTTGCTTGCTAATCAAGCTGCCTATTGTCTACAAAGAACTGTTCTTGGCATCAGGCTTCAAACAAGTCAAGTTGCAGGACTGTTTGATTTCTTATAAGAGGCGCAGAACTGTGCAAACAGATACCCTGAAATGATTCAATGCGTGATCAAGAATGTTATCTTCGAGCTGATTTTCAATAAAGTCTTAACAGGTGGAATAAACCTTTAACAAGTCCTAGAATCTAGGGTCAGGTCATTAACTTTTAATGTACATTAAATCATTAATATAATCTCTGAATACAGTCTCTGCATATGAGAAAGAAACCATTGGATAGAATAGCAGTTAACCACAACCTGTTGCCAAGGTATGAAGGTTTCTGTTGTTTGAGCACTTGCGATCTCTGATGTCTTGGAATAATTTCTGTTGCTTTTGAACCTGAGATTTCAAGTGGTTGGCAGCTGGAAAGAACCTCACAGTTTTATTTGTTTTACAGTGGTCTGCCCCAGGCAAAACGCTTTCATATTGACAAGACCCCACTTCACAAGATACATTACACTAAAATATATTTGGCAAGCTTTGTAAACAGAAAAAAAAAAAAAAGGCTTTTGCCAGAGACACGAGGAAGAAAATCTGTCATTAAAAGGAAAAAGAATGCTCTATCCACTGGCAGGGAAGAACAACCACGCATATATTACATACAATAGATGCTAAAATTAAGTACTGGCAATGTAGTTATCTATAACAGAGAGAAAGATGCCCTTAAAAGGAGTGGATCATTTCTTCCTAAAATGGACACTGAAAGTCACCAGACTAATATACTTCTACTTTCTATAGACAGTAAGGCAGTTCAGGTAATACGGCCAGATGCAGATATTTACATTTTCAGCTGTACATGTGTACAGTCAAATCAGAGGAATCCCATCCACAGGATCACATGAAATTTGACACCTCTTACCTAAACCAATGAAGACAGATATATTGCGTCAAATACAAAAGGTAAATGAAATTGTTAAAAGTAGAAAAGCGTGAGTATTATAAGAGCTCAGACAGATATGCGGGCTCAAGGCAGATGGGATAACCACTGTTTCATTGTTCTATAAAAAAATACAAGTAAAAATCTAGTGACTTAAATGACAGATGCTGATATTTTCAAAGGAGCTTCAAGGCTTCTTGTAGATTCCCAGATTTTATGGCAGTCTTAGAGGAAGGTATGCCTAATCCTATCTTACCAATAATGGAAATTGGTACTTAAGTCCCCTAAGATTGTATTTTTAAAGGAGCTTAAATCAGTACAGTAGCACAAAGCAGAAGACATTTCTAGTGAACTTTCTACCACTGTTTTTTTAAGAGGCGTTTCCCAGAAAAGTTGCCTTTGCACAAAGCCTGAACCAAAGCCTACTTCAATTAGTTGTGGAGGAGCACTCGTAATTTTGAAGCTTCAGTTTCACAAAAGTGAAAGACTTGAGTATCTCTAAGTGTATTTCTTCACATAAAAGAAATACTTTTTTTCAACCAACACAAAATACATTTAGGCACGGATTCAACAGAGTTCTTACTCTTAGCATTGCTACCATGAATTTCATGCCTAAAATACAACCTATGGAAAATGTCAAAGCATTTAGGACTGTAAGCACTCTGTTGGCCTCTAGTTCTCATATGTTTCACTACATTTCTAACATATAAAATACTTTAAATACATGCACCATAAAGGTTAATCTACCTAATTTGAAAGAGAAGCACGACTGCAAATCCTGCTGATTCAAATTCAGGAAGGGTCAACTTCCTAAAAGCCCTGACATCTCTGAGACAGGTGCAATCCAGCGCTCCATAAAAGCAAAATATTTTCTCTTCCAAAGTGGTGCTTGAGCTCAAGATACTGCTGCCAGAATTTCACAATATTTAGAAAGAGTTTAATTCAAAGAGAGGATTTTTTTCATGTGATTTCCCACCAATGGGAGAAATCTCAGCAGGGGACAAGGAAGACAATACCTCCAGGAATGTGATTTCTGTAAAAAAAAAGTGATCTGCGGTAAGGTTAGGCAAACCAAGAACTGCATTAGTAATCGTAAAACTTAAGGCATCTGAATCCTTCTTCTTTTCCTTCTACCCTTCACCCAACTTTCCACTGGCACATACTACAGATGATTAGTTTACATTTAGCTTCCATCTTAGAGTTAATATTCAGGGGGTGGGGAGAAGGAAATCCATTCACAAGGCAACAGATCAAAGCCTGAAATTTCATGACATATAGTCATCTTATCAGAGATCGCTGACTCAATTTTTAAAGCATGCAGACAGTCCGTGGGCTTTCTGGCTCTCACTTACACACATATTTCGAAGCGAGTGAAGTCAATCCTCAGCGATTTTTCGTGAGTCATTCCCCATCTAAATATTCTTCCTTGGTACTAGGCTGATTCATAAGCAGGGAATCAGGAGTTCAGTTTCCTAAAGTTGATCTATGTGTCTTCTACGCATTTAGTTTAAAAAGGTTGATTTAAGTCAGTGCATAAAAGCCTTACTAAATAAACTATTAATTAGAAATAGTTTTGCCTCACAGCTGTAACTGCTGGCCGATCTAATCTACAGATTACGCAGAAGAGCTTTGAATCACCACCTGGTTGATTTTGCTTTGTATGGTTTTAAAACAACTTTTACAAGAATATCAACACAGAAAACTAAAAAAACAAAAGGAATAGTTTTACTAAGGGACTAATACTACAACTCATGTTCCAGGACTATTCTGAGTTTATTGCCATTGGAATTCTGCAACATCAAGCTATTCCTTTAGAATGTGCTTGCTCCCATTATGATTACATGAAAAGTAAGATGACCTTTTCAAACCCCGTTTTTTTCAAGTCACAGGAAAAATTTTACATGCAGGATGGAATTGCCTATAGACAAGTATTTTTAAAATAGCTATTCACAGTAATATTATATAAACCTCAGCTAAATGAAATGTTCCTGACAGCTTTATACTGGGAACTTGCAGATATTCTATGGATAGGATATGCAAGTGTATGATTTGAAATATCATCCTACTTATGGCTTACCCTATCATTGCTTTTTTGTCTTGTTGAATTTAGAAAAAGTCTTGCTGACATTCCATCAAACAGAAGGACACTTAAAATTGTTGTGGTGCACTTTATTCACAAGGCTATTAGTGTGGAAACAGGCCTTATTTTCTCCATGCTTTATACCATAAATCTGCATTTGGGGATCCCTGGCTGTTGCAGAGTATTTCTAAAAGATCCATAAAAGGTCACTAAGAAGCAAGCTCACTGTCAATATGTTTACACCTGCTTTAGAAAGAGGAAAGTCTAGGGGCCTAGTTTATAAATCTAAAACCCAATCAAAGTTCTAAGTCCACGTGCTGCCGACATATAGAGAGAGCTGCATATCACTGTTTTTAATGGTGTGTAAATGGATGGTAACTGAGGAGAAGGAAACCCAGAGACAGCTGTCAGAATAAGGACTGGTAGAAGAAAATGTTCAGGCCACCGAGGACCAATGTCCAGATCCATCAAAGGACAGATGGAAGGACTGTGTATCTAAGTCATGTACCTCTGTGCAGGCAGAAATACTTCATCTGGCAGGGCACATCATTAGCCTGTGTAGAATGAAGGGCTGAAGCTGCTAGAGTCCTTATTCATCAACTATGCTGCACTGTTCCATGTGCTACAGACATGACCTAAATCTGCATACACCTGTCTAAAGTAAAAGGCACCTCAGTCAACAGCAAGATTTCCTGTGTGTATACAGCTCTGTCTTCCTGTTTGCTCAGTCTTATCTTTCCTAGGAAGACAAATAGTGTAAGCTTAGAAATTTTTTATCTTTTTTAACAAATTGTCTTGCAAAGCTTTCCACAAAGCTTCGGCACATCTTTAATGCTGCTATTAAAAGGCAGTTTCTTGGGTTAAAAAAGTTATTTGCTGCTTTCCAAAAGCACTCTCTCTTGTTTTGCTGGAGTCCTTTTGATCTATATATCTCATTTCCAGTTCAGTACACCAAAGCCAAAGATTTCAGAGGAGATAGCAATGTTCCCGCACTCTGCAGGTTCTATTTACTAAATAAGGAGCAAAGAGCAGAGGAAGCTTTGCCAAAGCTGTCTCTGTTTGGGTTCTGATCCTAAGTGAATTTATAAAACTTAAGGAAACTCCTTCAGCTCTGGAGACAAAATCCTAAAGCATCAATATGAAATACTGGTTCTGATTTCAAAAGAAAAATAAGATCACCATAGAAGATTACATGTACTGAGTTCAGAACCAAGAAGTCGATAAAGCAATTTTTGGACAAACTGCCATGGTGGCTGCTTTGAACTCCAACCTAAAGCATTCACCCAGAACTGAAGGGATGGAGCAATATTTATTATTTTACAAATTTTGAGGGACTTTAACTGGGTACAAGAAGGTGTGGATTCTGCAAAGCACAGTGTTCTCTTCATGAAATAACTACCTTATGTCTTTAGAGTATCACTGTGGTACTGAAAGGATATGTAAGTTATTAGAAATAACATTTTGTTATTGTTCAGCAACATGGTTGGAATTTCTAAGTTAAGTAGTAATTTATAAGGTAGCTGCATATAGGATGATGTTGGATAGAATAAGCATAAGAGATTTGATCCACAATGCTGCCTAAACTGGGGCTGAAGTGGAATTTAGAAATGTTAATCTAAGCATTAGATTCTCTAACACCACAGATACTCTTTTTTTTTTTAATGCAGTAAAATTCCCTGATTTCTTCCCTAAAAACTCTCCCAGGCAGTTCACTGTCATGCTTAAGCTCTCACTGGGTGTGCTGTTTAGGTCCTTTTTCATTTAAAACCCCTGAAAGGTGCAAACCAGTAAGGAAAATTAGAATTTGCCCCATCTTTTTACAAACGCCTAATCTGCAAAACCACATTGATTAAGTATAGCGATGGTTATGTGCTGCTTCTGTACAATTTCCCAGTTGTGGAGAAACTCTCTCCAGATGCAGAAGTCTCAGGTTCAATAATCTCCTCTGCTTGTGGGAGCACCAGAATTACAGTTCATAGAATCATAGAATCATTTAGGTTATAAAAGACCTTTAAGATCATTGAGTTCAACTGTAAACCCAGCACTGCCAATTCCTCCACTAAACCATGTCCCTAAGTGCCACGTCTACATGTCTTTGAAATACCTCCAGGGATGGTGACTCATCCACTTCCCTGGGCCAAGAATTGTTCCAATTCTTGACAACCCTTTGAGTGAAGAAATTTTTCCTAATATCCAATCTAAGTGTCCCCTGGTGCAAATTGAGGCTGTTTCCTCTTGTCCTATCGCTTGTTGCTTGGGAGAAGAGACCAACCCCCACCTCGCTACACCCTCCTTTCAGGCAGTTGTAGAGAGCGATAAGGTCTCTCCTCAGCCTCGTTTTCTCCAGGTTAAACAACTCCAGTTCCCTCAGACGCTCCCTATAAGACTTGTGCTCTAGATCCCTCACCAGCTTCATTCCTCTTCTTCGGACTTCATTGTTTTTCTTTCCCACATCATAGAAATGGGAAGTACCAGAAAAGCAACTCTTGTGATGTGGGCACTTCTTTCTCTTTTCTATTGGACTTCCTACCTTGTGACTGACAGAAGTAAAGATTTGTTGGCCCAGACATAAGGAGTGAGTGGGACCTCCATTTTCCAGGAAGATGAGCAGAACACTACTGCACCAGAAAGGGGAAAAATTAGTTCTAGTCCCTGTTAAACAGAACAGTTTTGTGTACTTCATATTAATCAAAATCAGGATAAGATTCATAGATGTCTTCCTAACTATAAGCAGGACAACTGCTTTAATGGAAATGTAAGATGTACAGTATTTCTCCTCATGAGATTCAAAGTCTTTCATATCCTGCAGTTCCACCCATGCTGTATAGAAGCACAGAGCACACTGATTTCTTGAGAGACTTTTGTGCTCATTTTGGAAAAGAGCAGTTATGCCGACCATTTGTTACTTTGTTTGATTTGAGAACTCTTTTGTCCCTTGGGGGCAAAGCAGATGGAAATGTGAACAAAATCTGAAACACCTCATCAAAAAAGCACACCCAGATGCATATCTGCCAGAAATACAGCAAATGCTTAGACCATCTAATTTAGCTGCTCTATTTGCTGCTGCCTGCTCACTCACCCATCCTTCTGGAAATGTGAAAGGGATCGTTTTTCTTCTTTATGTTCCCCTACTTCGTGGGCTGCAGTATGACTGACAGTCATCTGGGGATGTTTCTGTGTATTACATCCCCTTTCTGTTTCTCACTATTGCTTATAGCAATACATAACTGAAGAAGATAAAACACTGAGTCATTAGAAGCAGATCCTGTCAGCCATTTATTACCGGAGCAGTGTCCTTGTGTGTGTGCTGTACCATTCATTACAAAAGCAGTGTTGGGTTCAACTAGGGTCCCTGCTTGTGGGAGAGGTTGTTTCCAGGTAATACAACTATTTAGACTGCTTTCCCAAAGAAAAAAGGTCTAGGCAATCATCCCATTTTAACATGCTTGTGTGCCTACACTTTCTACTTACTTCTGTCTGGCTTCAGCCAAATCTGACACTGTGGGAAAGGTCTCACAGTTCCTGCAAGTTTCATGAGCAGAGACAACTGCATTGAAAAAGCACTATGTGAACCTTGGCAGAGAGCTAGGTGCAGCTGGAGGTCTCTCCTTGTCCTACATCGATCACATGGACCCCAAACTTTCTGAATAGGTTAATTCTGAGTCCTGATAGTATTAGACAACAACAAAGCCAATCACTGCACATAAAGCTTCAGTAATTCTACTGCTCATGTAAAGGTTTGTTAATCTTCTTTCTTTCCAAAGTCCTCTCCAAACTAAGGAAATTAAATACTACCTAATTATCATTAATATAGCCCTTGGCTAACACTGGCATTAGCAGTATTTAAAGAAACAAGAGGAGTAACATACATTAGCTAATAGTTTTGAAGTATGTCTTCTCTTCCTAATCTAGACAAGGCCTAAATAATTATATTCTATTCTATAGAGTGGCCAGTACAATACCTTCAGTTCTATTGCAGTCCTAAAGGAGATCATTTTCAGCCAAACTGAAGCAAGTAGTATAGAAAGGTAGATTTCTCACAGTGCTTAGGCTTCTTTTGGGATATTAATAGTTTTAATGATGATACAGTCTATTTCCACATTAGAGGATATAAGCATTTTGCACCAAAAATATGCTGTTTGGCATATCTGTTAACTATGAGTCAGACAGACTATTGTAACCCTACATCAACGATGTCTGTCAGGGCTGCCTGTTTGGAAAGAGAGTCTTTATGAGAAGCGTAATACAAGTTTCTCAGCTCGTGAAATCAACAGAGAGCTCAGAGCTCTCAGAGAGCTATACATGATTCAAGTTGTAGTTCTGGTCCTCAGCAAATCCCAAAACACCTCCTTCTTTAATGCATGTTCCAGAACTTCAAATCCCACGAATCAAATTGGTATTGGTACATAAAATGTTGGAGCTCAGAAGCAGTTGATCTAGTCCAGCATATCACAACAGCAGTTCCACATGCCATCTGCCAAACCACAATTAGCCCAGAATATCAGCAGGTGAGATAAAATAAGTATCCATCTGGTCTCCAGACTTCTCAAACCTGCATACAGTAAACCATTTGTCATTTATTCACTCCTGTTGAAACACATTAATTCAGTTGCCGGTTCAGACTGAAAGACTATTCATTCCTACTTCTGCTCCATCAGTAAAGTCAACAGAGCCTCAGAAATTATATATGGGATCAAGTGTAGGTGCTTATTCTAGATGAAAAGTTTTCTCACCCCGGTGAACTTCTTACCAAACGTCCATCATCTGCTATGGAAGGTCCATAACTTACACCACATGGCTCATCTCCACTATAGACACTTACACATAGATGCCCGGATCTGAACTATCCCCTTCAAGCCAAGTCAAAATATGTGCTTGGTGTGGTGACAAATGTGAGAATCTTCCTTTGGAATGGGAAAGCTTTCATTGTGTCCGTGGCTGGCACATATGAGAAGATTCAAAGGTTTGGTAGGAAAAGGGTAACAGTGAGAGAACAGCCAGCCTATTGTTATCAACAACAGATGGTTCCTCAGTGCCCTCTGAAAACCTTACAGGAAATATGAAACGTCGGAGGTGTGCGCAGAAGGTGGGCAAGAACCACCACTTCACAGAATATCAATGGAGCTCTACCATGGGGAGGCAGAAACAGACAAAGAAGCAGAGGTTGAAGTTGGTTACACTGTCATGAATGAGTTAATGAGAACATAAGGTAAAAGACAGCAGGGATGTTCTTTATGTAGTAGTAATGGAGCTGGAAGAAAGAGGATTAAGTTCAAGATAAAGCACCAAGGGTATGTGGCTGTCCACTGCCAGGGATCTTCCTCTGTTCTGTCGCTCCTGGATGTGATACTGGAAGAATTAAAATTACTGTGGTGGCAGTCAGGCTGTTGGCAGCCTGTGCGAGCAAGAAAAATAATGAAGCGGACAGTCAGTTACTGCTCACATAGCAAGATGGGATTTCATGTTAGCACTAACATTCATGCAGTATTACAAAACCACACAGTGCTTTCGAAAGTACTATGACTTATCACAGAGAGCTTATAACCTAGTACAAAAATAGAACACCCAGCTAGGATACACTGTGCAAAAGTTATTGCTGAGGCTAATCCTGGGAAGAAATTAGTTTAAAGGAAGAATGTATGAAAGAGATGAGGGAGTCTTGCAGGTCATAGCTGCGATGTTATTAGGTTATTATGACTGACTTCATAGCACAAGCATTAAAACAAGCGAGAGCAGCAAAAGCACTGTTAAGGAAAGGAATTAGACATAGAGCAGGAAAAGGAACAGAGATATAGGACCAAATTTAGTGCTTATCAATTCAGATGTAGCACAGAGGCATGGGGATTTCTACGGATCAATGGATATATTAGGTAGGACTGGGTATGGATTGCATTGTCTGTTCTTTTCCATCCTAGTCTGAGCAGAAAGACAGATGAGTGATGGGGATTTTAGCGAGAAGCTCTTCCATGAAAGCCACATCCACCTTCTTGGCAAGTGATAAGCCAGCGGGCAAGGATCTTGAAATATATCTATTTTCATATAACATAATCACCCTTATACTGCAAGAAAGGTGTCAGAAGATGAGCCTGTATGACCATCACGATGCATATATCTCACACCTTGCTCTTCAAAGATTGTTCTACAACATTTAAATATAGTCTTACTTAACTATTCTTTTGAGGGGCGATTCCAACAATGCAGTTATCTTTGTCTCTGTGTCAGTCTTAAGAACTGTGCTATACCCCAAATACTATTGTGCTAGGAGAATGAGTTGTTAATGCACAGATCCTGCACAGCTCAGAGTAACTGAGTGCCATCAGATCAATCATGCTATTGTGTGTGGCCTTTTTTTTTCAAGCATTATTCATTTGTCATGAACTCCTCTGTCAAGATCTTTTGATAAGGCAAAAATATCATCAATGCTTTTCAGGCATGTCTTGTTTTATGTGGATCAATTTGCATTCTGAGCAAGTGTCAGATGAGAACTCATGCATTCATATTTCAAAAGGCATAAACTGGTCTGAATGCTAAACAGGCTGAAACTTCTGAAAGCAGGCTACTTTATTTCGGTCATTGTTTCCCACAGCAGATGCTAGAACATAAGTTGTGAAAACTTTACAGTCTAAACAGTCAGGTTGTTTTGCTAAATTGCTTGTAAGAGTTTGGAAACAGGGGATGAAAATGAATATTTTAAAGGCAGAGAGCAGGAATAATGAATATAAAGTGATTCATTGGAAAGTAAAAAAAAAAAATTTGCTCACAGAGGCAGCTACCTGTGAAAGACGGACAGCTGAGACAAATCTTTCAAAACTGCAGTTTCCCCAACTGAGTATTTGATATTAGAATGAGAATTAACAGGGTAGATCTTATTATGCCAGAATTTTTGAAAAAACAGGGGAGAGGAGTATTTTGTGTGAACTGAGGCAACAGCCGGCCATCGTTCCAACAACGCTGATATCTAGTACTATCTCACGTGCACATATTTGACCCATAGCTATCAACTCTGAACAGACAAGACAAACGGCAAGATCCTGCTTTAACAGGGTAACTCCAGGACGTAAATAAACAGCACAAGTTATACCAAAAATGTTACAAATCCAGCTCCCACAGTGCACATCATTAAAATTCCTCCCCCCTCCAAGCCTCTCCCCAAACTGGAATAATTCTCACATGAGCGGTTTTAAGGCCATATATGGAGCTCTGAAGATAGATTCCCAGACTCAGTCTCTGAGCCGTGAACAAGGATAGTCTTAACAACATCTTAAAGCAACTGTGACAGATTGTACCACGAGCCATCAGCAAGGACAATTCCATTTACAGAATGAATATCAAAGAAATCCAAAGTCAGTGCCCGTTTACTTTCATACACCAGGTTGAAAACTGTGGTAGGTCACTGTTGCTTCAAAACTGATTTATCCAACCCTGGTAAGATGGCTGAACACAGAGCTGTACTTGCGAACACAGAAACAGCAGGTCTTGTGACCTCTCCATTTGAGAGACTAAATAAATTATTCAAGCTCCTTAAGGTCTGTATACAACTGGTAATACATCCTCGCAACACCTATATTCAGCAATGATCGTAACCTACACGAAGACATCCTGGTCTACCTTACAACAGAAACAGAAATAAACAAATAACCAGAGAACAATGAGCTGTCTGGGATTAAGAGAAAAACATTTTTTAAAGCAAGAGCCAAACTAAATGTTAAACTCTTTTCCCAAAGGTATTTCTGCCCCGGCATGTCTCTCTGTAGCATTCTCCTGCTAACGCCACCTACACAATTGTGTAATTCACATTTTTCCACCTCTTTATGTTCCACCTCTGAGGGAGGCTCTGCAAGCCATTAGCCAGCAGCTCAACTCAAACCTGCAAATGTTAGACATGCTGTGAGGGCAAGGGTGGGAGGAAGGAAGACAGAAGGAAAACAGCCACATGAGAGATGCTTCATCACAATAATACCTGCCAGCCTTTCTCCTAAGGACTATGCAGTTTCTTCCTCCTCTTCGAGCACACCAGCCTTTCAAACGCCACTGCATACTACTGGAGACCACGCAAAACTGTTGGACCTTAAAGAAGCAGGTGTGTTATCCCTGGCTGTTTCATGTGCCCTGTGCCCCCCAGCTTGCCCCTGACACTGGAGCAGGGGAGGCAGGAGGGACTGGGTTTGGTTTTCTTTACTACCTTGATGGTTCCCACCCAACAAACATCATCCACTCAGCAATGGCAATATCCCAACTCTTGAGCTGGCCCTAGATGGGACCCTTCCCTGTACAGACTTCATCGAGTCTCTTGGACTCTTACTGTTATTTACTGCTCTGGAGAGTATTTTTAGGGGACAACGAACATGCAACACAGCTGAGATGGCCTTGCTGGAGCTCGGGCAACCTCACCAGCAATGAGCTGGATGGGGAGCAGTGAGTCTGGGTCAAGATCAGGCGCAGGGACGGTGGTTGGGGTCAGACGCCATCCACTGATAGTCCAGCAAGCCTGCAGTGTCAAGGCAAACCTGGGGCCAAACTCCAGAGCCAAGTCCGCTGGTCTGGGTGAGCATCAGGAGGCCAGGTGCAGGCA